>NC_041384.1:685716459-685813108 GCF_002162155.2 Triticum dicoccoides
AAGTTTCTTTGTATTTCCCTCTAACGTCACTGTAGAGTGTACACACATGTATGGTGTTGATGAAAAAATTAACATTTTGGATTAGTATATTTACTTAATTCTCAAGAGCTAAACCAGAATATGTTCATAAAAACACTTAATTTAAGCAGGCTACAGAGTTTAGCAGGCTTGATCTAACTTCGGCTAGAAAAAAAATAACCACATAATTTTGGTTCAAATCCTGACTCTACAATAAATCCCGACTCTTCGCTCCAGAGCGCGACGTGCATGATCAATCCATCTAAGCCAAATAGGAGAACACAAAGTACCGTCCAATTTCAAAAGAAATAAACCACGAAGATATTACAACTCAATAAGTTAGATAGCAATTTTAACTGAGAAGTCTAGGTATTTCTCAGAAAAGATACAACAGCAAAAATTATCTTGCTCTCCACAACAATGGCACTGTGCTGGCCGCACATGAAAAAATGAGAATAAAAAAACAATACCCGTAGATATATAAAGTGGCAAAAATGACCCATGAAGTAAGTTCTGCCACATTTATCGTCCGGTGCAACGCACGGGCATTTGTACTAGATTGAGAGGAAAAAATATATTGATAACCACGCATGCACAACTCTGAAAAACCTCGCGGGAAAAAGCAACATTTTTCACAACTTATGCTGACCGATTGTGTGCGTGCGAGCGCGCGCGTGTGTGTGAGAGAGAGAAAGAGACGCCTTAGGACTGACCATATTCAAATGCATTTTCGTTGTGTGAGCATTGAGACCACCATCGGGAACACAAATGTGATGCCATTTAAAATAAAGAACGTCCACCTATCAGGGTCTCGAGTCGTGGTTATTGGATTAAGAGCGTGTTGGAAATATAGTGAAATGGAGCTTTATTGCAGTGACATTTACACTATATTTTCCTAAGGAAATTGTCATGATGGTACTGTCAGATGTAAATGGAATACAATGTCTGAAACCTTGTTTCAGTACAGTTTGGCTGTCAACATTCAGAAACAGAGTTTCAGGTCTATGCAAGCGGGTGAGTCGAGGTCTGACCCTAGTGTCAACTGATCCCGTTTCTGGCCGGACTGAATTCTGGTACGTTTGATTGATACAAAGTGAAGTCCATCTCATCAACGGTACCACAGCTGCCGCACGAATTCTCCGGTGGATAAACTTGCACAAGTAGTCGTGACAGGAGGAGGAGTGCGTGGGAGAAACTCCAGGGGGCGGATCCTGAAGTTTAGGCAGTCCGTTGGTTTAGGGTTGATTGCTGATTCGTGCCTATAAAAGGGAGACGTCCCAGATTGGAAGACATACAGAAAAAGCATTCACCTGAGTTCTTCTCTGTTTCGCCGCCGGAGCCTCGCCATCCCTTTCCTGTTGTGCTGCAGGACAGGGAGAGCAGTAATCTCTGTTCCTTCTCGGGCTTGCTGACCTGTACGGGTGCCGGAGCAATCAAGGTTCTGGGAAGTGCCGCTGCACGCTGCTCGCCAATCTGCATCACCACTTCCACTTCTCGAGCTTCGTCACGCTTCCACTTCAACACTGCGTTTCAGTCAAGGTAACATTCAGTTAACTATCCTAGTGTTTTGCTGGCTTCCTGCCATGTTCAAGAATAGATTGATTTGGTTACTAGCATTGCTAGTTGAGTTCTGCTATCTTG
This sequence comes from Triticum dicoccoides, assembly GCF_002162155.2. Taxonomy (NCBI): domain Eukaryota; kingdom Viridiplantae; phylum Streptophyta; class Magnoliopsida; order Poales; family Poaceae; genus Triticum; species Triticum dicoccoides. The sequence goes on from NC_041384.1 coordinate 685,718,119, forward strand.
TGATACTTGTAGTGGATTATAGATTGCTTCAGATTGACATCTTAAGTTGGTTAATTCAAAATGCAGTTAACTTGATCATAGTTAATTTACCGAATTGTTTAACCATCCAGAACCTTGATTCGATCGATATGGCTGGACCTACCGATTTGCTGAAACCTGAACGTTTTGGGGGTGAGAACTTTAAGAGATGGCAAACCAGAGTCAAATTCTGGCTGATGAGTTTGAATCTATGGTGGGTGATATCCCCACAGCTTCCACTCACGCAAGAACAACAACATGAGATTGAGGTGTCTAGTGACACAACTCTGGGATGCCTTCTCTCCCTCTTGACGGATCAGCTTTGTGACATATACATGAGCTATACCAGCCCCTCTGAATTATGGGAAGCCCTCATACGCAAGCACGAAGAAGCTGATGCAGGGCGTGAATTGTACATCAATGAATTGTATCATGACTTCCACATGGTTGATAGCCGTTTGGTCGTCGAACAATCTCATGAGCTTCAGCTTCTGGTGGGGGAACTGGGACACTTCGGCTCAGTCTTGCCTGACAAATTTGTGGTTGGGGGCATTATTGCCAAGCTTCCTCTAGGATGGAGGGGCTTTGCCACAAGCCTCAAGCATCGTAGGGAAGCAATGACCATGGAGGGTCTGATTGCTACTCTGGATGTTGAGGAGAAAGCAAGGGTGTCGGTGTCAAAACCGGCGGATCTCGGGTAGGGGGTCCCAAACTGTGCGTCCAGGCCGGATGGTAACAGGAGGCAGGGAACACGATGTTTTACCCAGGTTCGGGCCCTCTTGATGGAGGTAAAACCCTACGTCCTGCTTGATTAATATTGAAGATATGGGTAGTACAAGAGTAGATCTACCACGAGATCAAGGAGGCTAAACCCTAGAAGCTAGCCTATGGTATGATTGTTGTCTATGGAGTTGATTCTGATTGCCTACGGACTACAACCCTCCGGTTTATATAGACATCGGATAGGGTTAGGGTTACATAGAGTCGGTTACAATGGTAGGAGATCTTTAATATCCGCATCACCAAGCTTGCCTTCCACGCCAAGGAAAGTCCCATCCGGACACGGGACGTAGTCTTCAATCTTGTACCTTCATAGTCCTGGAGTCCGGCTGAAGGTATAGTCCGGCTACCCGAACACCCCCTAATCCAGGACTCCCTCAGTAGCCCCTGAACCAGGCTTCAATGATGACGAGTCCGGCACGCAAATTGTCTTCGGCATTGCAAGGCGGGTTCCTCCTCCTAATCCTTCATAGAAGATTGTAAACACCAAGAGTAGTGTCCGGCTCTGCAAAATAAGCTTCCACATATTGCCATAGAGAGAATAATATTAACACAAATCAAATCTGCTGACGTATTCCGCAGTGCGCCATCACACTATGGCCAAGTCCTTTACGAATCGTTTTTACTTTTTCACCTCAGCGTGTTTTGCGAGGCGGTTTCCTTGGCACGTCTTGTCAAAGCAGAGATCGTGTAACCCCTTTTTACGGGATTCTCATCAATACGGACGTGGGTAATCCAACCGCGCCACTTATCACGGTGCTTGGGAGGCAAGTGAGTTTTACTAGGCAGGTGGGGACGCACAACCGCATCCGCCCATATAAGGGGATACAGATCCACCTTTTTACCAACGCCTTCTTCCTCCTCTGCCTATCCATCTCCTGCGCACTCGAGCTCCAGCGCCCAAGCCCGCACTTCCCACCTCAACCTCCTCCAGCAATGTCCGGAGCGGGAGGCAAGTGAATGGTCTCCACCGTTACGGAGGGCTAAGTCAAAAAGCTAAGGAAGGCCGGATACTTGTCCAAGGACATCGCGCACCGGCTTCCCGAAGAGGGGCAGCTTCTCCCCACCCCAAGGCCCCATGAGAGGGTAGTATTCCTTCTCCACTTCCTCCGCGGACTGGGCTTTCCACTCCACCCATTTGTTCGGGGGCTCATGTTCTACTACGGCCTGGATTTCCACGATCTGGCCCCGAACTTCATCCTCAACATCTCGGCGTTTATCGTCGTGTGCGAGGCTTTTCTCCGCGTCCGCCCCCCATTTCGGCCTCTGGCTCAAGACCTTCAACGTCAAGCCTAAGGTGGTGCGCGGCAGCCAGGCGGAGTGCGGAGGCGCTATGGCGGGCAGGATGGCCAACGTCCTATGGTTCGAGGGCTCTTTTATGGAGACCCTAAAGGGATGGCAAGCCGGGTGGTTTTATATCACCGAGCCGCGCAATCCGAAATGGACCGCAGCCCCCGAGTTTCGATCTGGACCCCCCACGCGGCTTATGTCCTGGAAGGAGACGGGCCTGTCATGGGGTAACGAAAAAGAGGTGACCGGATTGCAAACATGCATCCAGTCCTTGGTGAACAAGCCAGTCCGGCTTGTTAATGTAATCCAGGTTACGCTCGTCCGCCGGATCCTCCCGTGCCAACAACGGGATTTTAATCTGTGGAAGTTCAACCCGGCGCAGCATCAAACCCTCAGCAGGCTCTTCGACACGACGTACAAAGATGCCTGGAGGATGCTATTCAAGGGCGCCGAGGCTCCTGCATCCGCTTCTGAGGACCGCGGATACAGCTCGCAGTGTCACGCTAACGAGGTAAGCCATCTACACCTTTTACAGGATGTTAAGCTTTTTTCATAGTTTGACTCTATGCGGGATCTAAACTCCCTTACCTTTGACAGGCTTGGCGGGCGATATCCGGACCGATTAACTGTCCGGCTCCGCTGCCCGAAGACCCATCCCCAGCTCTACTAGCGAAGCTGCTGGTCTCGGCGCCTTATGTGGTGCCGGAGAAGAAGGCCAAGAAGAAGAAGGCCATGGGGACTCGAAAGAGTTCCCGTAATATGGTGGTGTCGGACTCGTCATCCGACGAGTCCGAGACGCACTCCTCCCGTGAAAACGAGGAGGAGGAAGAAGAAACCTCTCCCCCTCCAGAGGGGGAAGGAAAAAAGAGGAAGGCTGCCCCAACGGGCGAGGCCGAAGGGCCCAGGAAGAGGAAGACCCCTCCGCCGGACTACTCCCCCGACACCGAAGAGGACAAAGAGGAGTGGCCAGACAGGGCCAAGCGTCCGGCGAAATTGTAAGTTCAGATATCATATTAACTCATGACGTTCCTTTGTTGCACAGCTTTCCCTAATGTCGAATATAATTATGCAGCCCGCCCCGGACCGGACTCGACGAATCGTTGGGTGGCTCCCTGGACTCATCGGACGTGAACTCAGTTCCGCCCGCTGCCTCCCCCCGCACTGCAGACGACGCCGAAGTGGCGTCGCGACAAGCTCCGGGGCAGGAGGAGGTGGTCCCAAGGAGCCGCAAGGCAACCTCCCGGACTCCAGGAGTGAAGGGGACAAGACCCCCCAGGGCTCCAAGTCTGGCTTTGAGCTAGACACCGCACCGGAATCTACAACAGTTCCGGTCCACGGTAGGTGAACTCCTTCCAAGAGGAGTAAGCCTTCTGATCCGGCAGTCTCCGTCCAACCGGAGGTGTCGGACAATCTGCTGGAGGTGCTTGACGGCGCCTCCATCGACGAGGAGCACCGTACTATTATGAGTACGGTGATCCAGAAGGTTCAGTCCGCCAAGAACGGACTGAGTGAAGCTTGCGCTAGCCTTCTAACAGGCTTCGAGGTAAGTAAAAAATATGTAAAAATATAACCGCATAGACAGTAGCCCCTGATGCTCTGTTCGGCGTTCGGAAAGAAAAACCGAATAGAGGATCTATTAAATTTCGCAGGAGTCTAACAACAAAGAGTCAATATGCGTATGCAGGCTTCGCTGCTAGCCACCGCCGCACTGACTGCGGAGGTGGGTGCCCTGAAATAGGGCCTCGAGCGGACCGAGCAAGAGCTCGGCCTTTCCAAACGGCAACTCGAGGAGAAAGAATGTATGAAATACCTTACAGAAAAAGTGCCTATAGAAAGGCTTGATTGCAAAAAATAACAGGATTGTACTGCTTATTGTAGGGGCCACGACCGAGGTGGCGACCCTCAAGCAGGCGCTGTCCGAGGCCGAAAAGAAAACAGCCGTAGAGTGCTCCGAGCGAGAGAAACTTGAGGGCCAGGTTGGCGAGGTGCAGCAGGAGCTTCAGGCTCTCATGAAAAAACATGAGAGTTTGGAGCTTGAGTCCAAGACGCAAGCGTCCGAGCTCGCGGCGGCCCTTGAGACTGCCAAATCTGCCAAGGCCGAAGCCCAAAAAGCCCTCCAAGAGTTGGAGGAGATGAAAAAGATAGCGGCGGGTAAGGCATTCTTTATGCAAAGCAGAAGTATAAAAGTAAAGTACTTGTTACTTACCCGAATCCGGAGCTCTCCAGGGGCATTCGCAGATCTTTTCCGCAGCATATCCGACGCCGCCGCATTCTACCGAGTCGAAGAGGGCAGCTCGACGGAGAAGGTGTTATGGTCTCAGTATGCTGAGGCCGGACACCCTATGCCCTTGAACGACCAGCTGAAGCAGCTGGTCGAGCTCCACAAGGCGGCCGAACAGGCCATGAAGGGCTTCATAGTTCGGCTGTGGCCCGGAGAGGCCCTGCCTGGGAGCTACTTCGGGCTGGTGCGGCGACTGGTGGAGGCCTGTCCAAGGCTCGAGGTCATCAAGCGCTCCGTCTGCATTGAAGGTGCCCGTAGGGCCCTAGCCCGTGCAAAGGTGCACTGGGGTAAGCTGGACGGTGAGAAGCTTGTGAGGGACGGGCCGTCGCCGGGGAAGGAGCATCGCAAGCCTGAGAACTACTATAAGGATGTTCTTACGGGTGCCCGCCTTTTGGCGGATGAATGTACCAAGGATGTAATTTTTGAATGAACTCGCTCGTGTTTACCCTGTGCGCTGAAACTTGTTCATATGTGCTAAGCAATGCTTATTGAATTTAAAATATTACTTTCTGTGCGGCCGTTTATCAAAAATTGAGAGATGGCCAGTCGTCGGCTTCTGCCCCCATGCCACTAGTGCTGGGGTGTTCGGGATAAACCTGAGCGCTCTTTTTCCCATAGTTGGGTCCTTCGAGGGAGGCGCTCAACACAACGAACCAGGCAATCGGACTATAATGCTTGAACACTCTCACTTAGCCATAGAACTCAATAATTTTAAATTTCGGCGAAGCCCCTAGTTCGGAAGACCGAGTTCGGGGCGCTATCCACGCCTTGGCCGGACAAAGCCAGCTCCTCGCTCGAAGCGGCATAAGCCTTTAGGGACTCGAAAAACCTCTCGAACAGCGACCGGTCTCTCGCCACATCATGACAGTCAATTTTAGCTTTCTCCACCGAGGTGCTTAACCCAGCTCAACCGGGGCACAATCGCAGTGGTTCTCCTAGTGCTACCTTAGCCGATATAGCGGAACGTAAGGCACCAAAACGTAGGAGCCGGGCAAACCCAACTATTGACCCAAATCATGATTCGGAGCCGATGCATATAGTGCCTCGTCTTCGGAGGGAAGCATATAGTTATCATCCTCAACCTCTTGGTCTGCCGCTCTCTCATGAGGGCTGGCTTGTCCATCTTCCTGTGCTAAATCTTGCTGAGGTGGGTGTTCTTCGGCGCTGTCCGGGGTAGTATTATCTCCCGTGCCGGAATCACCGTTTTTGCTTTGGCGGGATTTAGAGCGGCGCCGCTGACGCCGGCGCTTTGGCTGTTTCTTGGAGGTGTCCTCCCCCACTGTTCCATCGCCATCTCCATCTTTTGGAGTGTCCACCATATATATGTCATATGACGAGGTGGCCTTCCAGCGCCCTACAGGTGCTGGTTCCTGTTCGTCTCCTACATCGTCGTCCATACCGTCGATGTCTTCGGAGCCGAAGTCAAGCATGTCGGTTAAATCGTCGACAGTGGCTACAAAGTGGGTGGTGGGTGGGCTTTGAATTTCTTCGTCGTCCGTATCCCATCCTTGCTGACCGTAATCCGGCCAGGGCTCTCCTGATAAAGAGAGAGACTTAAGAGAATTCAGGATGATGCCAAAAGGCGAGTGCTGAAAGATGTCTGCGGCGGTGAACTCCATTATCGGTGCCCAATCGGATTCGATCGGCGGGGGCGCGAGGGGTTCGGAGTCCGGGGAGGAGTCCGGATCCTCGGAGTCACGTGTCATGCAGAGTGCGGGGCTAGCGTTCGGCTCGATCGCCTTTGAGATCACAGCCCCCGAGGTGGCGTCCAACCGCTCGTCCTCGATTGGCGCAATAGGCTCCGAGTTAGAGGTCGGAACGTGAGCGGCCTCCAGGACACTGTTCGGAGGCAGAGCTAGATCATGCCCCTCGAGATAGTGCGGCGCGGTTAGCCATGGCTCGAACCCGTCGAAGATCAAGTCTCCGCGGATGTCAGTCATGTAGTTTAAGCTTCCAAACCTGACTTGATGGCCAGGGGCGTAGCTTTCGATCTGCTCCAAGTGGCCAAGAGAATTGGCCCGCAGAGCGAAGCCGCCAAAGATGAAGATCTGTCCGGGGAGAGAAGTCTCACCCTGGACCGCATCGCTGTTGATGATCAAAGGAGCCATCGGACCTAACGGCGATGACACAGAGGAACTCTTGTAGGACCTTCAAGTAGATGTGTCTAGAGGGGGGGTGATTAGACACTTAATGCTAAAGTTGCAGTTTTTAAGCTTTTTCGGTTTAAGTGGAGTTTAGGCACAATTTCAACATTCATAATACATATCAAGCAAGCATGCAAAGAGTATATAGGCAGTGGAAAGTAAAGCATGCAACTTGCAAGAATGTAAAGGGAAGGGTTTGGAGAATTCAAACGCAATTGGAGACACGGATGTTTTTCCCGTGGTTCGGATAGGTGGTGCTATCCTACATCCACGTTGATGGAGACTTCAACCCACGAAGGGTAACGGTTGCGCGAGTCCACGGAGGGCTCCACCCACGAAGGGTCCACGAAGAAGCAACCTTGTCTATCCCACCATGGCCATCGCCCACGAAGGACTTGCCTCACTAGCGATAGATCTTCACGAAGTAGGCGATCTCCTTGCCCTTACAAACTCCTTGGTTCAACTCCACAATCTTATCTGAGGCTCCCAAGTGACACCTAGCCAATCTAGGAGACACCACTCTCCAAGAAGTAACAAATGGTGTGTTGATGATGAACTCCTTGCTCTTGTGCTTCAAATGATAGTCTCCCCAACACTCAACTCTCTCTCACATGATTTGGATTTGATGGAAAGAAGATTTGAGTGGAAAGCAACTTGGGGAAGGCTAGAGATCAAGATTCATGTGGTAGGAATGGAATATCTTGGCCTCAACACATGAGTAGGTAGTTCTCTCTCAGAAATAGGATGCTGGAAGTGTAGGCTTAGTCTGATGGCTCTCTCCCGAGTGAAGAGGAGGTGGAGGGGTATATATATATATAGCCTCCACACAAAATCCAACCGTTACACACAATTTACCAATCTCGGTGGGACCGAATCAACAAACTTGGTCGGACCGAAATAGTAAACCTAGTGACCGTTAGAGATTTTCGGTGGGACTGACATGCAACTCGGTAGGACCGATATGGTTAGGGTTAGGGCATAACGTAATCTCGATGAGACCGATTACACAAACTCGATGAGACCGATTTTGGTAATTAGCTAACCAGAGAGTTGGTCAGGCAAACTCGGTGGGACCGATTACTAAACTCGGTTGGACCGATTTTGGTAATAAGTTAACCAGAGAGTTTGCATTGTAATCTCGGTAGTACCGATTGCCTAAAATCGATGAGACCGATTTTGGCAATGGACATACACAGAGAGATTACAATCCCATCTCGGTGAGACCGAGATCCCTATCGGTAGAACCGATTTGCTAGGGTTTGGCAATGGCTATGACAAGTGAAACTCGGTGGCGCCGGATAGAAATAATCGGTAGGTCCGAGTTTGGCTTAGGTTTAGGTCATATGTGGAAGTGGGAAAGTAGCTGAGGATTTTGGAGCATATCATTAAGCACATGAAGCAAGATGCTCATTAAGCAACACCTCATCCCTCCTTAATAGTATTGGCTTTTCCTATGGACTCAATGTGATCTTGGATCACTAAAATGTAAAATGAAGACTCTTGAGCTTTAAGCTTTAGCCAATCCTTTGTCCGTAGCATCTTGGAGAATTTCCCACAACCTTTAGTCCATGCCACTCCATTGTTGAACTTATCTAAAACATACTAGATAGAAACGTTAGTCCAACAAGAGATATGTGTCATTAATTACCAGAACCACCTAGGGAGCACTTGTGCTTTCAATCTCCCCCTTTTTGGTAATTGATGGCAACATACATCAAAGCTTTAGATAAAGATATAAAGAACAGCAAGTAAAGCTTTGGAAGGACATGTAACAAGCATAGGCTCCCCCTACATGTATGCACTCATGTAAATGTGAAATATACAGGCATGTGAGAGCATAACCATGACAGAGTAGGCAATGTGTTACATGTATCTTGGACATATGCATCAGAGCAAAAGATTATCAAGGAAAATACCTTCATGCTCATGAGTCCTTCTTGCAAACAGTATGTACATAAGCAAGAATTCCTCATACTCATGATTTTGATGCATACACTTACCTTGTAGTCTTTAGCTGGCTTAGGATGGAATGAACCTGCACAAACAAGGTTAGATAACACAGGCACCTCCACTAGCCAGAGCAAACCAAAGAAGCCACAAGAGTACCAAGACTGGGATGACATGTAGAGAGTGAGTACAAGGTACCACAATGGATTCAACATGTCCCCAAGAGTAAAGATATGCAATGAATTTGACTGATTTCTTTCCCTTAGGTGTCTTGCTCCCCCTGAATCTTACATGGGATATTGGGAGAAGATAGGGAACGGAAAATCAGAGCTGAAAGATACAAATGGATAGAACTTAATGCAAATAAGCACATATGAAGATGTCTTTCCCCCAAAAAGACATGTGACATCTCTCCTCTTGAACATCAAGCATCTGGGATCCTTGAGTATTCTCTCCCCCTGGAAATCTCTTTCTCCCCCTTAATACTTTCTCCCTTGTAGGTGATAAGCTTTGATGTGATCTCTCTCTCCCCCTTTGACATCAATTTCCAAGAAGGGTTTTCTGGAATCCGTCGTATAGGTTTGGTCCTTGAGACTCAGCACAAAGCAATGGATAAAACTGTGATGCTTGTAGAGGACAAGATTCATTGAGTAGAGCTGGATCAGAAGAAATATAGAACAAGTGGCAAACTGTTTTTCCTGTTGTGAAGTCGGTGGCACCGAGTGGCATGTTTCGGTGGGGCCGAAAAGATTCGTTTGGACCGAAAACTACAAGTCGGTGAAACTGAGTTCAACATAGAGAAAAACACTTGTCACCTCAGCTCACTAAACATGTAGGATCTCACAAAGATTTGCAATGAATTATCTAAAGGATTTGCAAGGAATTGAATGTAGAAAATGCAGAACAAAACAAAAAGAAAAGAGAGGAAACTGAAAGATCTAGATGAAGTTTTTTTGAAAAGAAAGAAATAAATATGCATGAGACAAATGCAATAACACAGAAAAGAACACAAGAGAACTTCATCTGGAGTTGGGCGGTGACATAGTCACCTATGTTAGAGTATATTGACTTGGGAGTCAAGTGAGAACACTTGATCATAGGTCATACTCATCGTTTAAGCTCAAAATGGGGTTACCATTTTTCGTTTAAGCATCTTGATGTATTCACATCTTGTTGAGTTGCTTTGACTCATGTCTTGGAGTAAAGCTTCTCTAAGATGGAATAACATACCTTGGGTGGTGGTGCGGTTCTTGCTCATGTAGTTGAACTTGTGTGGGTGCTCAAGGTTGATGTAGCTCATCAAGAGTTGGGAGCACCACTTGGAGTTTGAGTACATCTACCTACATGGGTTAGTTCTTGCAAGGAAGAGCACTTGTGTATCCAAAAATGACAATCATGAAGCTCAACACAGAATTTGTCAAAGGATATGTTTGAATGGTTTTGTGCTTCCTTGTCTTCAACCACCATTGTGTAGAGACTTCGTGATGTAGAGATTGCTCAAGATGTGAGTGAGTCGCAATCTCATGGAATTAGATTCAACCAAGCACCTACATGGGTTAGACAACATGCAAGGTACAAATATATCCAAGACATCATGTTCACTGTCCGCACTTGTGGGGGAAAGCCCTTCTGTCCTTTGTTGTTCGGCGGCTTGGGCTCCTCCTCATCGTCGTTGTGCAGCCCCTTGTCTTTGTTTTCAGCTCTCATCTTGCCTGCCTGCTTGAACACCCAACAATCTCTGTTAGTGTGATTGGCTGGCCTTTCGGTGGTGCCATGTATCTGGCACAAGCGGTCGAGTATTCGGTCCAAACTGGACGGGCCCTGAGTATTCTTTTTGAATGGCTTTTTCCGCTGACCGAATTTATAGCCTTTGAATCCGGCATTGACTGCCGTGTATTCATTGCCATCGCTGCTAACGCAGCGTTTTTGCTTATGCCGACGTGTCCTGCCACTTTTGTCCTTGGTATCAGAGTTACCAGGGTTCTTTGATAAGTTGTTACTGCGAGCTAGCCAGCTATCTTCTCCCATGCAAAAGCGGGTCATGAGCGTCGTGAGGGCTGCCATAGATTTCCGCTTTTCCTGTCCCAGGTGCCGGGCAAGCCACTCGTCGCGGATGTTATGCTTGAAGGCTGCTAGGGCCTCTGCGTCCGGATAGTCGACTATCTGGTTTTTCTTTGTTAGGAACCGTGTCCAGAATTGTCTGGCCGATTCCTCTGGCTGCTGAATTATGTGGTTTAGGTCGTCGGCATCCGGTGGCCGCACATAAGTGCCCTGGAAGTTTTCGAGGAATGCGGCTTCCAGGTCCTCCCAAGAACCGATTGAGTCTGCTGGCAAGCTGTTAAGCCAATGCCGGGCCGGTCCTTTAAGTTTGAGCGGGAGTTATTTGATGGCGTGTAGATCATCGCCACGTGCCATGTGGATGTGAAGGAGATAATCCTCGATCCATACCGCCGGATCTGTTGTGCCATTGTATGATTCGATGTTTACGGGTTTGAAACCCTCTGGGATTTTATGCTCCATTACTTCATTCCTGAAGCATAGCGGGTGTGCGGCGCCTCTGTACTGGGCTATATCATGACGCAGCTCAGAAGAGCTATGTCTGTTGTGTTCGGCCCGGCCGGATTTGTTGTATCCGAAGTGAAGATCATCGTCACATGCCGTAGGGCGCCTGTGCGATCCGTAGATCGATCTTGTTTGTCTTGCCTTGTCCTCCAGTACATCTCACGGGTCTGGCGCATTTTCCCGTGCCTTAGTTGAGCGGCGTCGGGGCATGGCTTGGGTGGAGGGCTGAGATGCCTCTTTGTCGCGGCTGCGAGGTGGCCGGTCTGCCATGTCGTGCGCTGGTGATGTAGGTGCTTCCTCCTCTGATCGGGGTAGCGGCCTGCGCTTTGGGTAACTCTTGGGAGGGCGTTCGAGTTCATACTCTTCGGCCGCGAGGACTTCAGTCCATCTGTCGACTAGCAAATCTTGGGTAGCTCTAAGCTGTTGCTGCTTTTTCTTGAGGCTGCTTGCTGTGGCTAAAAGCCTGCGTCTAAAACGCTCTTGTTCGGCGGGGTCTGATGGTATGACGAATTCGTCGTCATCGAGGCTTGCCTCGTCTTCGGAGGGAGGCATATAGTTATCATCCTCAACCTCTTGGTCTGCCGCTCTCTCATGAGGGCTGGCTTCTCCATCTTCCTGTGCTGAATCTTGCTGAGGTGGGTGTTCTTCGGCGCTGTCCGGGGTAGTATTATCTCCCGTGCCGGAATCACCGTTTTTTGCTTTGGCGTTATTTAGAGCGGTGCCGCTGACGCCGGCGCTTTGGCTGTTTCTTGGGGGTGTCCTCCCCCACTGTTCCATCGCCATCTCCATCTTTTGGAGTGTCCACCATATATATGTCATATGACGAGGTGGCCTTCCAGCGCCCTACAGGTGCTGGTTCCTATTCGTCTCCTACATCGTCGTCCATACCGTCGATGTCTTCGGAGCCGAAGTCAAGCATGTCGGTTAAATCGTCGATAGTGGCTACAAAGTGGGTGGTGGGTGGGCTTTGAATTTCTTCGTCGTCCGTATCCCATCCTTGCTGACCGTAATCCGGCCAGGGCTCTCCTGATAAAGAGAGAGACTTAAGAGAATTCAGGATGACGCCAAAAGGCGAGTGCTGAAAGATGTCTGCGGCGGTGAACTCCATTATCGGCGCCCAATCGGATTCGATCGGCAGGGGCGCGAGGGGTTCGGAGTCCGGGGAGGAGTCCGGATCCTCGGAGTCACGAGTCATGCAGAGTGCGGGGCTAGCGTTCGGCTCGATCGCCTTTGAGATCGCAGCCCCCAAGGTGGCGTCCTACCGCTCGTCCTCGATTGGCGCAATAGGCTCCGAGTTAGAGGTTGGAGCGTGAGCGGCCTCCAGGACACTGTTCGGAGGCAGAGCTAGATCATGCCCCTTGAGATAGTGCGGCGCGCTTGGCCGTGGCTCGAACCCGTCGAAGATCAAGTCTCCGCGGATGTCACTCGTGTAGTTTAAGCTTCCAAACCAGACTTGATGGCCAGGGGCGTAGCTTTTGATCTGCTCCAAGTGGCCAAGAGAATTGGCCTGCAGAGCGAAGCCGCCGAACACGAAGATCTGTTCGGGGAGAAAAGTCTCACCCTGGACCGCATCGCTGTTGATGATCAAAGGAGCCATCGGACCTAACGGCGACGACACAGAGGAACTCTTGTAGGACCTTGAAGTAGATGTGTCTAGAGGGGGGGTGATTAGACACTTAATGCCAAAGTTGCAGTTTTTAACCTTTTTCGGTTTAAGTGGAGTTTAGGCACAATTTCAACATTCATAATACATATCAAGCAAGCATGCAAAGAGTATATTGGCAGCGGAAAGTAAAGCATGCAACTTGCAAGAATGTAAAGGGAAGGGTTTGGAGAATTCAAATGCAATTGGAGACACAGATGTTTTTCCCGTGGTTCGGATAGGTGGTGCTATCCTACATCCACGTTGATGGAGACTTCAACCCACGAAGGGTAACGGTTGCGCGAGTCCATGGAGGGCTCCACCCACGAAGGGTCCACGAAGAAGCAACCTTGTCTATCCCACCATGGCCATCGCCCACGAAGGACTTGCCTCACTAGCGGTAGATCTTCACGAAGTAGGCGATCTCCTTGCCCTTACAAACTCCTTGGTTCAACTCCACAATCTTATCGGAGGCTCCCAAGTGACACCTAGCCAATCTTGGAGACACCACGCTCCAAGAAGTAACAAATGGTGTGTTGATGATGAACTCCTTGCTCTTGTGCTTCAAATGATAGTCTCCCCAACACTCAACTCTCTCTCACAGGATTTGGATTTGATGGAAAGAAGATTTGAGTGGAAAGCAACTTGGGGAAGGCTAGAGATCAAGATTCATGTGGTAGGAATGGAATATCTTGGCCTCAACACATGAGTAGGTAGTTCTCTCTCAGAAATAGGATGCTGGAAGTGTAGGCTTAGTCTGATGGCTCTCTCCCGAGTGAAGAGGAGGTGGAGGGGTATATATAGCCTCCACACAAAATCCAACCGTTACACACAATTTACCAATCTCGGTGGGACCGAATCAACAAACTTGGTCGGACCGAAATAGTAAACCTAGTGACCGTTAGAGATTTTTGGTGGGACTGACATGCAACTCGGTAGGACCAATATGGTTAGGGTTAGGGCATAACGTAATCTCGGTGAGACCGATTACACAAACTCGATGAGACCGATTTTGGTAATTAGCTAACCAGAGAGTTGGTCAGGCAAACTCGGTGGGACCGATTACTAAACTCGGTTGGACCGATTTTGGTAATAAGTTAACCAGAGAGTTTGCATTGTAATCTCGGTAGTACCGATTGCCTAAACTCGGTGAGACCGATTTTGGCAATGGACATACACAGAGAGATTACAATCCCATCTCGGTGAGACCGAGATCCCTATCGGTAGAACCGATTTGCTAGGGTTTGGCAATGGCTATGACAAGTGAAACTCGGTGGCGCCGGATAGAAATAATCGGTAGGTCCGAGTTTGGCTTAGGTTTAGGTCATATGTGGAAGTGGGAAAGTAGCTGAGGATTTTGGAGCATATCATTAAGAACATGAAGCAAGAGGCTCATTAAGCAACAACTCATCCCTCCTTGATAGTATTGGCTTTTCCTATGGACTCAATGTGATCTTGGATCACTAAAATGTAAAATGAAGAGTCTTGAGCTTTAAGCTTTAGCCAATCCTTTGTCCTTAGCATCTTGGAGAATTTCCCACAACCTTTAGTCCATGCCACTATATTGTTGAACTTATCTGAAACATACTAGATAGAAACGTTAGTCCAACAAGAGATATGTTGTCATTTATTACCAAAACCACTTAGGGAGCACTTGTGCTTTCAATCTCCCCCTTTTTGGTAATTGATGGCAACATACATCAAAGCTTTAGATAAAGATATAAAGAACAGCAGGTAAAGCTTTGGAAGGACATGTAACAAGCATAGGCTCCCCCTACATGTATGCACTCATGTAAATGTGAAATATACAGGCATGTGAGAGCATAACCATGACAGAGTAGGCAATGTGTTACATGTATCTTGGCCATATGCATCAGAGCAAAAGATTATCAAGGAAAATACCTTCATGCTCATGAGTCCTTCTTGCAAACAGTATGTACATAAGCAAGAATTCCTCATACTCATGATTTTGATGCATACACTTACCTTGTAGTCTTTAGCTGGCTTAGGATGGAATGAACCTGCACAAACAAGGTTAGATAATACATTTTTGCTGTTGTGAAGTCGGTGGCAACGAGTGGCATGTTTCGGTGGGGCCGAAAAGATTCGGTTGGACCGAAAACTACAAGTCGGTGAAACCGAGTTCAACACAGAGAAAAACACTTGTCACCTCAGCTCACTAAACATGTAGGATCTCACAAAGATTTGCAATGAATTATCTGAAGGATTTGCAAGGAACTGAATGCAGAAAATGCAGAACAAAACAAAAAGAAAAGAGAAGAAACTGAAAGATCTAGATGAAGATTTTTTTAAAAGAAAGAAAATGAATATGCATGAGACAAATGCAATAACACAGAAAAGAACACAAGAGAACTTCATCTAGAGTTGGGCGGTGACATAGTCACCTATGTTAGAGTATATTGACTTGGGAGATAAGTGAGAACACTTGATCATAGATCATACTCATCGTTTAAGCTCAAAATGGGGTTACCATTTTTCGTTTAAGCATCTTGATGTATTCACATCTTGTTGAGTTGCTTTGACTCATGTCTTGGAGTAAAGCTTCTCTAAGATGGAATAACATACCTTGGGTGGTGGTGCGGTTCTTGCTCATGTAGTTGAACTTGTGTGGGTGCTCAAGGTTGATGTAGCTCATCAAGAGTTGGGAGCACCACTTGGAGTTTGAGTTCATCTACCTACATGGGTTAGTTCTTGCAAGGAAGAGCACTTGTGTATCCAAAAATGACAATCATGAAGCTCAACACAGAATTTGTCAAAGGATATGTTTGAATGGTTTTGTGCTTCCTTGTCTTCAACCACCATTGTGTAGAGACTTCGTGATGTAGAGATTGCTCAAGATGTGAGTGAGTCGCAATCTCATGGAATTAGATTCAACCAAGCACCTACATGGGTTAGACAACATGCAAGGTACAAATATATCCAAGACATCATGTTCACCGTCCGCACTTGTGGGGGAAAGCCCTTCTGTCCATTGTTGTTCGGCGGCTTGGGCTCCTCCTCGTCGTCGCTGTGCAGCCCCTTGTCTTTGTTTTCAGCTCTCATCTTGCCTGCCTGCTTGAACACCCAACAATCTCTGTTAGTGTGATTGGCTGGCCTTTCGGGGGTGCCATGTATCTGGCACAAGCGGTCGAGTATTCGGTCCAAACTGGACGGGCCCTGAGTATTCTTTTTGAATGGCTTTTTCCGCTGACCGGATTTATAGCCTTTGAATCTGGCATTGACTGTCGTGTCTTCATTGCTATCGCTGCTAACGCGGCGTTTTTGCTTATGCCGACGTGTCCTGCCACTTTTGTCCTTGGTATCCGAGTTACCAGGGTTCTTTGATAAGTTGTTACTGCGAGCTGGCCAACTGTCTTCTCCCGTGCAAAAGCGGGTCATGAGCGTCGTGAGGGCTGCCATAGATTTCGGCTTTTCCTGTCCCAGGTGCCGGGCAAGCCACTCGTCGCGGATGTTATGCTTCAAGGCTGTTAGGGCCTCTGCGTCCGGACAGTCGACTATCTGGTTTTTCTTTGTTAGGAACCGTGTCCAGAATTGTCTGGCCATTTCCTCTGGCTACTGAATTATGTGGTTTAGGTCGTCGGCATCCGGTGGTCGCACGTAAGTGCCCTGGAAGTTGTCGAGGAATGCGGCTTCCAGGTCCTCCCAAGAACCGATTGAGTCTGCTGGCAAGCTGTTAAGCCAATGCCGGGCCGGTCCTTTAAGTTTGAGCGGGAGGTATTTGATGGCGTGTAGATCATTGCCGCGTGCCATGTGGATGTGAAGGAGATAATCCTCGATCCATACCGCCGGATCTGTTGTGCCATCGTATGATTCAATATTTACGGGTTTGAAACCCTCTGGGATTTTATGCTCCGTTACTTCATTCCTGAAGCATAGCGGGTGTGCGGCGCCTCTGTACTGGGCTATATCACGACGCAGCTCGGAAGAGCTATGTCTGTTGTGTTCGGCCCGGCCGGATTTGTTGTATCCGGAGTGAAGATCATCGTCACGTGTCGTAGGGCGCCTGCCCGATCCGTAGATCGATCTTGTTTGTCTTGCCTTGTCCTCCAGTACATCTCGCGGGTCTGGCGCATTTTCCCGTGCCTTAGTTGAGCGGCGTCGGGGCATGGCTTGGGTGGAGGGCCGAGAGGCCTCTCTGTCGCGGCCGCGAGGTGGTCGGTCTTCCATGTCGTGCGCTGGTGATGTAGGTGCTTCCTCCTCTGATTGGGGTAGCGGCCTGCGCTTTGGGTAACTCTTGGGAGGGCGTTCGAGTTCATACTCTTCGGCCGCGAGGACTTCAGTCCATTTGTCGGCTAGCAAATCTTGGGCAGCTCTAAGCTGTTGCTGCTTTTTCTTGAGGCTGCTTGCCGTGGCTAAAAGCATGCGTCTAAAACGCTCTTGTTCGGCGGGGTCTGATGGTATGACGAATTCGTCGTCATCGAGGCTTGCCTCGTCTTCGGAGGGAGGCATATAATTATCATCCTCAACCTCTTGGTCTGCCGCTCTCTCATGAGGGCTGGCTTCTCCATCTTCCTGTGCTGAATCTTGGGTGTTCTTCGGCGCTGTCCGGGGTAGTATTATCTCCCGTGCCAGAATCACCATTTTTGCTTTGGCGGGATTTAGAGCGGCGCTGCTAACGCCGGCGCTTTGGCTGTTTCTTGGGGGTGTCCTCCCCCACTGTTCTATCGCCATCTCCATCTTTTGGAATGTCCACCATATATATGTCATATGACGAGGTGGCCTTCCAGCGCCCTACAGGTGCTGGTTCCTATTCGTCTCCTACATCGTCGTCCATACCGTCGATGTCTTCGGAGCCGAAGTCAAGCATGTCGGTTAAATCGTCGACAGTGGCTACAAAGTGGGTGGTGGGTGGGCTTTGAATTTCTTTGTCATCCGTATCCCATCCTTGCTGACCGTAATCCGGCCAGGGCTCTCCTGATAAAGAGAGAGACTTAAGAGAATTCAGGATGACACCAAAAGGTGAGTGCTGAAAGATGTCTGCGGCGGTGAACTCCATTATCGGCGCCCAATCGGATTCGATCGGCGGGGGCGCGAGGGGTTTGGAGTCCGGATCCTCGGAGTCACGGGTCATGCAGAGTGCGGGGCTAGCGTCCGGCTCGATCGCCTTTGAGATCGCAGCCCCCGAGATGGCGTCCAACAGCTCGTCCTCGATTGGCGCAATAGGCTCCGAGTTAGAGGTCGGAGCGTGAGCGGCCTCCAGGACACTATTCGGAGGCAGAGCTAGATCATGCGCCTCAAGATAGTGCGGCACGCTTGGCCGTGGCTCGAACCCGTCGAAGATCAAGTCTCCGCGGATGTTAGTCGTGTAGTTTAAGCTTCCAAACCTCACTTGATGGCCAGGGGCGTAGCTTTCGATCTGCTCCAAGTGGCCAAGAGAATTGGCCCGCAGAGCGAAGCCTCCGAAGACGAATATCTGTCCGGGGAGAAAAGTCTCACCCAGGACCACATCGCTGTTGATGATCAAAGGAGCCATCGGACCTAACGGCGACGACACAGAGGAACACTTGTAGGACCTTGAAGTAGACGTGTCTAGAGGGGGGTGATTAGACACTTAATGCCAAAGTTGCAGTTTTTAAGCTTTTTCGGTTTAAGTGGAGTTTAGGCACAATTTCAACGTTCATAATACATATCAAGCAAGGATGCAAAGAGTATATAGGCAGCGGAAAGTAAAGCATGCAACTTGCAAGAATGTAAAGGGAAGGGTTTGGAGAATTCAAACGCAATTGGAGACACGGATGTTTTTCCCGTGGTTCGAATATGTGGTGCTATCCTACATCCACGTTGATGGAGACTTCAACCCATGAAGGGTAACGGTTGCGCGAGTCCACGGAGGGCTCCACCCACGAAGGGTCCACGAAGAAGCAACCTTGTCTATCCCACCATGGCCATCACCCACAAAGGACTTGCCTCACTAGCGGTAGATCTTCATGAAGTAGGCGATCTCCTTGCCCTAACAAACTCATTGGTTCAACTCCACAATCTTATTGGAGGCTCCCAAGTGACACCTAGCCAATCTAGGAGACACCAATCTCCAAGAAGCAACAAATGGTGTGTTGATGATGAACTCCTTGCTCTTGTGCTTCAAATGATAGTCTCCCCAACACTCAACTCTCTCTCACATGATTTGGATTTGATGGAAAGAAGATTTGAGTGGAAAGCAACTTTGGGAAGGCTAGAGATCAAGATTCATGTGGTAGGAATGTAATATCTTGGCCTCAACACATGAGTAGGTAGTTCTCTCTCAGAAATAGGATGCTGGAAGTGTAGGCTTAGTCTGATGGCTCTCTCCCGAGTGAAGAGGAGGTGGAGGGGTATATATAGCCTCCACATAAAATCCAACTGTTACACACAATTTACCAATCTCGGTGGGACCGAATCAACAAACTTGGTCGGACCGAAATAGTAAACCTAGTGACCATTAGAGATTTCCGGTGGGACTGACATGCAACTCGGTAGGAAAGATATGGTTAGGGTTAGGGCATAACGTAATCTCGGTGATACCTATTACATAAACTCGGTGAGACTGATTTTGGTAATTAGCTAACCAGAGAGTTGGTCAGGCAAACTCGATGGGACCGATTACTAAACTCGGTTGGACCGATTTTGGTAATAAGTTAACCAGAGAGTTTGCATTGTAATCTCGGTAGTACCGATTGCCTAAACTTGGTGAGACCGATTTTGGCAATGGACATACACAGAGAGATTACAATCCCATCTCGGTGAGACCGAGATCCCTATCGGTAGAACCGATTTGCTAGGGTTTGGCATTGGCTATGACAAGTGAAACTCGGTGGCGCCGGATAGAAATAATTGGTAGGTTCGAGTTTGGCTTAGGTTTAGGTCATATGTGGAAGTGGGAAAGTAGCTGAGGATTTTGGAGCATATCATTAAGCACATGAAGCAAGAGGCTCATTAAGCAACACCTCATCCCTCCTTGATAGTATTGACTTTTCCTATGGACTCAATGTGATCTTGGATCACTAAAATGTAAAATGAAGAGTCTTGAGCTTTAAGCTTTAGCCAATCCTTTGTCCTTAGCATCTTGGAGAATTTCCCACAACCTTTAGTCCATGCCAATCCATTGTTGAACTTATCTGAAACATACTAGATAGAAACGTTAGTCCAACAAGAGATATGTTGTCATTAATTACGAGAACCACCTAGGGAGCACTTGTGCTTTCAATCTCCCCCTTTTTGGTAATTGATGGAAACATACATCAAAGCTTTAGATAAAGATATAAAGAACAACAATTAAAGCTTTGGAAGGACATGTAACAAGCATAGGCTCCCCCTACATGTATGTACTCATGTAAATGTGAAATATACAGGCATGTGAGAGCATAACCATGACAGAGTAGGCAATGTGTTACATGTATCTTGGCCATATGCATCAGAGCAAAAGATTATCAAGGAAAATACCTTCATGCTCATGAGTCCTTCTTGCAAACAGTATGTACATAAGCAAGAATTCCTCATACTCATGATTTTGATGCATACACTTACCTTGTAGTCTTTAGCTGGCTTAGGATGGAATGAACCTGCACAAACAAGGTTAGATAACACAGGTACCTCCACTAGCCAGAGCAAACCAAAGAAGCCACAAGAGTACCAAGACTGGGATGACATGTAGAGAGTGAGTACAAGGTACCACAATGGATTCAACATGTCCCCAAGAGTAAAGATATGCAATGAATTTGACTGATTTCTTTCCCTTAGGTGTCTTGCTCCCCCTGAATCTTACATGGGATATCGGGAGAAGATAGGGAACAGAAAATCAGAGCTGAAAGATACAAATGGATAGAACTTAATGCAAATAAGCACATATGAACATGTCTTTCCCCCAAAAAGACATGTGACATCTCTCCTCTTGAACATCAAGCATCTGGGATCCTTGAGTATTCTCTCCCCTGGAAATCTCTTTCTCCCCCTTAATACTTTCTCCCTTGTAGGTGATAATCTTTGATGTGATCTCTCTCTCCCCCTTTGACATCAATTTCCAAGAAGGGTTTTCTGGAATCCGTCGTATAGGTTTGGTCCTTGAGACTCAGCACAAAGCAATGGATAAAACTGTGATGCTTGTAGAGGACAAGATTCATTGAGTAGAGCTGGATCAGAAGAAATATAGAACAAGTGGCAAACTGTTTTTCCTGTTGTGAAGTCGGTGGCACCGAGTGGCATGTTTCAGTGGGGCCGAAAAGATTCGGTTGGACCGAAAACTACAAGTCGGTGAAACCGAGTTCAACACAGAGAAAAACACTTGTCACCTCAGCTCACTAAACATGTAGGATCTCACAAAGATTTGCAATGAATTATCTGAAGGATTTGCAAGGAATTGAATGCAGAAAATGCAGAACAAAACAAAAAGAAAAGAGAAGAAACTGAAAGATCTAGATGAAGTTTTTTTTGGAAAAGAAAGAAAATAAATATGCATGAGACAAATGCAATAACACAGAAAAGAACACAAGAGAACTTCATCTAGAGTTGGGCGGTGACATAGTCACCTATGTTAGAGTATATTGAGTTGGGAGTCAAGTGAGAACACTTGATCATAGGTCATACTCATCGTTTAAGCTCAAAATGGGGTTACCATTTTTCGTTTAAGCATCTTGATGTATTCACATCTTGTTGAGTTGCTTTGACTCATGTCTTGGAGTAAAGCTTCTCTAAGATGGAATAACATACCTTGTGTGGTGGTGCGGTTCTTGCTCATGTAGTTGAACTTGTGTGGGTGCTCAAGGTTGATGTAGCTCATCAAGAGTTGGGAGCACCACTTGGAGTTTGAGTTCATCTACCTACATGGGTTAGTTCTTGCAAGGAAGAGCACTTGTGTATCCAAAAATGACAATCATGAAGCTCAACACAGAATTTGTCAAAGGATATGTTTGAATGGTTTTGTGCTTCCTTGTCTTCAACCACCATTGTGTAGAGATTTGGTGATGTAGAGATTGCTCAAGATGTGAGTGAGCCGCAATCTCATGGAATTAGATTCAACCAAGCACCTACATGGGTTAGACAACATGCAAGGTACAAATATATCCAAGACATAAGATAGTCATCATAGGAGATATATCATGGATTAGTCATAAGCACATGTCTTGCATGTATCCAATGGAGTTCCTACTCCAAGTTTGAAGCATCAATAATGTTCAGTTCACCTCTCAACCTGCAAAATACTTTCTCATCAAGAGGTTTAGTAAATATATCCGCTAATTGCTTATCGGTGCGAACATGCTTAAGATCAATGTCACCCTTAGCAACATGGTCTCGAATGAAATGATGACGAACTTCAATATGCTTACTTCGAGAATGTTGTACAGGATTATGACCAATTTTGATAGCACTTTCATTGTCACAAAGCAGTGGAACATGTTTCACATAGATCCCATAATCTTTAAGAGTTTGGGTCATCCAAAGTAATTGAGCACAACATGAACCAGCGGCAATGTTTTCTGCTTCGGCGGTGGATAAGGATACCGAGTTTTGTTTCTTGGAAGACCAAGACACAAGAGATCTACCAAGAAATTGACAAGTACCCGAAGTGGACTTTCTATCAACCTTGTCTCCGGCATAATCCGAGTCGGAATAGCCAACAAGATCAAAAGAAGACCTCTTAGGATACCAAATGCCAAAGGTTGGTGTATGAATTAAGTATCTCACTATCCTTTTCACGGCCTTAAGATGACATTCTTTAGGAGCAGCTTGATAACGTGCACACATGCACACACTTAGCATAATGTCAGGACGTGAAGCACATAGGTATAACAAAGAACCAATCATAGAGCGATAAACCTTTTGATCAACCGGTTCACCATCTTTGGTCAAATCAAGATGTCCACTAGTAGGCATGCGTGTAGGCATACCTTTGCATTCTTGCATATTGAACTTCTTGAATACGTCCTTGGTGTACTTCGTTTGAGAGACAGATGTACCTTCCTTAGTTTGCTTGATTTGCAAACCGAGAAAGAATTTGAGTTCACTCATCATAGACATCTCAAACTTCTCTGACATTAGCTTTCCAAACTTTTCACTAAAGAGAGGGTTAGTTGAACCAAATATGATATCATCAACATAAATTTGGCATACAAATAGTTCTCCATTAACCCTTTTAGTAAAAAGAGTAGAATCAATTTTACCAATTTCAAAACCACTTGCAATAAGGAACTTGGTCAAGCATTTATACCATGCTCTAGGAGCTTGTTTAAGACCATAAAGAGCTTTGTGAAGTTTGTAAACATGATTTGGTTTCTTAGGATTGATAAAGCCGGGAGGTTGTTTGACATAAACTTCCTCCTCTATTTCACCATTTAGAAAAGCACTTTTAATGTCCATTTGGTACAAGGTGATATTATGGTGATTAGCATAGGCAAGTAAGATGCGAATGGACTCAAGTCTAGCAACGGGAGCATATGTCTCACCATAGTCCATACCTTCGACTTGTGTGTACCCTTGGGCGACGAGACATGCTTTGTTGCGAACCACTTGTCCATCTTCATCTTGCTTGTTGCGAAACACCCATTTGGTACCAATGATGTTGTGGTTGTTGTCGGGCTTCTCAACCAATGTCCAAACTTGGTGTCTCTCAAAGTTGTGTAGCTCTTCATTCATTGCGTTTATCCAATCCGGATCTTGCAATGCTTCTTCAACCTTCATAGGTTCAATGCTAGAGATGAATGAATAGTTTTCACAAAAGTTAGCTAAACAAGTTTTTGAGCGAGTGATTCTCCCGATTTGAATATCATTGTAGATTTGCTCGACGGGATGATCTTTGGCAATTCTTGCTCGAACTCACGAGAGCTTTTGCTTGGGTCTTCGTTGAACATCTTCTTCATCTTGTTCTTCTTCTTGGCCTTCTTCATTGTTGACGTTGTCGTTCTCTTGTCGTGGTGGAGAAGGAGGTTGTTGAAGTTCGTCTTGATGCATTTCCTCGTCTTCTTCATCTTGGTGTGTCCCACTTGTGGATGCTTCCGTATCAATTCTTGGTTCACCTTGTCGTGAAGTAGAAGCTTCCACTTGGACGGACGAGGTACTCTCCTTCACCTCCGTTGGACGAATTTTGCCAATAGACATGTCTTGGATTGCTTCTGAAGGGTCTTTGTCTCCTACGTCGATTGGCAATTGCTCTACTTGCGAGCCATTAGATTCATCAAACTTCACATCTACCGTCTCTTCAACCTTTCGGGTGAAATTGTTGTAGACACGGTAAGTGTGAGAGTTTGAGCCATAACCAAGTAGAAAACCTTCATGAGATTTAGGAGAAAACTTTGAACGATGATGCTTGTCAAGAATGTAGCACTTTGAGCCGAATACTCGAAAGTATCCAAATTGGGGTTTGTTACCGGTGAGGAGCTCGTATGCCATCTTGCCGAGTAGCTTGTGAAGATACAAGCGATTTGTTGCATGACAAGCTGTCTCAACCGCTTCTGCCCAAAAGTGCTTTGGCGTCTTGTACTCATCAAGCATCGTTCTCGCCATTTTGATGAGCGTCCGGTTCTTCCTCTCAACAACTCCATTTTGTTGAGGTGTGTACGTAGCCAAGAACTCGTGTGAAATCCTTTCTTCGTCAAGAAAGGTGTCCACATTTGCGTTCTTGAACTCCGTTTCGTTGTCACTCCAAACCTTCTTGATCTTCACGTCAAACTGATTTTGGGCCTTCCTAGCGAAGTTTTTGAAGATCTTCTGGACCTGCGACTTGTCATCAAGAAAGAACACCCACGTAAATCTTGAAAAATCATCAACTATAACTAGACCAAAAGAATTTCCACCGAGACTCTTGTAGGCGTTGGGACCAAAAAGATCCATATGAAGTAGCTCGAGTGGCCTCCTTGTGGTCATGATGTTCTTCACGGGATGCCTTCCTCCAACCCGTTTACCTGCTTGACAAGCACTGCAAAGTCTATCCTTATCAAATATGACATCGTTAACTCCAAGGATATGTTTTCCTTTTATAAGCTTGTCAAGGTTTCTCATGCCAACGTGACCTAGTCGTCTATGCCACAACCAACCTTTTGAGGATTTAGCAATAAAGAAAGTTTTAGGTTGTGCCTTTTTAGAGAAATCGACAATGTAAAGATCACCTCTACGCATACCGGTAAAGACCATTTTATGATTGTCTCGACGAAACACTTGGCAATCTACCTTAGTAAATAGGACATTCAAACCGAAATCAGCAAGTCTAGATACTGAAAGTAAGTTGTAGCCGAGAGATTCAACGAGCATGACATTTTGAATGGAACTATCATATGAGATGGTCACCTTACCAAGACCAACCACTTTACCCTTTGAATTATCACCAAAGGTGACATATTTTCGAGGGCCGTCATTTTCAGCAAGCTCACGGAACATTTCTTCATCTCCGGTCATATGATCAGTACATCCACTATCAAGAACCCATTCCTTTCCTCCTGACACATATCCCCGAAGATTTGCCATAAGACCAAAATGTCTCATTGCATCATCAGGATTGAAGTCACTATCATCATCATCATCATAGTATCCATGTTCATCATGATCTTGTGACTCATCATTTCCTAGAGAGGGTAATTCATTAGATAAATGATCATCAAGGTGGTCACCTTTATGAATTCTCATAGCTTCGAATATAATGATTCCAACATCTCCTTTAGCACGTTTGAGATTGGTAAGCTCAAATAGACGATCGCCAAAACTAGGATCACTAGAGTTCATCTTACTCAAGGCAATAGATTTATGGAGAATTTCATCCAAATTTTTCAAGGAATAATCGGGAAATCGTTCCTCAAGAAATTTCCATATAGTATAGGCACAATTAAGAGTAGGCAAACTAGCAATCAAATTTTTGGGCAATCCTCTAATGATGAGCTCAATTGTTCTAAGATTGCGAATTATGTCGATATCTTCATCTAGGGTAGGATGCAAAGGATCAATATGAGGTGCACAAGGGCTAGCAATATACTTGTTCAAATGATATTGATTGAAAATTACAAGCATCTCATTTTTCCACTCATGAAAATACTCTCCATCAAGAATAGGCACTCTATGTCTAAGACTCCCTAAAGTAGACACATCCATCTTCCTCCAATGGTGATTAAACCAAGGCAATGGAGACCAAAGCTCCGATACCACTTGTAGGACCTTGAAGTATATGTGTCTAGAGGGGGGGTGATTAGACACTTAATGCTAAAGTTGCAGTTTTTAAGCTTTTTCGGTTTAAGTGGAGTTTAGGCACAATTTCAACATTCATAATACATATCAAGCAAGCATGCAAAGAGTATATAGGCAGCGGAAAGTAAAGCATGCAACTTGCAAGAATGTAAAGGGAAGGTTTTGGAGAATTAAAACGCAATTGGAGACATGGATGTTTTTCCCGTGGTTCGGATAGGTGGTGCTATCCTACATCCACGTTGATGGAGACTTCAACCCACGAAGGGTAACGGTTGCGCGAGTCCATAGAGGGCTCCACCCACGAAGGGTCCACGAAGAAGCAACCTTGTCTATCCCACCATGGCCATCGCCCATGAAGGACTTGCCTCACTAGCGGTAGATCTTCACGAAGTAGGCGATCTCCTTTCCCTTACAAACTCCTTGGTTCAACTCCACAATCTTATCGGAGGCTCCCAAGTGACACCTAGCCAATCTAGGAGACACCACTCTCCAAGAAGTAACAAATGGTGTGTTGATGATGAACTCCTTGCTCTTGTGCTTCAAATGATAGTCTCCCCAACACTCAACTCTCTCTCACAGGATTTGGATTTGGTGGAAAGAAGATTTGAGTGGAAAGCAACTTGGGGAAGGCTAGAGATCAAGATTCATGTGGTAGGAATGGAATATCTTGGCCTCAACACATGAGTAGGTAGTTCTCTCTCAGAAATAGGATGCTGGAAGTGTAGGCTTAGTCTGATGGCTCTCTCCCGGGTGAAGAGGAGGTGGAGGGGTATATATAGCCTCCACACAAAATCCAACTGTTACACACAATTTACCAATCTCGGTGGGACCGAATCAACAAACTTGGTCGGACCGAAATAGTAAACCTAGTGACCGTTAGAGATTTTTGGTGGGACTGACATGCAACTCGGTAGGACCAATATGGTTAGGGTTAGGGCATAACGTAATCTCGGTGAGACCGATTACACAAACTCGGTGAGACCGATTTTGGTAATTAGCTAACCAGAGAGTTGGTCAGGCAAACTCGGTGGGACCGATTACTAAACTCGGTTGGACCGATTTTGGTAATAAGTTAACCAGAGAGTTTGCATTGTAATCTCGGTAGTACCGATTGCCTAAACTCGGTGAGACCGATTTTGGCAATGGACGTACACAGAGAGATTACAATCCCATCTCGGTGAGACCGAGATCCCTATCGGTAGAACCGATTCGCTAGGGTTTGGCAATGGCTATGACAAGTGAAACTCGGTGGCGCCGGATAGAAATAATCGGTAGGTCCGAGTTTGGCTTAGGTTTAGGTCATATGTGGAAGTGGGAAAGTAGCTGAGGATTTTGGAGCATATCATTAAGCACATGAAGCAAGAGGCTCATTAAGCAACACCTCATCCCTCCTTGATAGTATTGGCTTTTCCTATGGACTCAATGTGATCTTGCATAACTAAAATGTAAAATGAAGAGTCTTGAGCTTTAAGCTTTAGCCAATCCTTTGTCCTTAGCATCTTGGAGAATTTCCTACAATCTTTAGTCCATGCCACTCCATTGTTAAACTTATGTGAAACATACTAGATAGAAACGTTAGTCCAACAAGAGATATGTTGTCATTAATTACCAAAACCACCTTGGGAGCACTTGTGCTTTCAACTCTCAATGAAAGCACCAATGTCGGTGTCAAAACCGGCGGATCTCGGGTAGGGGGTCCCGAACTATGCGTCTAGGCTGGATGGTAACAGGAGGCAAGGAACACGATGTTTTACCCAGGTTAGGGCCCTCTTGATGGAGGTAAAACCCTACGTCCTACTTGATTAATATTGAAAATATGGGTAGTACAAGAGTAGATCTACCACGAGATCAAGGAGGCTAAACCCTAGAAGCTAGCCTATGGTATGATTGTTGTCTATGGAGTTGATTCTGATTGCCTACGGACTACAACCCTCTGGTTTATATAGACATCGGATAGGGTTAGGGTTACATAGAGTCGGTTACAATGGTAGGAGATCTTGAATATCTGCATCGCCAAGCTTGCCTTCCACGCCAAGGAAAGTCCCATACGGACACCGGACATAGTCTTCAATCTTGTATCTTCATAGTCCTGGAGTCCGGCTGAAGGTATAGTCCGGCTACCCGAACACCCCCTAATCCAGGACTCCCTCAAAGGGCCAAAGATGTTCCACAACCTTCCACCCAGGATACCTCAACTGCAAACTTGGTTGATGGTGGGGCTGGCAGCTCGAAGAACATCAAGAACAAAGGGAAAGGAGCAAAACAAACTACTGGCTTTAAAAAGAAGAAGAAAACTAAAGGAGACTTCAACTGCTTTGTGTGCGGTGAGGCTGGCCACCTGGCAAGGAAGTGCCGCATGCGTAAAGGCAAGAAGGTTAATCAGCAAACCGTGAATGTGACTGTTGGCGAGCCAGGAGAAGGATCTGGGTATGAACCTACTGTCCTTTTGACATCTCAAATCACCGATTGGTGGTTAGATACTGGCGCTAATGTTCATGTTTGTGCTGATTATAATTTGTTTTCATCTTACCAGACTTGCAGCAGTTCCACCGTCATAATGGGGAATGGAACTCGGGCAGCAGTGCAAGGAGTAGGAAGAGTGGAGCTAGAACTCTCATCGGGGAAGACTCTCCTACTGAAGAATGTAAAGCATGCCCCGTTAATAAATAGGAACCTACTTAGTGGTTCTCTGCTATGTCGTGATGGTCTAAAGTTAGTGTTTGAGTCAAATAAATTTGTAATTTCCAAATTTGGTCAGTTCATAGGAAAAGGCTACAACAGCGGAGGCTTGTTCCGCTTGTCTGTGTTAGAGGATCTTAATCTTCTAAACACCATTTCATGTTCTTCGGTTAACGAATATTGTATGAGAGATGCATTTGTTTGGCACTCCCGGTTGTGTCATATAAATTTCGATCATCTTATTCGGCTGTGCAAACTTGAGTTAATACCTAACCTGTCTATAGTTAAAGGATCTAAGTGTCAGGCCTGTGTTCAAGCCAAACAGCCAAGAAAACATTTCAAGTCTGTTGGTGAAAAGGGCCTGGAACCTCTGATCTAATTCGTTCTGACTTATGTGAAATTAATGGAGTGTTAACCAGGGCAGGGAAAAAGTACATGATGACATTGATAGATGATGCAACTAAATGGTGTTATTTGTTCTTAGTAAAAACGAAGATGAGGCACTAGAGTGTTTTAAAATCTACAAGGCAGAAGTAGAGACTCAATTGAACAAGAAAATCAAACGACTAAGATCTGATAGAGGAGGGGAATACCTTTCAAAAGAATTCTCTGATTTCTGTGCTGAACATGGTATTATACATGAAACGACTGCTCCTTACTCACCTCAGTCCAATGGAGTGGCAGAGAGGAAAAACCGAACGCTTACTGACCTGGTAAATGCCATGTTGGACAGCTCAGGTCTACCTAAGTCATGGTGGGGGGAAGGAGTGTTAGCATCATGTTATGTACTAAATAGAGTTCCCACATCAAAAGGAGAGATAACCCCGTATGAGGGATGGAAAGGCAGAAAACCCACACTCAGATTGCCTATAGGTTTCTAGTGACTAAATCGGTTGTAGCAGATTTTAATGTTAACACTGTAATTGAGTCATCCGATGCAACGTTCTTTGAAAACATCTTTCCAATGAAAAGGGACGAAACACCATCTGACAACCTGATTCCCTATCCTATACCTGAACCCGTAGTACCCTCTGAAACTCCAGATGCAGAAAACAACAATGAAGAATGTGTTCCTAGGAGGAGAAAAAGACAAAGAAGAGAAAAATCATTTGGTAATGATTTTGTTGTATTTTTAGTGGATGATGAGCCAAGAGCCCTTCTAGAAGCTTTTGCATCTCCGGATGCAGATTATTGGAAGGAGGCAGTCCAAAGCGAAATGGATTCAATCCTTGCTAATTGAACTTGGGAAATTTGTCCTCGTCCCACAGGTTGTAAGCCAGTGGGATGCAAATGTATTTTTAAAAGGAAACTAAGACCAGACGGTACAATAGAGAAATTTAAAGCTAGGCTAGTGGCTAAGGGTTTTACCCAAAAAGAGGGAGAAGACTTCTTTGATACCTATTCCCCTGTGGCAAGACTGACTACAATTCGTGTGCTTGTTGCACTTGCTGCCTCATATAAATTTCTAATCCATCAAATGGATGTGAAGACAACATTCCTAAATGGAGAGCTAGAAGAGGAAATTTATATGCAGCAGCCTGATGGGTTTGTAGCTACAGGACAAGAGGACATGGTATGTAAATTAAAGAAATCCCTATATGGCCTAAGGCAAGCACCAAAACAGTGGCATGAGAAGTTTGATAAAACTCTCACGTCTGCAGGGTTCTTGGTGAATGATGCTGATAAATGTGTGTACTATAAATTTGGTGGGGGTGAAGGTGTAATTCTGTGTCTCTATGTGGATGATATACTAATATTTGGAACTAATATCAATGTGATCAATGACACTAAAAGTTACTTGTCACATAATTTCGATATGAAAGATTTGGGTGAAGCTGATGTTATTCTTAACATTAAAGTAACTAAAGGTGAGGATGGTATTACACTAAGTCAATCCCATTATGTGGAGAAAATTCTGAGCAGGTTCGGCTTCTCTGAATCTAAATCATCTCCAACACCATATGACCCAAGTCTTAAGTTTCGGAAAAATAGAGGACATGCAATTGATCAGTTAAGATATACACAAATGGTTGGTTCCCTAATGTACTTGGCTAGTGCAATTAGAGCGGACATTTCGTATGCTGTCTGCAAACTGAGCAGGTTTAACTCTAATCCTGGAAATGACCATTGGGTTGCACTAGACCGAGTTATGAGATATTTAGTAGGCACATCTACTTATGGTCTACATTTCAATGGGTACCCTGCAGTCCCAGAGGGGTACAGTGATTCTAATTGGATTTCAGATGCTGATGAAATCAAAGCTACTAGTGGATACATTTTTACACTAGGAGGTGCAGCAGTGTCATGGAGATCGCGTAAGCAAACAATACTCACCAGATCAACTATGGAGGCTGAACTGGTGGCTCTTGACACTGCCATCGTTGAAGCAGAATGGCTGTGGGAGCTACTCATGGAACTGCCCATGATAGAGAAGCCCATTCCTGCAATATTGATAAACTGTGACAATCAGGCAGTTATCATAAAGGTTAAAAGCTCAAAGGATAATTTAAAATCCTGAAGGCATGTGAAACGCAGAATCAAGTCAGTCGGGTCGCTGAAAAATTCAGGAGTGATTGCCCTTGATTATATAAACACATGTAAAAATCTGGCTGATCCTTTCACTAAAGGACTATCATGAACAGTGATAGAATGTACATCAAGGGAAATGGGACTGAGACCCACATGAGTTTCTTGACAGTAGAAACCCTGTCCTTGTGATTGGAGATCCCATGAATTGGACAATGGGAATAACAAGCTGTTAATTAATATGTCTTGTGACCAATTAAATTGGTAAGGCACCAACTCGCAGGGTAAGCCTATAAAAGACATACCTATATGGGCTTTGGTTGTGGTCGAAACCAATGAAGTATGGGTGAACTTCATAAAAGCTCATGGAAAGATTAGGAAGCTAGACCTTAAAGCTTCACCGCAGGCCTGGTTCCAGGCGGTCTAGTACTAACTTAACATTAAGATGAAACCCAATTACACAAAACTATCAATTCAAGGTGCGTCCATTGATTAGTTGTAAGAAGGTGAATTCTGAAGTGTAAGGTATAGCTCAACCCTTTAGGGTCTATATCTCAAAGTTAGTATATAAAAAGACGAAAGGAGAACTAACGTAGGTCAAGACAACTTGGTGGGGATTGTTGCAAATATAGTGCAATGGAGCTTTATTGTAGTGAAATTTACACTATATTTTCCTAAGGAAATTGTCATGATGGTACTGTCAGATGTAAATGGAATACAATGTCTGAAACCTTGTTTCGGTACAGTTTGGCTGTCAACATTCAGAAACAGAGTTTCAGGTCTGTGCAAACGGGTGAGTCAAGGTCTGACCCTGGTGTCAACTGATCCCGTTTCTGGCCGGACTGAATTCTGGTACGTTTGATTGATACAAAGTGAAGTCCATCTCATCAACGGTACCACGGCTGCCGCACAAATTCTCCGGTGGATAAACTTGCACAAGTAGTCGCCGCAGGAGGAGTGCATGGGAGAAACTCCAGGGGGCGGATCCTGAAGTTTAGGCACTTCGTTGGTTTAGGGTTGATTGCTGATTCGTGCCTATAAAGGGGAGACGTCCCAGATTGGAAGACACACAGAAAAAGCATTCACCTGAGTTCTTCTCTGTTTCGCCGCTGGAGCCTCGCCATCCCTTTCCTGTTATGCTGCAGGACGGGGAGAGTAGTAATCTCCGTTCCTTCTCCGGCTTGTTGACCTGCACGGGTGCACGCTGCTCGCCGATCTGCATCGCCACTTCCGCTTCTCGAGCTTCGTCAGGCTTCCACTTCAACACTGCGTTTTACTCAAGGTAACATTCAGTTAACTATCCCAGTGTTTTGCTGGCTTCCTGCCATGTTCAAGAATAGATTGATTTGGTTACTAGCATTGCTAGTTGAGTTCTGCTATCTTGTGATACATGTAGTGGATTATAGATTGCTTCAGATTGACATCTTAAGTTGGTTAATTCAAAATGCAGTTAACTTGATAATAGTTAATTTACCGAATTGTTTAACAGAGCGTGTGTTTTTTTCTCTCCCGTTACACCGCCGTAAACGTTTCTTACCACCGTAAATTTCGTCCGTAACAGTTTGGTCCGTCGTCTTCCGTATATGTCGCTATGTTTCGTCCGTCCGTGTCATATAATCGCTGGACTGGGCCGTTTTATCTGTCCCCTGTCATCCGCATGGGCTGAACTGGGCCTGGTCCACACTCTTCTCTGAGAAAAAACAGATGCAAAAAATGTGTGCTGTGAGTTTCAAACTCACGACCAGCCGACCAGGCCCTCCAGGCTGGACAGGCGCAGCCAACTCGGTTTGTCTGCTTCGGCCGTAAACAAGGTTGCTACCTGAATATTAGTCCCACCTCGCTCCTTTGCACACGATCCTATCGACTTTTATATGTGAACGACCTTGCCGAAGTCAGCGAACAGACGACGAAGACCGAACAAAGGAATTAGCCCCCGAAAAGTGGGAAGAAAGCGCAAACATTTGCAGCGGGATCCCAAATTAACCTGGGAATAGCATAGTCGGAATCAGGCCATGGCACTTGAAGCAACGACAGCATACTGCATTCATATATCATCTCTGAAGAGGCCGGCCAGGTTCTGTGCACGGGTGCGAGGAGAGAGAGCCTGAGACAGAGAGACAAAAAACATATGTGTGTGGCAGAACGCGTGATTCATAATTGTTTTTTTTGAACTTTGCCAATTGTCTGCATTTTCCGGATGTACCGTATTATACATATCTAACGTACATAATGAACTCTTTATAGGTCAATGTTGTGTCATATGCCCACTTAAAATTTTATGCTGGGTCCACTTATTTTAGCTCAAAGGTGATATGAGAGCCCACACACACATGTTCTTATATATGTGTGTGTGTGGGCGCGTGCTCTGGAAGATAAATATGATCATGATAATTTAATTTATTGTTTAGTAGTACAATATTTAAACTCAAGAAAATAGGTATATATGTTTTTGTGTAGTTTTATTATCTGAGTTAAGTAATAAATATTAACCTTCCTTTAAAGAAGCATGTTGCCTTGCTTTCATAATTAAATGGAGTAACTAAATCGGTAATGATGGACTAGACCAAGTGTGCGCTCTGGAAGATAAATATGATCATGATAATTTAATTTATTGTTTAGTAGTACAATATTTAAACTCAAGAAAATAGGTATATATGTTTTTGTGTAGTTTTATTATCTGAGTTAAGTAATAAATATTAACCTTCCTTTAAAGAAGCATGTTGCCTTGCTTTCATAATTAAATGGAGTAACTAAATCGGTAATGATGGATTAGACCAAGTGTGCGCGATGAATGCCATTGTGCTAGCTACTTCGAACTAGCTAACTTTTTTTGGACAAATAGCAACCTTTTTAAAATGAGTTTAGTTACTACTACCTTCGTCATGATTTACAGGTCCTCTTCGTATATAGTGTCAAATTTTGAAAATAGATCTAAGTACTAAAATATTAATGCATGTCATAAAAAATTATATCAATGAAAACTATGTTCAAATACGAATTCAATGCTATAATTTTTGTGACATGCATTGACATATTGTTAGTTAATTATATGGTCAAAATTTGACACAAATACAAGATATTGAGCCGATGGGTCTTGAGATTGTTGAACTCATCACAAGCGTCTCACTATCGACGCGAGCATCACCATCCACTGAAATAATATTTCGCCTTTGTGCAACTTGAAAGCGTCAAACATGGGTTTTAATTCCTGCTGGTATTGGGGTACCACTGTCTCTTACCATCCAACTAGAGGTTTGTTCTCAGGGTTAAAGCAAAACTGACCAATCCATGTATGGCCACACATATATACATGCACTGCTGTAATGAACATTAAAGCAGGATATGTATTTCTTCTCTACCTCAACATGCCCCTCCATGCCCTCGCCATGCTACGTTGATGGGTCTTTTGATGGACACATCAACTTTCTCTCCAATTGCAACACACCTGCACTTTTGCTATAAAAAAATCATCCAAACCAAACAAACAACTATCTCTAAAAAAATCCAACGTAGTAATAATCCATTCCCATTCAAAAGTTAGATTAGTTATTAAAGTCTTGAATAGTATAGAAGATTCCAACGTCTGTACGTCCCATTAAAAATAAATACACCACTCCTCTTCCACACGGTGATAGTGCTAAGCTGAAGGAGGCACCATCAAAGGATACAACTACAACTTTCTTAACTCTACTCCATAGTCGAGACACCAACAGTCGTTTTTCTAATTACCAGCACCAAGCATGTGTTCTTTTATGATAATGTTTGGCTTCAAAACATGTTCCAATTCTAATAAAAAATCCAGTTTCTTAAAAAGTAAAGAAAAACTCATGTTTTCCAGAAAAGCAAAACATAAAACTGATTGACAGACACTACTCTTCCAACAGACGAAGTAGTTAGGCTGGTTTCTTCACGTCCACACTGTTGGAAATATGCCCTAGAGGCAATAATAAAAGTATTATTATATTTCATTGTTCATGATAATTGTCTTTTATTCATGCTATAACTGTATTATCCGGAAATCGTAATACACGTGTGAATACTTAGACCACACAATGTCCCTGGTAAGCCTCTAGTTGACCAGCTCGTTGTGATCAACAGATAGTCATGGTTTCCTGACTATGGACATTGGATGTCATTGATAACGGGATCACATCATTAGGAGAATGATGTGATGGACAAGACCCAATCCTAAGCATAGCACAAAGGTCGTTTAGTTCGTTTGCTAGAGCTTTGCCAATGTCAAGTATCTCTTCCTTAGACCATGAGATCGTGTAACTCCCGGATACCGTAGGAGTGCCTTGGGTGTATCAAACGTCACAACGTAACTGGGTGACTATAAAGGTGCATTACAGGTATCTCCGAAAGTAGCTGTTGGGTTGACACGGATCGAGACTGGGATTTGTCACTCCGTATGACGGAGAGGTATCTCTGGGCCCACTCGGTAATGCATCATCATAATGAGCTCAAGGTGACCAAAGTGTTGGCCACGAGATCATGCATTACGGTACGAGTAAAGTGACTTGCTGGTAACGAGACTGAACAAGGTATTGGGATACCGACGATCGAGTCTCGGGCAAGTAACGTACCGATTGACAAAGGGAATTGTATACAGGGTTTGATCGAATCCTCGACATCATGGTTCATCCGATGACAACATCGAGAAGCATGTGGGAGCCAACATGGGTATCCAGATCCCGTTGTTGGTTATTGACCGAAGAACGTCTCGGTCATGTCTACATGTCTCCCGAACCCGTAGGGTCTACACACTTAAGGTTCGATGACGCTAGGGTTATAAAGGAAGTTTGTATGTGGTTACCGAATGTTGTTCGGAGTCCCGGATGAGATCCCGGACGTCACGAGGAGTTCCGGAATGGTCCGGAGGTAAAGATTTATATATGGGAAGTCCTATTTTGGCCACCGGAAAATGTTCGGGATTTTTCGGTATTGTACCGGGAAGGTTCTAGAAGGTTCCGGAGTGGGGCCCACCTGCATGGGGGGACCCACATGAACGTGAGTAGTGGGGGAAAGGCCCCACACCCCTGGTCAAGGCGCACCAAGATCCCCCCTTAGAAGGAATAAGATCATATCCCGAAGGGATAAGATCAAGATCCCTAAAAAGGGGGATAACAATCGGTGGGGAAGGAAATGATGGGATTTCTTTCCTCCCACCTTGGCCAACGCCCCAATGGACTTGGAGGGCAAGAAACCAGCCCCTCCACCCCTATATATAGTGGGGAGGCGCATGGGAGCTCAACACAAGCCAAGGCGCAGCCCCTCCCCTCCCCAACACCTCTCCTCCTCCGTATATGCTTGGCGAAGCCCTATCGGAGTACTGCTGCACCAACTACACCACGCCGTCGTGCTGCCGTTGGAGCAATCTTCCTCAACCTCTCCTTCCCCCTTGCTAGATCAAGAAGGAGGAGACGTCTCCCATCCCGTACGTGTGTTGAACGCGGAG
The DNA here is from genome assembly GCF_002162155.2 of Triticum dicoccoides. Classification (NCBI taxonomy): domain Eukaryota; kingdom Viridiplantae; phylum Streptophyta; class Magnoliopsida; order Poales; family Poaceae; genus Triticum; species Triticum dicoccoides. The sequence continues at coordinate 685,754,607 of NC_041384.1, forward strand.
GTGCTGTCCGTTCAGCACTTGGACATCGGTGATCTGAATCACGTTCGAGTACGACTCCATCATCACCATCCCCTTGGCTAGCTTCCGCTCGTGATCTACAAGTGGTATGTAGATGCAAACTCTCTCCCTTGACTCGTTGCTTAGATGAACTCATAGATGGATCTTGGTGAAACCGCAGGAAAAATTTTAATTTTCTGCAACGTTCCCCAACAGTGGCATCATGAGCTAGGTCTATGCGTAGTTCTCTTTGCACGAGTAGAACACAATTTTGTTGTGGGCGTGGATTTTGTCATCTTACTTGCCTCTACTAGTCTTTTCTTGCTTCGGCGGTATTGTGGGATGAAGCGGCCCGGACCAACCTTACACGTACGCTTACGTGAGACCGGTTCCACCGACTGACATGCACTAGTTGCATAAGGTGGCTGGCGGGTGTCTGTCTCTCCCACTTTAGTTGGAGCGGATTTGATGAAAAGGGCCCTTATGAAGGGTAAATAGAAGTTGACAAAATCACGTTGTGGTTATTCGTAGGTAAGAAAACGTTCTTGCTAGAACCCAATTGCAGCCACGTAAAATATGCAACAACAATTAGAGGACGTCTAACTTGTTTTTGCAGCGATTGATCATGTGATGTGATATGGCCAGAAGTTGTGATGAATGATGAGTTGTGATGTATGAGATCATGTTCTTTGTAATAGGATTCACGACTTGCATGTCGATGAGTATGACAACCGGCAGGAGCCATAGGAGTTGTCTTTATTTTTTGTATGACCTGCGTGTCATTGAAGAACGCCATGTAACTTACTTTACTTTATTGCTAAACGCGTTAGCCATAGAAGTAGAAGTAGTCGTTGGCGTGACAACTTCATGAAGACACGATGATGGAGATCATGATGATGGAGATCATGGTGTCAAGCCGGTGACAAGATGATCATGGAGCCCCGAAGATGAAGATCAATGGAGCTATATGATATTGGCCATATCATGTCACAACTATATAATTGCATGTGATGTTTATTATGTTTATGCATCTTGTTTACTTAGGACGACGGTAGTAAATAAGATGATCCCTTACAAAAAATTTCAAGAAGTGTTCTCCCCTAACTGTGCACCGTTGCTACAGTTCGTCGCTTCTAAGCACCACGTGATGATCGGGTGTGATGGATTCTTACGTTCACATACAACGGGTGTAAGACAGTTTTACACAGCGAAAACACTTAGGGTTAACTTGACGAGCCTAGCATGTGCAGACATGGCCTCGGAACATGGAGACCGAAAGGTCGAACATGAGTCGTATGGAAGATACGATCAACATGAGAATGTTCACCGACGATGACTAGTCCGTCTCACGTGATGATCGGACACGGGCTAGTCGACTCGGATCGTGTAACACTTAGATGACTAGAGGGATGTCTAATCTAAGTGGGAGTTCATAATTTGATTAGAACTTTATTATCATGAACTTAGTCTAAAACCTTTGCAAATATGTCTTGTAGATCAATGGCCAACGCTAATGTCAACATGAACTTCAACGCGTTCCTAGAGAAAACCAAGCTGAAAGATGATGGCAGCAACTATACGGACTGGGTCCGGAACCTGAGGATCATCCTCATAGCTGCCAGGAAACAATATGTCCTAGAAGGACCGCTAGGTGACGCTCCCGTCCCAGAGAACCAAGACATTATGAATGCTTGGCAGTCTCGCGCTGATGATTACTCCCTCGTTCAGTGCGGCATGCTTTACAGCTTAGAACCGGGGCTCCAAAAGCGTTTTGAGCATCACGGAGCATATGAGATGTTCGAAGAGCTGAAACTAGTTTTCCAAGCTCATGCCCGGGTCGAGAGATATGATGTCTCCGACAAGTTCTACAGTTGTAAGATGGAGGAAAACGGTTCTGCCAGTGAGCACATCCTGAAGATGTCTGGGTTGCACAACCGTATGACCCAGCTGAACATTAACCTCCCAGATGAGGCGGTCATTGACAGAATCCTCCAGTCGCTCCCACCAAGCTACAAGAGCTTAGTGATGAACTACAACATGCAGGGAATGGAAAAGACCATTCCTGAAGTGTTCTCGATGCTGAAGTCAGCAGAGGCTGAAATCAAGAAAGAACATCAAGTGTTGATGGTCAATAAGACCACTAAGTTCAAGAAGGGCAAGGGTAAGAAGAACTTCAAGAAGGACGGCAAAGATGTTGCCGCGCCTGGTAAGCCAGTTACCGGGAAGAAGTCAAAGAATGGACCCAAGCCTGAGACTGAGTGCTTTTATTGCAAGGGGAAGGGTCACTGGAAGCGGAACTGCCCCAAATACTTAGCGGATAAGAAGGCCGGCAACACCAAAGGTATATTTGATATACATGTGATTGATGTGTACCTTACCAGTACTCGTAGTAACTCCTGGGTATTTGATACCGGTGCCGTTGCTCATATTTGTAACTCACAGCAGGAGCTGCGGAATAAACGGAGACTAGCGAAGGACGAGGTGACGATGCGCGTCGGGAATGGTTCCAGAGTCGATGTGATCGCCGTCGGCACGCTGCCTCTACATTTACCTACGGGATTAGTTTTGAACCTTAATAATTGTTATTTAGTGCCAAGTTTGAGCAAGAACATTGTATCTGGATCTCGTTTAATACGAGATGGCTACTCATTTAAGTCTGAGAATAATGGTTGTTCGATTTATATGAGAGATATGTTTTATGGTCATGCTCCGATGGTCAATGGTTTATTCTTAATGAATCTCGAGCGTAATATTACACATGTTCATAGTGTAGATGCCAAAAGATTTAAAGTTGATAACGATAGTCCCACATACTTGTGGCACTGCCGCCTTGGTCACATTGGTGTCAAGCGCATGAAGAAGCTCCATGCCGATGGACTTTTAGAGTCTCTTGATTATGAATCGTTTGACACGTGCGAACCATGCCTCTTAGGTAAAATGACCAAGACTCCGTTCTCCGGAACAATGGAGCGAGCAACCAACTTGTTGGAAATCATACATACCGATGTGTGCGGTCCAATGAGCGTTGAGGCTCGCGGAGGATATCGTTATGTTCTCACCCTCACAGATGACTTGAGTAGATATGGGTATGTCTACTTAATGAAACACAAGTCTGAGACCTTTGAAAAGTTCAAGGAATTTCAGAATGAGGTGGAGAATCAACGTGACCGAAAGATAAAATTCTTACGATCAGATCGTGGAGGAGAATACTTAAGTCACGAATTTGGTACACACTTAAAGAAATGTGGAGTCGTTTCACAGCTCACGCCGCCTGGAACACCTCAGCGAAACGGTGTGTCCGAACGTCGTAATCGCACTCTATTGGATATGGTGCGGTCTATGATGTCTCTTACCGATTTACCGCTATCATTTTGGGGATACGCTCTAGAGACAGCTACATTCACTTTAAATAGGGCACCGTCTAAATCCGTTGAGACGACACCGTATGAATTATGGTTTGGAAAGAAACCTAAGCTGTCGTTTCTAAAAGTTTGGGGATGTGAAGCTTATGTCAAGAAACTTCAACCTGAAAAGCTCGAACCCAAGTCGGAAAAATGCGTATTCATAGGATACCCTAAGGAAACTATAGGGTATACCTTCTACTTAAGATCCGAAGGCAAGATCTTTGTTGCCAAGAACGGATGCTTTCTGGAAAAAGAGTTTCTCTCGAAAGAAGTAAGTGGGAGGAAAGTAGAACTCGATGAAGTACTACCTCTTGAGCGGGATAGTGACGCAGCACAGGAAACCGTTCCTGTAATGCCCACACCAACTGAAGAGGAATACCATGATAATGATCAAAGTACTTCGGATCAAGTTACTGCTGAACTTCGTAGGTCCACAAGGACACGTTCCGCACCAGAATGGTACGGCAACCCTGTCCTAGAAATCATGTTGTTAGACAACAATGAACCTTCGAACTATGAAGAAGCAATGACGGGCCCGTAATCCAACAAATGGCTTGAAGACATGAAATCCGAGATAGAATCCATGTATGAAAACAAAGTGTGGACTTTGACAGACTTGCCCGATGATCGGCGAGCGATAGAAAACAAATGGATCTTTAAGAAGAAGACGGACGCGGATGGTAATGTTACCATCTATAAAGCTCGACTTGTCGCTAAGGGTTATCGACAGGTTCAAGGGATTGACTACGACGAGACATTCTCTCCCGTAGCGAAGCTAAAGTCCGTCCGAATCATGTTAGCAATTGCCGCATACTATGATTATGAGATATGGAAGATGGACGTCAAAACAGCATTCCTTAACGGGCATCTTAAGGAAGAACTGTATATGATGCAGCCGGAAGGTTTTGTCGATCCTCAGAACGCTAACAAAGTATGCAAGCTCCAGCGATCCATTTATGGACTGGTGCAAGCATCTCGGAGTTGGAACATTCGCTTTGATGAGATGATCAAAGCGTTTGGGTTTATGCAGACTTATGGAGAAGCCTGCGTTTACAAGAAAGTGAGTGGGAGCTCTGTAGCATTTCTCATATTATATGTAGATGACATACTCCTGATGGGAAATAATATAGAATTTCTGGACAGCATTAAGGCCTACTTGAATAAGTGTTTTTCAATGAAGGACCTTGGAGAAGCTGCTTATATATTAGGCATCAAGATCTATAGAGATAGATCGAGACGCCTCATAGGTCTTTCACAAAGTACATACCTTGATAAGATTTTGAAGAGATTCAGAATGGATCAGTCCAAGAAGGGGTTCTTGCCTATGTTACAAGGTATGAGACTGAGCTCAGCTCAGTCACCGACCACGGCAAAAGATAGAGAAGAGATGAGTGTCATCCCCTATGCTTCAGCCATAGGATCTATTATGTATGCCATGCTGTGTACCAGACCCGATGTAAACCTTGCCGTAAGTTTGGTAGCAAGATACCAAAGTAATCCCGGCAAGGAACACTGGACAGCGGTCAAGAATATCCTGAAGTACCTGAAAAGGACAAAGGACATGTTTCTCGTTTATGGAGGAGACGAAGAGCTCGTCGTAAAGGGTTACGTCGACGCTAGCTTCGACTCAGATCCGGATGACTCTAAGTCACAAACCGGATACGTGTATATGTTGAATGGTGGAGCAGTAAGCTGGTGTAGCTGCAAGCAGAGCGTCGTGGCGGGATCTACGTGTGAAGCGGAGTACATGGCAGCCTCGGAGGCAGCACATGAAGCGATTTGGGTGAAGGAGTTCATCACCGACCTAGGAGTCATACCCAATGCGTCGGGGCCGATCAAACTCTTCTGTGACAACACTGGAGCTATTGCCCTCACAAAGGAGCCCAGGTTTCACAAGAAGACCAGGCACATCAAGCGTCGTTTCAACTCCATCCGTGAAAATGTTCAAGATGGATACATAGAGATTTGCAAAGTGCACACGGATCTGAATGTCGCAGATCCGCTGACTAAACCTCTCTCGCGTGCAAAACATGATCAACACCAGAACTCTATGGGTGTTCGATTCATCACAATGTAACTAGATTGGTGACTCTAGTGCAAGTGGGAGACTGTTGGAAATATGCCCTAGAGGCAATAATAAAAGTATTATTATATTTCATTGTTCATGATAATTGTCTTTTATTCATGCTATAACTGTATTATCCGGAAATCGTAATACACGTGTGAATACTTAGACCACACAATGTCCCTGGTAAGCCTCTAGTTGACCAGCTCGTTGTGATCAACAGATAGTCATGGTTTCCTGACTATGGACATTGGATGTCATTGATAACGGGATCACATCATTAGGAGAATGATGTGATGGACAAGACCCAATCCTAAGCATAGCATAAAAGATCGTGTAGTTCGTTTTGCTAGAGCTTTGCAAGTGTCAAGTATCTCTTCCTTTGACCATGAGATCGTGTAACTCCCGGATACCGTAAGAATGCCTTGGGTGTACCAAACGTCACAACGTAACTGGGTGACTATAAAGGTACATTACAGGTATCTCCGAAAGTAGCTGTTGGGTTGACACGGATCGAGACTGGGATTTGTCACTCCGTATGACGGAGAGGTATCTCTGGGCCCACTCGGTAATGCATCATCATATTGAGCTCAATGTGACCAAGGTGTTGGACACGGGATCATGCATTACGGTACGAGTAAAGTGACTTGCCGGAAACGAGACTGAACAAGGTATTGGGATACCGACGATCGAGTCTCGGGCAAGTAACGTACCGATTGACAAAGGGAATTGCATACAGGGTTTGATCGAATCCTCGACATAGTGGTTCATCCGATGACAACATCGAGGAGCATGTGGGAGCCATCATGGGTATCCAGATCCCGCTGATGGTTATTGACTGAGAGAGTCTCGGTCATGTCTGCATGTCTCCCGAACCCGTAGGGTCTACACACTTAAGGTTCAGTTACGCTAGGGTTATAGGGATATGTATATGCAGTAACCCGAATGTTGTTCGGAGTCCCGATGAGATCCCGGACGTCACGAGGAGTTCCGGAATGGTCCGGAGGTAAAGATTTATATATGGGAAGTCCTGTTTCGGGCATCGGGACAAGTTTCGGGGTTATCGGTATTGTACCGGGACCACCGGAAGGGTCCCGGGGGTCCACCGGGTGGGTCCACCTGTCCCGGGGGGCCACATGGGCTGTGTGGGGGTGCGCCTTGGCCTAATGGGCCAAGGGCACCAGCCCCACATAGGCCCATGCGCCTAGGGTTCAAGGGGGGCAAGAGTCCTAGGAGGGTAAGGCACCTCCTAGGTGCCTTGGGGGGAGGGAAAACCCCCCTTGGCCGCCGCACCCCCTAGGAGATTTGATCTCCTAGGGCCGGCCACCCCCCCTTGGCACCCCTATATATAGTGGGGGGAGAGGAGGGACTTCATACCTGAACGCCCTGGCCTTTGGTTGCCTCCTTCTCCCTCCCCAACACCTCCTCCACCTCCATAGTGCTTAGCGAAGCTCTGCCGGAGTACTGCAGCTCCACCAACACCACGCCGTCGTGCTGCTGCTGGTGCCATCTCCCTCAACCTCTCCTCCCTTCCTTGCTGGATCAAGAAGGAGGAGACGTGGCTGTTCCGTACGTGTGTTGAACGCGGAGGTGCCGTCCGTTCGGCGCAGGTCATCGGTGATTTGGATCACGTCGAGTACGACTACATCATCACCTTGCAAGCTTCCGCACGCGATCTACAAGTGGTATGTAGATGCAAACTCTCTCCCTAGACTCGTTGCTTAGATGAACTCATAGATGGATCTTGGTGAAATCGTAGGAAATTTTTTAATTTTCTGCAACGTTCCCCAACACACACATCATGCTCCGAACAACAATAAGAGTGTAACCTTATAACTAATATTTATTAGAATTTGATATAATAAATGACACGTGATGGCACAATTTTGCCCGTTGCAAAGCACGGCATTTGTACTAGTATAAACAAATACAGAATGCAATAAAAGACTAGTGCTATGCATTGTTTATTTAAGAAATGTGTTGATGCATACTAATACAAGCAGTGCGATAAGCAAAAAATGGGAATATTTGACATGTCCCGTCCAAGGGCAAGCTGCGAGCTGGTATTTAAAACAGGTATTTCACTCGTTATCAGAGACCACCTGGGGATTCCATTGCACGACATAGCTTCCTGCCTCCTTGGGTGTTGTATCATGTGTCCGGCTATCGTACTGCCGGATAGGGCTTCCAGAGAGTAAAGTCCTGAAAGAGAGAGGATGATAAAGGTAGTAAGCCCCTAGTGCGGTTGATCCGCATTGTGGGACGTGCCGTGATCGTGCCCCGCCGACACCCAAGGTATTTTCAATGCGTAATTATGTACGCGCGGGACGGATTTTGCCGTTGTACTGAGACTATGGCGGGGGGCGAATTGCTAGGCGAGCTCTGAACGTGCCAGGCGATCCTGTTGTAGGTTACTCCGGACGCGCTTGACGGTGTCTGGGGGCTTGATCGCCGAACTGATGGATTGCCTCAAAAGGCTGCTTTGTGCTTCTGCTGCGAGGGCCGCAGTGTGCTCCTCCGTACGGAGCGAGTGTTCTGTGTTTTCATTGACTGTGATGACCCCCCTAGGTCCTGGCATCTTGAGCTTGAGGTATGTGTAATGCGGTACCGCATTGAATCTTGCAAATGCGGTGCACCCGAGCAGTGCATGATAGCCGCTGGGAACGGGACGATATCGAAGATTAACTCCTCGCTTCGAAAGTTGTCCGGAGATCCGAAGACCACTTCCAGTGTGATTGAGTCCGTGCAATGGGCCTCTACACCTGGGATGATGCCTTTAAAGGTTGTTTTGGTGGGTTTGATCCTCGAGGGGTCTATACCCATTTTGCACACTGTATCCTGATAAAGCAGGTTCAGGCTGCTGCCGCCGTCCATAAGGACTCGAGTGAGGTGAAAATCCATCTATGATTGGGTCTAAGACCAATGCGGCAGATCCGCCATGACGGATACTAGTGGGGTGGTCCCTGCGATCAAAGGTGATCGGACAAGAGGACCATGGGTTGAACTTTGGGGCGACGGGCTCCATCACATATACATCCCTTAGTGCACGCTTCCGTTCCCTCTTGGGAATGTGGGTTGCGTATATCATGTTCACCATCCTTACTTGTGGGGGGAACCTCTTCTGTCCTCCCGTGTTCGGCGGTCGGGGCTCCTCCTCGTCATCGCTGTGCAGCACCTTGTGCTTGTTTTCGGCGTTTAGTTTGCCGGCCTGCTTGAACACCCAGCATTCTCTATTGGTGTGATTGGCTGGTTTGTCGGGGGTGCCGTGTATTTGGCACGAGCGATCAAGTATGCGGTCCAGACTGGACGGGCCCGGATTGCTTCTTTTGAATGCCTTTTTCCGCTGACCGAGTTTAGAGCCTCTGAATCCGGCATTGACTGCCGTATCCTCGGCGTTATTGCCGTTATTGCGGCGCTAATGTTTGCTGCGACGTGGCCTGCCGTTGCTATCCTTGGTATCCGAAGTGCCAAGGTTCCTTGATATGTTCTTGCTGCGAGCCAGCCAGCTATCTTCTCCCGCGCAAAAGCGGGTCATGAGTGTCGTGAGGGCTGCCATGGATTTCGGCTTTTCCTGGCCGAGGTGTCGGGCAAGCCACTCGTCACGGATGTTGTGCTTAAATGCCGCTAAGGGCTCTGCATCCGGACGGTCGATATTTGATTCTTCTTGGTTAGGAACCGTGTCCAGAATTGCTTGGCAGATTCCCCTGGCTGCTGAATTATGTGGCTCAAGTCATCGGCATTTGGTGGTCGCACATAAGTGCCCTGGAAGTTGTCGAGGAATGCGCCTTCCAGATCCTCCCAGCAGCCAACGGAGTCTGCTGGCAAGCTATTCAGCCAATGCCAAGCTGGTCCTTTAAGCTTTAGCGGGAGGTACTTGATGGCATGTAGATCATCGCCGTGAGCCATGTGGATGTGGAGGAGGAAGTCCTCGATCCATATCGCGGGATCTGTTGTACCATCATATGATTCGATGTTTACGGGTTTAAAACCCTCTGGGAATTCATGATCCATTACTTCGTCAGTGAAGCATAGGGGGTGTGCGGCGCCTCTGTGATGGGCTATATCGCGGTGTAGCTCTTATGAGTCTTGTCTGCTGTATTCGGCCCGACCAGATTTACTTTTACTGTATCCGGCGTGACAGTCACTGTCCCGCGTAGGGGCGCGCCCTCGTGATCCATAGATTGATCTTGCGTGTTTTGCCCTATCTTCCAATACGTCTCGCAGGTCTCGCGTGTTTCCCGGTGCCTTGGTATGTTTGTTTGAGTGGCGGCGGGGTGCGGGCTGAACTTCTGGATCAAGTGCCTCTCTGTCTCGGCCACGGGGTGGCCGGTGAGCTACGTCGTACGCTGGTGATGTAGGTTTTAATGCTTCCTCCTCAAGTCGGGGTAGCAACCTGTGCTTTGGGCGACCCTTGGAGGGGCGTTCGAGTTTGTATTCCTCGGTCGCAAGGACTTCAGTCCATCTATCTGCTAGCAAGTCCTGATCAGCTCGATGCTGTTGTTGTTTTTTCTTCAAGCTATTCGCTGTGGCTATAAGCCGGTGCTTGAAGTGCTCCTGCTCGACGGGATCCTCAGGTACGATAAATTCTTCGTCTTCGAGGCTCACTTCGTCTTCGGAGGGAGGCATGTAATTGTCCTCCTCTCCCTCTGCCGCTCGTTCCGGAGGGCTGGCTTGTTCATCCTCTTGCTCTGGATCCTGCTGGAGGGGATTGTCATCGTCTTCGGCACTATCCGGAGTACTATTATCTCCTATGCCGGTATCACCGCTTTTGCTGTGGCAAGACTTAGAGCGGCGCCGCTAACGTCGGCGCTTAGGTTGCTTCTTGGAGGGGTCATCCTCCGCTGTCTTGTCGCCATTGCCTTCTTTGGGTGTATCCACCATGTATATATCAAATGATGAGGTGGCGGTCCTGTGCCCTGTGGGCAGTGGTTCCTGTTCGTCTCCTTCATCGTTGTCCATACCATCGATGTCTTCGGAGTTGAAGTCGAGCATGTTGGTTAAATCATCGACAGTGGCTACTAAATGGGTGGTGGGTGGGGCATGAATTTCTTCATCGTCTGCATCCTATTCTAGCCGGACATAGTTCGGCCAAGATTCTCCTGACAAAGAGAGAGACCTTAACGAGTTTAGTACATCGCCGAAGGGCGAGTGCTGAAAGATATCCGCGGAGGTAAACTCCATGACCGGCGCCCAGTCGGATTCGACAGGCACGGGTGCAGGCGGTTCGAAGTCCGTGGCCGGAGGAGAGTCTATAAGTTCGGCATCACGGCTCCCGTGAGGGGTAGGGTAAATATCCGGCTCAATCGCCGATGAGACTGCGACCTCCATGGCGGGGACAATCCGCCCGTCCTCGGATGGCGCAATCTATTCCAGATTGAAGGCCGGAGTTGTTGCTGGTGCGATCCCGTGAACGCCGTCCGACGGCAGAGCTAAATCGTGCTCGTCATGATCGTGCGACGCACCTGGCATGGGCTCCAATCCGTCGAAGATCAAGTCTCTGCGGATATCGGCCGTGTAGTTCAAGTTTCTGAACCTGACCTGGTGGCCAGGGGGGTAGCTCTCGATCTGCTCCAGATGGCCAAGCGAGTTGGCCCGTAGTGCGAAGCCACCGAATACAAAGATCTGTCCGGGGAGGGAAACCTCACCCTGGACCGCATTGCTACCGATGATCGAAGGAGCCATCAGGCCTTATGGTGACGACACAGTGGACCTCTCAATGAAAGCACCAATGTCCGTGTCAAAACCGGCGGATCTCGGGTAGGGGGTCCCAAACTGTGCGTCTAAGGCGGATGGTAACAGGAGGCAGGGAACACGATGTTTACCCAGGTTCGGGCCCTCTCTAGGGAGGTAATACCCTACTTCCTACTTGATTGATCTTGATGATATGAGTAGTACAAGAGTTGATCTACCACGAGATCGTATAGACTAAAACCCTAGAAGCTAGCCTATGGTATGATTGTTGTTGTCCTATGGACTAAACCCTCCGGTTTATATAGACACCGGGGGGGCTAGAGTTACATAGTCGGTTACAATGGGAGAAGATCTACATATCCGTATCGCCAAGCTTGCCTTCCACGCCGAGGAGAGTCCCATCCGGACACGAGACGAAGTCTTCAATCTTGTATCTTCATAGTCCAACAGTCCGGCTGTCCGGATACCCCCTAATTCAGGACTCCCTCACATCCACTTCAATTTCTTTATCCAACTGCTCTGACAAAGCAGCAGAAGGAATGTCATCATCTGATCCACTTGGGATCACATATTCTTCATCAAAAGGAACAAGGTCCTTTGATGGCATGGATGAGACAGGAACAACATCAATTGGGTTGTCAAATGAAGTAGTCAGCGGCTTCATCTTCTTCGGAGCTGAAGAATCTGATGAAGTTGATGCCTTACTTTTCTTCACCGCTGCACGCTCTGCAGTCTTGGTCTTCTTCACATCAAATGCAGATGGAAGGATCAGAGTTGGTGTAGGCGCAGGAGGAGCAGAGGGATTTGGTTCAATTACCTCAGGCACAACTGATGCAGTTGCCCTGATTTCTTCAGTTTCTTCAGGCGCACCACTAGTGGATGCCCTGGCAATTTCTTCAGCAGCTGGAATGCAGTCATCAGCCCTGGTGCTTTGAGTTTCTTTAGCAGCCTGATTGTCATCAGCGGTGCTGGCATTTTCTTCAGTCGGCTGAGCAGATGCCTCAGCCTGAGGATTTTCTTGTTGCGTTGGGGCTGCAACATTTGAAGTGAACTTTTCATTCAAATTCACAAACCGGACTTTGGCTCCAAGCCAGTCAGCGCGGCATACGTCAAATTCATCACTGAGTTTCTTGATCTCAGATTGAATATTGACAAGTTCTTCAGTTGTCATAGAGACAACGGTGTTTCTTCAGTAGCGCTTCTTCTTGTACTGCGCTTTCTTAATCTGCCTGGCCTTTTCAAATTTCCATTTTTCTTCTTGAATGAAGGCAGTCCGCATATGACTTTGGCCAGGAGTCAGCTTGAAATCAGGCATAGGAGTGTTTGGGTCCTTGTGCCAGAGATCGATGTAATCAAGGATCAGTTTCAGATCCAAAAGCAGAGGCACATTTGTGCCCTTGGCTCTAGAGGCCCTGAGCTGCCTGTCTCTAATGATTTCGGCAAGTTCCTCATCATCAGCTTCGTCTTCATCAAACGGCACTTGGAAGGCAACCTGCTTCTTGTGAAGACTTGGGGCGAGAACCTCGTCCAGCAGTGGCCTTTTTCTTCAGCAGAGAGGGGCCTGTTGAGAAATTTGGTGTAGCTGAGGAACTGGCAGAAGCTCCTGAGGCAATAGAGATGTCTGTTGTCCTTTGGCACGTGGCGAGATGCACAGGTGCTGAGGATTTGGTCAGAGCAACTGAGGACTTTTGCGGAGAAGCTGAGGACTTTGGAGGAACCACGTCGCAAAATTTGCGTATGTACATGATTTGTCGTCCGCACTACTACCTGGGCCTTGACCTGAAGCGTTGCCACTTGGGCCTCAGACTCAACCCGCAGACCATATAGGAATCAGCCCCGAAGAGAAAGAAAAAGCCACGCCGTCGTCTGGCTCTGCCAATCTACCGCTGCTTTTCCCTCTCTTATTGATCTCTCTCGCCCCTCGTCGCATAATCCCACATCGCTACTTTACAGTTAATGTCATCGATTCATATACGCGCGCCTTGGTGATTCAACAAGAGGCAACGGAAATCAAGGGAGGAATGAACCGAACCGAACCCAGAGGAGAGACAGAGCAGGCTTGGGGTGGCAGTGCACCTCGGCGGCGGTGCCATGGCCTACTGGCCAAATGGAAAGGAGACGGACGGGACTGGGAGGGGATCGTGGGTTAGGTGGGCTTCCTGTGAGGTTAGTCTCAGGCCGTGGCTAGCTGGGTCGGTGACACCATTCCTCAAAAATATACGGGGTCAATTCAAATTACGTGGTTGGACTTTCTTATTTCAACTATCTCCATCCTAAAGTACCTTCTTATTTCAACTAACCCTAAAAAACCTTCTTATTTCAACTTCCCTTTTTATTGAGTTGAACTTTGCCAGGAGCATTTTTTCGAAAATCTATGTCCTTTTTTATATTATATTTTCCACCGAGTCAAAGATCCTTGAATGATATATATATTGCATGGTCTCTTCAAGTTGCTTTGTACTTCCCTCTAACGTCACTGTAGAGTGTACATACATGTATGGTGTTGATGAAAAAATTAACGTTTTGGATTAGTATATTTACTTAATTCTCAAGAGCTAAACGAGAATATGTTCATAAAAACACTTAATTTAAGCAGGCTACAGAGTTTAGTAGGCTTGATCTAACTTAGGCTAGAAAAAAAATAACCACATAATTTTGGTTCAAATCCTGACTCTACAATAAATCCCGACTCTTCGCTCCGGAGCGTGACGTGCATGATCAATCCATCTAAGCCAAATAGGAGAACACAAAGTACCGTCCAATTTTAAAAGAAATAAACCATGAAGATATTACAACTCAATAAGTTAGATAGCAATTTTAACTGAGAAGTCTAAGTATTTCTCAGAAAAGATACAACAGCAAAAATTATCTCGCTCTCCACAACAACGGCACTGTGCTGGCCGCACATGAAAAAATGAGAATAAAAAAACAAGACCCGTAGATATATAAAGTGGCAAAAAGGACCCATGAAGTAAGTTTTGCCACATTTATCGTCCGGTTCAACGCACGGGCATTTGTACTAGATTGAGAGGAAAAAAATATTGATAACCACGCATGCACAACTCTGAAAAACCTCACAGGAAAAAGCAACATTTTTCTCATCTTATGCTGACCGATTGTGTGCGTGCGAGCACGCGCTTGTGTGTGTGAGAGAGAAAGAGACGCCTTAGGACTAACCATATTCAAATGTGTTTTCGTTGTGTGAGCATTGAGACAACCATCGGGAATACAAATGTGATGCCATTTTAAAATAAAGAACGTCTACCTATCAGGGTCTCGAGTCGTGGTTATTGGGTTAAGAGCGTGTTCGAAATATAGTGCAATGGAGCTTTATTGCAGTGACATTTACACTATATTTTCCTAAGGAAATTGTCATGATGGTACTGTCAGATGTAAATGGAATACAATGTCTGAAACCTTGTTTCAGTACAGTTTGGTTGTCAACATTCAGAAACAGAGTTTCAGGTCTGTGCAAATGGGTGAGTCGAGGTCTGACCCTGGTGTCAACTGATCCCGTTTCTGGCCGGACTGAATTCTGGTACGTTTGATTGATACAAAGTGAAGTCCATCTCATCAACGGTACCACGGCTGTCGCGCGAATTCTCCGGTGGATAAACTTGCACAAGTAGTTGCCATAGGAGGAGGAGTGCGTGGGAGAAACTCCAGGGGGCAGATCCTGAAGTTTAGGCAGTCCATTGGTTTAGGGTTGATTGCTGATTCGTGCCTATAAAAGGGAGACGTCCCAGATTGGAAGACACACAAAAAAAGCATTCACCTGAGTTCTTCTCTGTTTCGCCGCCAGAGCCTCGCCATCCCTTTCCTGTTGTGCTGCAGGACGGGGAGAGCAGTAATCTCCGTTCCTTCTCTGGCTTGCTGACCTGCACGGGTGCCGGAGCAATCAAGGTTCTGGGAAGTGCCGCTGCACGCTGCTCGCCGATCTGCATCGCCACTTCTGCTTCTCGAGCTTCGTCACGCTTCCACTTCAACACTGCGTTTCAGTCAAGGTAACATTCAGTTAACTATCCTAGTGTTTTGCTGGCTTCCTGCCATGTTCAAGAATAGATTCATTTGCTTACTAGCATTGCTAGTTGAGTTCTGCTATCTTATGATACTTGTAGTGGATTATAGATTGCTTCAGATTGACATCTTAAGTTGGTTAAGTCAAAATGCAGTTAACTTGATCATAGTTAATTTACCGAATTGTTTAACCATCCAGAACCTTGATTCGATCGATATGGCTGGACCTACCGATTTGCTGAAACCTGAACGTTTTGGGGGTGAGAACTTTAAGAGATGGCAAACTAGAGTCAAATTCTGGCTGATGAGTCTGAATCTATGGTGGGTGATATCCCCACAGCTTCCACTCACGCAAGAACAACAGCGTGAGATTGAGGTGTCTAGTGACACAACTCTGGGATGCCTTCTCTCCCTCTTGACGCATCAGCTTTGTGACATATACATGAGCTATACCAGCCCCTCTGAATTATGGGAAGCCCTCGTACGCAAGTACGAAGAAGCTGATGCAGGGCGTGAATTGTACGTCAATGAATTGTATCATGACTTCCACATGGTTGATAGCCGTTCGGTCGTCGAACAATCTCATGAGCTTCAGCTTCTGGTGGGGGAACTGGGACACTTCGGCTCAGTCTTGCCTGACAAATTTGTGGTTGGGGGCATTATTGCCAAGCTTCCTCTAGGATGGAGGGGCTTTGCCACAAGCCTCAAGCATCGTAGGGAAGCAATGACCGTGGAGGGTCTGATTGCTACTCTGGATGTTGAAGAGAAAGCAAGGGCCAAAGATGTTCCACAACCTTCCACCCAGGATACCTCAACTGCAAACTTGGTTGATGGTGGGGCTGGCGGCTCGAAGAACATCAAGAACAAAGGGAAAGGAGCAAAACAAACTACTGGCTTTAAAAAGAAGAAGAAAACTAAAGGAGACTTCAACTGCTTTGTGTGCGGTGAGGCTGGCCACTTGGCAAGGAAGTGCCGCATGCGTAAAGGCAAGAAGGTTAATCAGCAAACCGTGAATGTGACTGTTGGCGAGCCAGGGGAAGGATCTGGGTATGAATCTACTGTCCTTATGACGTCTCAAATCACCGATTGGTGGTTAGATACTAGCGCTAATGTTCATGTTTGTGCTGATTATAATTTGTTTTCATCTTACCAGACTTGCAGCAGTTCCACCGTCATAATGGGGAATGGAACTCGGGGAGCTGTGCAAGGAGTAGGAAGAGTGGAGCTAAAACTCTCATCGGGGAAGACTCTCCTACTGAAGAATGTAAAGCATGCCCCGTTAATAAGTAGGAACCTACTTAGTGGTTCTCTGCTATGTCGTGATGGTCTAAAGTTAGTGTTTGAGTCAAATAAATTTGTAATTTCCAAATTTGGTCAGTTCATAGGAAAAGGCTACAACAACGGAGGCCTGTTCCGCTTGTCTGTGTTAGAGGATCTTAATCTTCTAAACACCATTTCATGTTCTTCGTTTAACGAATATTGTATGAGAGATGCATCTGTTTGGCACTCCCGGTTGTGTCATATAAATTTCGATCGTCTTATTCGGCTATGCAAACTTGAGTTAATACCTAACATGTCTATAGTTAAAGGATCTAAGTGTCAGGCCTGTGTTCAAGCTAAACAGCCAAGAAAACATTTCAAATCTGTTGGTGAAAAGGGCCTGGAACCTCTGATCTAATTCATTCTGACTTATGTGAAATGAATGGAGTGTTAACCAGGGCAGGGAAAAAGTACATGATGCCATTGATAGATGATGCAACTAAATGCTGTTATTTGTTCTTAGTAAAAACGAAAGATGAGGCACTAGAGTGTTTTAAAATCTACAAGGCAGAAGTAGAGACTCAATTGAACAAGACAATCAGCCGACTAAGATCTGATAGAGGAGGGGAATACCTTTCAAAAGAATTCTCTGATTTCTGTGCTGAACATGGTATTATACATGAAACGACTGCTCCTTACTCACCTCAGTCCAATGGAGTGGCAGAGAGGAAAAACCGAACGCTTACTGACCTGGTAAATGCCATGTTGGACAGCTCAGGTCTACCTAAGCCATGGTGGGGGGAAGCAGTGTTAGCAGCATGTTATGTACTAAATAGAGTTCCCACATCAAAAGTAGAGATAACCCCGTATGAGGGATGGAAAGGCAGAAAACCCACACTCAGATTTCTGCGTGCTTGGGGCTGTTTAGCTAAGGTAAATGTACCTGCAGTCAAGAAACGTAAGTTAGGCCCTAAGACGATTGATTGTGTGTTTCTTGGCTATGAAAAGAACTCTATTGCCTATAGGTTTCTAGTGACTAAATCGGGTGTAGCAGATTTTAATGTTAACACTGTAATTGAGTCATCCGATGCAACGTTCTTTGAAAACATCTTTCCAATGAAAAGGGACGAAACACCATCTGACAACCTGATTCCCTATCCTATACCTGAACCCGTAGTACCCTCTGAAACTCCAGATGCAGAAAACAACAGTGAAGAATGTGTTCCTAGGAGGAGCAAAAGACAAAGAAGAGAAAAATCATTTGGTAATGATTTTTTGTATTTTTAGTGGATGATGAGCCAAGAACCCTTCTAGAAGCTTTTGCATCTCCGGATGCAGATTACTGGAAGGAGGCAGTCCAAAGCGAAATGGATTCAATCCTTGCTAATTGAACTTGGGAAATTTGTCCTCGTCCCACAGGTTGTAAGCCAGTGGGATGTAAATGTATTTTTAAAAGGAAACTAAGACCAGACGGTACAATAGAGAAATTTAAAGCTAGGCTAGTGGCTAAGGGTTTTACCCAAAAAGAGGGAGAAGACTTCTTTGATACCTATTCCCCTGTGGCAAGACTGACTACAATTCGTGTGCTTGTTGCACTTGCTGCCTCATAGAAATTTCTAATCCATCAAATGGATGTGAAGATAGCATTCCTATATGGAGAGCTAGAAGAGGAAATTTATATGCAGCAGCCTGATGGGTTTGTAGCTACAGGACAAGAGGACGTGGTATGTAAATTAAAGAAATCCCTATATGGCCTAAGGCAAGCACCAAAACAGTGGCATGAGAAGTTTGATAAAACTCTCACTTCTGCAGGGTTCTTGGTGAATGATGCTGATAAATGTGTGTACTATAAATTTGGTGGGGGTGAACGTGTAATTCTGTGTCTCTATGTGGATGATATACTAATATTTGGAACTAATATCAATGTGATCAATGACACTAAAAGTTACTTGTCACATAATTTCGATATGAAAGATTTGGGTGAAGCTGATGTTATTCTTAACATTAAAGTAACTAAAGGTGAGGATGGTATTACACTAAGTCAATCCCATTATGTGGAGAAAATTCTGAGCAGGTTCGGCTTCTCTGAATCTAAATCATCTCCAACACCATATGACCCAAGTCTTAAGCTTCGGAAAAATAAAGGACATGCAATTGATCAGTTAAGATATACACAAATGGTTGGTTCCCTAATGTACTTGGCTAGTGCAACTAGACCAAACATTTCGTATGTTGTCTGCAAACTGAGCAGGTTTAACTCTAATCCTGGAAATGACCATTGGGTTGCACTAGACCGAGTTATGAGATATTTAGTAGGCACATCTACTTATGGTCTACATTTCACTGGGTACCCTACAGTCCCAGAGGGGTACAGTGAATCTAATTGGATTTCAGATGCTGATGAAATCAAAACTACTAGTGGATACATTTTTACACTAGGAGGTGCAGCAGTGTCATGGAGATCGCGTAAGCAAACAATACTCACCAGATCAACTATGGAGGCTGAACTGGTGGCTCTTGACACTGCCACCATTGAAGCAGAATGGCTGCGGGAGCTACTCATGGAACTGCCCATGATAGAGAAGCCCGTTCCTGCAATATTTATAAACTGTGACAATCAGACAGTTATCATAAAGGTTAAAAGTTCAAAGGATAATTTAAAATCCTGAAGGCATGTGAAACGCAGAATCAAGTCAGTCAGGTCGCTGAAAAATTCAGGAGTGATTGCCCTTGATTATATAAACACATGTAAAAATCTGGCTGATCCTTTCACTAAAGGACTATCAAGAACAGTGATAGAATGTACATCAAGGGAAATGGGACTGAGACCCACATGAGTTTCTTGACAGTAGAAACCCTGTCCTTGTGATTGGAGATCCCATGAATTGGACAATGGGAATAACAAGCTGTTAATTAACTAGAGAGTATAAATTTCTGTTTATTTCCCGTTAGTAGATGATACTCTAAAATACTGCTTGGCCGGATGACTACAAGTTAGAATATGTCTTGTGACCAATTAAATTGGTAAGGCACCAACTCGCAGGGTAAGCCTATAAAAGACATACCTATATGGGCTTTGGTTGTGGTCGAAACCAATGAAGTATGGGTGAACTTCATAAAAGCTCATGGAAAGATTAGGAAGCTAGACCTTAAAGCTTCACCGCAGGCCTGGTTCCAGGCGGTCTAGTACTAACTTAACATTAAGATGAAACCCAATTACACAAAACTATCAATTCAAGGTGCGTCCATTGATTAGTTGTAAGAAGGTGAATTCTGAAGTGTAAGGTATAGCTCAACCCTTTATGGTCTATATCTCAAAGTTAGTATATAAAAAGACAAAAGGAGAACTAACGTAGGTCAAGACAACTTGGTGGGGATTGTTGGAAATATAGTGCAATGGAGCTTTATTGCAGTGAAATTTACACTATATTTTCCTAAGGAAATTGTCAAGATGGTACTGTCAAATGTAAATGGAATACAATGTCTGAAACCTTTTTTCGGTACAGTTTGGCTGTCAACATTCAGAAACAGAGTTTCAGGTCTGTGCAAACGGGTGAGTCGAGGTCTGACCCTGGTGTCAACTGATCCCGTTTCTGGCCGGACTGAATTCTGGTACGTTTGATGGATACAAAGTGAAGTCCATCTCATCAACGGCACCACGGCTGCCGCACGAATTCTCCGGTGGATAAACTTGCACAAGTAGTCGCCGCAGGAGGAGGAGTGCGTGGGAGAAACTCTAGGGGGCGGATCCTGAAGTTTAGGCACTTTGTTGGTTTAGGGTTGACTGCTGATTCGTGCCCATAAAGGGGATACGTCCCAGATTGGAAGACACACAGAAAAAGCATTCACCTGAGTTCTTCTCTGTTTCGCCGCCGGAGCCTCGCCATCCCTTTCCTGTTGTGCTGCAGGACGGGGAGAGTAGTAATCTCTGTTCCTTCTCCGGCTTGCTGACCTGCACGGGTGCCAGAGCAATCAAGGTTCTGGGAAGTGCCGCTGCACGCTGCTCACCGATCTGCATCGCCACTTCCGCTTCTCGAGCTTCGTCAGGCTTCCACTTCAACACTGCGTTTCAGTCAAGGTAACATTCAGTTAACTATCCCAGTGTTTTGCTGGCTTCCTGCCATGTTCAAGAATAGATTGATTTGGTTACTAGCATTGCTAGTTGAGTTCTGCTACCTTGTGATACATGTAGTGGATTATAGATTGCTTCAGATTGACATCTTAAGTTGGTTAATTCAAAATGCAGTTAACTTGATCATAGTTAATTTACCGAATTGTTTAACAGAGCGTGTGTTTTTTCTGTCCCGTTGCAACGCACGCACTCTTTTGCTAGTATCTTTCCTTAATAATAAACCAGCGATTGTTTCTGGTCGTTCGTCGATGGCATTTTGCAGAAAAGACCCTCCCTTTCTGAGAAATAAACCCGCAGTCCTATTTTAAGTGTGTTCCTGATAAGATAACGTTTCGTTTTTTTGCAAAAAAAAATCCTGCAACCACCGGCCACCTCCGCCACTTATGCATTGCCTGCCTCCACCGAGCCGCTGCTGCGGAGCTCCATTCCCAGCAACCGAGCTCCCCTGTGCTCGTCGGCCAGAAGCCGTGGTGAGGCGCTCGTGGCCAGCAGCCGCGATGAGGCGCTCGCCATCCGGCAGCCATGGCGCCACTGCAGAGTTAATGAGCTATCTTCCCTCTTCCTCGCGTCGGCTCGAGGTGGGTGGAGCAGATCGGCGCCCATGACCTCCACCACGGCTCCGTCAACGCGCTCCACTGCCTGCTTGCCGGCACCAGCCTCCGCCTGTCCCTGCACATGGACGCTGTCGAGTTTGCGACAAGGAGCCATGGCGCCGCTGCAGAGCTATCTTCCCTCTTCCTCTTGTGCAGAATAGTCCCACCTTGCCCTCTTCCATTAAATCCTCCCAATTTAAATATGCTTTTATGTTTTCTCCGTATCAAGGAGTCATAGCCAAGGGTGTGAGAGCTAAAGCGTGCAAGGAATAAGGAAGGGAATGAACTAAGTGACTATGGCAAAGAAATAAGGACGGAAATTAACTAAGGAAGGGAAGGAATTGAGTGACTCTCGCAGAGAAATAAGGAAGAAAATTAACCAAGGAAAGGAAGGAATTGAGGGACTGAAGGAAATCTTCATCATCTTCTAAATCAAAGGAAGGAAGGAGGAACAATGAAATCTCTAACAAAAAAAGGAAGGAAAGCCTCTCATTGAGAGATGTTCAATTCTGACTTTGAGAGAAAACACCGTTCAAATCTGGCAGAGAAAGTAAAGGAAGGAAAGCCTCTCATTGGGATGGACATAGCAAAAATTAGCAACTGAGAATGCACAATCAAAAAAAAGAGGAACATTCATGAGCATGCACAAAGGAGAAACACATCATGGAAGTTGGATTCAGTAATAAAACACAGCGTACCTCTCTAATTTGTTCCATATAATCAGCAAAACAAACTTTTTTTCTCCTATGTAACAACAGATTACCACCAAGATATCTTCCCGGCTACATCCTTTCTCCTGCCCATCTACTACACTGTCGATGTTGCCCCCTAGATCACATGAGAATAGATCAGGATTGATAGAAAAGTGCTCTCTCTGTGGATCAGCATGCATCCACTGTGTTCTTGAGCATGGAAGCAGCTCCTGGCACTTCATCATGCATAGGTACGTTTTTGCGCCTTGAATCTACAAATTTTAGACCCTCTTATCATACAGAGGAGATAAGATTAAAACAAACAAAGAGTTTAATCTATGACATGCAAATTACAGAAATAGCTCTGGGAGTGATGACCGTGGGCGTGCAAATTAATCCTTCAGAATTACATTATAATTCTCGGAGTGATGATCGCGGGCGTGTGCCACACAAGTGGCCATGCGCATTAGCAAAATCAATTTCAAACATGCCTCATGTAAACATATAGCAAGGAGCGGCCTCATGTTTCGAACATGCCGTATGTATATGCATGTGCTTTAGTGCTTCATTATAGTACAAGATTTCTTCAGGTTTTGTACAGTAGTTCCAAGGGGAGACAATAATCAATTATAGTTAAGGCGATTTTCCACAAGGTACATTTTTCCAAGAAAAAGTTGCATTTTTATTTTACTGATTATCTAAGATTTATATATTCTCAGCTATATTCCAAGTTACGTGTTTTGTTTTGTCATCTCAGCATTTTTTTTACCTTTTTTTGTCGTCTCAGCATTTTATACTAACGGCTGACACCGAGGTGAAGCCTCTGAATTTGTTTTAACAGTTTGTATGTATTATATAAGAAGCATTACAATGATATAATAGTATTCTATGTAAAATGCAGTTGTATTACCATCCATGCTTGTCGTCTAATAAATGAGTGATTGTAAAGGTACAGCTGGTTTGATACTCATTGTTCATTGTTCTAAGGTATGTCTCAGTTTTAGAATGGTAGCCTGTAGAAAATATAATTGTGTATTCAGTTTCAAAGTATAGTTTTGCATGATTTTCATAATTTCTATGAATTCAAACTGTTAACTGGTAGTTTTATACTCAAATAAAGATATATATAAATACAAATTAGTTGCTGGTTATTCCTCCATGATTTAGTTTTCCAGTTCAATGTAGTCTTGCGCTCGTGGGATTGAAAACTAAGAATGGAAAAGTGAAGCTGCACGTCAAACTACACTACGTGCATATGTGCATACACTCTGCCCCTCCTCTGTTTCTACCACTTTGAGTTGCAGAAAAGGGAAATTACACGCAGATGAAATAGCGTATGGGGTAGCACTAGAAATAGCATATGGGGGTAGCACTAACCTCTGCCTCTGAGCTTGCATCGAGTTCCAAACTTGAAACGAGTCTACATGAGCCCCTGCTGTATCTCGAGGTACCCGTTGACCGCCCCCGCGCGCGATGTTGTTCGGCAGGGAACAACAGCATGGAGCAGCTGCCACAACTTAGGCACGCCGGACGCAAACGGTGCTACACAACATAGCTCTCGCCCTGCCGCCGGCGACGGCGACGGCCTCGGACGGCAGACCGCATCTCACCTTGTGTGAATTGTCTCTGAGCTTGAACTGAGGAGAACATAGGCAAGGGAGCAGCTGCCACAGTTTAGTCCCGGGATTGGACGCGCCGGATGCGGGCCTTGCTACCGCAACGTGTCCCTACTTGCCGCCGGCATCGGTGAGGGCCCCGGACGGTGGTCTGCATCTCACGGCCTCACCTTGTGGCCTTGTGGGAAACGCCTCATGGAGCTTGAACTGAGGCAGCTAGAAGAGTCCAGGAGATAAGTTAAGGGAAATAAGTAAAACAAAATAGCACTGTTTCAGTGATGGGGCTGATCAGAACACGTGTTGGTCGCCAGATGCCACACATGCATAAAAGAGGACATGCACGCCGCATTTACCGCATGAATTGGCTAAAATGGAACTGTGTGCTAATTGGCTCTAATTAAATAGATTTATGTGTTGGCTTATGAAAATTAGCTGGAGAGGGGCACGCATGCATTTATTTGGGCAATTTCGGATCTTCTTCCGTCCTTGCAATGTGGGGCAAGATATTTGGGGACACAATGCATACTTTTTTTTTATTAGCTTTGTGTGCATACCCTTTTTAGTTAACTTTTGTGCATGCCCTTTTTAATTAACTTTGTTTATTAATTATTCGGGCGCACTTTAATTAGTAATCTGACAATGTCCGTCGGGTACGAACAAATGACAAATCAAACATTTTTATGGTGAATTTAGTGACCCGAGGGAGATAATTTTAGTTAGCAAGCATGCTAACTTCATGTTTCAATTTATTTTTGACAGAGAATTGCCTTGTGTGTCTAACTTGCCATCCTTGTGTCAAGAATTGCTATCGAAAATGTTCGATGTGCCATGTGCTCATACCTGACATCAGGTACTTATCATTTATGTTAATTTATTCATGTATTGTGCTATCGAAAGTATGGTATAGAAATTATACCAAAAGTATTGTATCTATAGTATGGTTCTTAATTCATCGAGGCATCTGCCTCCCTGCGGCATGATAGATGTTTTGATGAGCAGGTCAATTATTACTCTTGTTGCAACGCACGGGCATATGTCCTACTGTATATATACTCCCGTTGAACACGTGTTACTGTACATACCACCGTAAACGTTTCTTACCACCGTAAATTTCGTCCGTAACAGTTTGGTCCGTCGTCTTCCGTATATGTCGCTATGTTTCGTCCGTCCGTGTCATATAATCGCTGGACTGGGCCGTTTTATCTGTCCCCTGTCATCCGCATGGGCTGAACTGGGCCTGGTCCACACTCTTCTCTGAGAAAAAACAGATGCAAAAAATGTGTGCTGTGAGTTTCAAACTCACGACCAGCCGACCAGGCCCTCCAGGCTGGACAGGCGCAGCCAACTCGGTTTGTCTGCTTCGGCCGTAAACAAGGTTGCTACCTGAATATTAGTCCCACCTCGCTCCTTTGCACACGATCCTATCGACTTTTATATGTGAACGACCTTGCCGAAGTCAGCGAACAGACGACGAAGACCGAACAAAGGAATTAGCCCCCGAAAAGTGGGAAGAAAGCGCAAACATTTGCAGCGGGATCCCAAATTAACCTGGGAATAGCATAGTCGGAATCAGGCCATGGCACTTGAAGCAACGACAGCATACTGCATTCATATATCATCTCTGAAGAGGCCGGCCAGGTTCTGTGCACGGGTGCGAGGAGAGAGAGCCTGAGACAGAGAGACAAAAAACATATGTGTGTGGCAGAACGCGTGATTCATAATTGTTTTTTTTGAACTTTGCCAATTGTCTGCATTTTCCGGATGTACCGTATTATACATATCTAACGTACATAATGAACTCTTTATAGGTCAATGTTGTGTCATATGCCCACTTAAAATTTTATGCTGGGTCCACTTATTTTAGCTCAAAGGTGATATGAGAGCCCACACCCGCATGTTCTTATATATGTGTGTGTGTGGGCGCGCGCTCTGGAAGATAAATATGATCATGATAATTTAATTTATTGTTTAGAAGTACAATATTTAAACTCAAGAAAATAGGTATATATGTTTTTGTGTAGTTTTATTATCTGAGTTAAGTAATAAATATTAACCTTCCTTTAAAGAAGCTTGTTGCCTTGCTTTCATAATTAAATGGAGTAACTAAATCGGTAATGATGGACTAGACCAAGTGTGCGCGATGAATGCCATTGTGCTAGCTACTTTGAACTAGCTACCTTTTTTTGGACAAATAGCAACCTTTTTAAAATGAGTTTAGTTACTACTACCTTCGTCATGATTTACAGGTCCTCTTCGTATATAGTGTCAAATTTTGAAAATAGATCTAAGTACTAAAATATTAATGCATGTCATAAAAAATTATATCAATGAAAACTATGTTCAAATACGAATTCAATGCTATAATTTTTGTGACATGCATTGACATAGTGTTAGTTAATTATATGGCCAAAATTTGACACAAATACACGATATTGAGCCGACGGGTCTTGAGATTGTTGAACTCATCACAAGCGTCTCACTATCGACGCGAGCATCACCATCCACTGAAATAATATTTCGCCTTTGTGCGACTTGAAAGCGTCAAACATGGGTTTTAATTCCTGCTGGTATTGGGGTACCACTGTCTCTTACCATCCAACTAGAGGTTTGTTCTCAGGGTTAAAGCAAAACTGACCAATCCATGTATGGCCACACATATATACATGCACTGCAGTAATGAACATTAAAGCAGGATATGTATTTCTTCTCTACCTCAACATGCGCCTCCATGCCCTCGCCATGCTACGTTGATGGGTCTTTTGATGGACACATCAACTTTCTCTCCAATTGCAACACACCTGCACTTTTGCTATAAAAAAATCTTCCAAACCAAACAAACAACTATCTCTAAAAAAATCCAATGTAGTAATAATCCATTCCCATTCAAAAGTTAGATTAGTTATTAAAATCTTGAATAGTATAGAAGATTCCAACGTCTGTACATCCAATTAAAAATAAATACACCACTCCTCTTCCACACGATGATAGTGCTAAGCTGAAGGAGGCGCCATCAAAGGATACAACTACAACTTTCTTAACTCTACTCCATAGTGGAGACACCAACAGTCGTTTTTCTAATTACCAGCACCAAGCATGTGTTCTTTTATGATAATGTTTGGCTTCAAAACATGTTCCAATTCTAATAAAAAAATTCAGTTTCTTAAAAAGTAAAGAAAAACTCATGTTTTCTAGAAAAGCAAAACATAAAACTGATTGACAGACACTACTCTTCCAACAGACGAAGTAGTTAGGCTGGTTTCTTCACGTCCAAACCTCATGCTCCGAACAACAATAAGAGTGTAACCTTATAACTAATATTTATTAGAATTTGATCTAATAAATGACACATGATGGCACAATTTTGCCCGTTGCAAAGCACAGGCATTTGTACTAGTATAAACAAATACAGAATGCAATAAAAGACTAGTGCTATGCATTGTTTATTTAAGAAATGTGTTGATGCATACTAATACAAGAAGTGCGATAAGCAAAAAATGGGAATATTTGACATGTCCCGTCCAAGGGCAAGCTGCGAGCTGGTATTTAAAACAGGTATTTCACTCGTTATCAGAGACCACCTGGGGATTCCATTGCACGACGTAGCTTCCTGCCTCCTTGGGTGTTGTATCATGTGTCCGGCTATCGTACTGCCGGATAGCGCTTCCAGAGAGTAAAGTCCTGAAAGAGAGAGGATGATAAAGGTAGTAAGCCCCTAGGGCGGTTGATCCGCATTGTGGGACGTGCCGTGATCGTGCCCCCGCCGACACCCATGGTATTTTCAATGCGTAATTATGTACGCGCAGGATGGATTTTGCCGTTTTACTGAGACTATGGCGGGGGCCGAATTGCTAGGCGAGCTCTGAACGTGCCAGGCGATCCTGTTGCAAGTTACTCCGGACGCGCTTGACGGTGTCCGGGGGCTTGATCGCCGAACTGGTGGATTGCCTCAAAAGGCTGCTTTATGCTTCTGCTGCGAGGGCCGCAGTGTGCTCCTCCGTACGGAGCGAGCGTTTTGTGTTTTCATTGACTGTGATGACCCCCCTAGGTCCTGGCATCTTGAGCTTGAGGCGTAATGCGGTACCGCATTGAATCTTGCAAATGCGGTGCACCCGAGCAGTGCATGATAGCCGCTGTGGAACGGGACGACATCGAAGATTAACTCCTCGCTTCGGAAGTTGTCCGGAGATCCGAAGACCACTTCCAGTGTGATTGAGCCCGTGCAATGGGCCTCTACACCTGGGATGACGCCTTTAAAGGTCGTTTTGGTGGGTTTGATCCTCGAGGGGTCTAACCCATTTTGCGCACTGTATCCTGATAAAGCAGGTTCAGGCTGCTGCCGCCGTCCATAAGGACTCGAGTGAGGTGAAAATCTATCTATGATTGGGTCTAAGACCAATGCGGCAGATCCGCCATGACGGATACTAGTGGGGTGGTCCCTGCGATCAAAGGTGATCGGACAAGAGGACCATGGGTTGAACTTTGGGGCGGCGGGCTCCATCACATATACATCCCTTAGTGCACGCTTCCATTCCATCTTGGGAATGTGGGTTGCGTATATCATGTTCACCGTCCTTACTTGTGGGGGGAACCTCTTCTGTCCTCCCGTGTTCGGCGGTCGGGGCTCCTCCTCGTTATCGCTGTGCAGCCCTTGTCCTTGTTTTCGGCGTTTAGTTTGCCGGCCTGCTTGAACACCCAGCATTCTCTATTGGAATGATTGGCTGGTTTGTCGGGGGTGCCGTGTATTTGGCACGAGCGATCGAGTATGCGGTCCAGACTGGACGGGCCCGGATTGCTTCTTTTGAATGGCTTTTTCCACTGACCGGGTTTAGAGCCTCTGAATCCGGCATTGACTGCCGTATCCTCGACGTTATCGCCGTTATTGCGGCGCTTATGTTTGCTGCGACGTGACCTGCCGTTGCTATCCTTGGTATCCGAAGTGTCAAGGTTCCTTGATATGTTGTTGCTGCGAGCCAGCCTGCTATCTTCTCCCGCGTAAAAGCGGGTCATGAGTGTCGTCAGGGCTGCCATGGATTTCGGCTTTTCCTGGCCGAGGTGTCGGGCAAGCCACTCGTCATGGATGTTGTGCTTAAATGCCGCTAAGGCCTCTGCATCCAAACGGTCGACAATTTGATTCTTCTTGGTTAGGAACCGTGTCCAGAATTGCCTGGCCGATTCCCCTGGCTGCTGAATTATGTGGCTCAAGTCATCGGCATCTGGTGGTCGCACATAAGTGCCCTAGAAGTTGTTGAGGAATCCGCCTTCCAGATCCTCCCAACAGCCAACGGAGTCTGCTGGCAAGCTATTTAGCCAATGCCGAGCTGGTCCTTTAAGCTTTAGCGGGAGGTACTTGATGGCATGTAGATCATCGCCGCGAGCCATGTGGATGTGGAGGAGGAAGTCCTCGATCCATATCGCGGGATCTGTTGTACCATCATATGATTCGATGTTTACGGGTTTAAAACCCTCTGGGAATTCATGATCCATTACTTCGTCAGTGAAGCATAGGGGGTGGGCGGCGCCTCTGTGCTGGGCTATATCGCGGCGTAGCTCTTATGAGTCTTGTCTGCTATATTCGGCCCGACCAGATTTACTTTTACTGTATCCGGCGTGACGGTCACTGTCCCGCGTAGGGGCGCGCCCTCGTGATCCATAGATTGATCTTGCGTGTTTTGCCCTATCTTCCAATACGTCTCGCAGGTCTCGCGTGTTTCCCGGTGCCTTGGTATGTTTGTTTGAGTGGCGGCGGGGTGCGGGCTGAACTTCTGGATCAAGTGCCTCTCTGTCTCGGCCACGGGGTGGCCGATGAGCTACGTCGTACGCTGGTGATGTAGGTTTTAATGCTTCCTCCTCAAGTCGGGGTAACAACCTATGCTTTGGGCGACCCTTGGAGGGGCGTTTGAGTTTGTATTCCTCGGCCGCAAGGACTTCAGTCTATCTATCTGCTAGCAAGTCCTGATCAGCTCGAAGTTGTTGCTGTTTTTTCTTCAAGCTATTTGCTGTGGCTATAAGCCGGCGCTTGAAGTGCTGCTGCTCGACGGCATCCTCAGGTACGACAAATTCTTCATCTTCGAGGCTCACTTCATCTTCAGAGGGAGGCATGTAATTGTCCTCCTCTCCCTCTGCCGCTCGTTCCGGAGGGCTGGCTTGTTCATCCTCCTACTCTGGATCCTGCTGGAGGGGATTGTCATCGTCTTCGGCACTATCCGGAGTACTGTTATCTCCTGTGCCGGTATCACCGCTTTTGCTGTGGCGAGACTTAGAGCGGCGCGGCTGACGTCGGTGCTTAGGTTGCTTCTTGGAGGGGTCATCCTCCGCTGTCTTGTCGCCATTGCCTTCTTTGAGTGTATCCACCATGTATATATCATATGATGAGGTGGCGGTCCAGTGCCTCGTGGGCAGTGGTTCCTGTTCTTCTCCTTCATCGTTGTCCATACCATCAATGTCTTCGGAGTTGAAGTCGAGCATGTTGGTTAAATCATCGACATTGGCTACTAAGTGGGTGGTGGGTGGGGCATGAATTTCTTCGTCGTCTGCATCCCATTCTAGCCGAACATAGTTCGGCCAAGATTCTCCTGACAAAGAGAGAGACCTTAACGAGTTTAGTACATCGCCGAAGGGCGAGTGCTGAAAGATATCCGCGGAGGTAAACTCCATGACCGGCGCCCAGTCGGATTCGACAGGCACGGGTGTAGGCGGTTCAAAGTCCGTGGCCGGAGGAGCGTCTATAAGTTTGGCATCACGGCTCCCGTGAGGGGTAGGGTCAGTATCCGGCTCAATCGCCGATGAGACTGCGGCCTCCATGGCGGGGTCTATCCACCCGTCCTCGGATGGTGCAATCTGTTCCGGATTGAAGGCCGGAGTTGTTGCTGGTGCGATCCCCTGAACACCGTCCGACGAC
Organism: Triticum dicoccoides; assembly: GCF_002162155.2. Taxonomy (NCBI): domain Eukaryota; kingdom Viridiplantae; phylum Streptophyta; class Magnoliopsida; order Poales; family Poaceae; genus Triticum; species Triticum dicoccoides. The sequence goes on from NC_041384.1 coordinate 685,784,972, forward strand.
AGAGCTAAATCGTGCTCGTCGTGATCGTGCGGCGCACCTGGCATGGGCTCGAATCCATCAAAGATCAAGTCTCTGCGGATATCGGCCGTGTAGTTCAAGTTTCCGAACCTGACCTGGTGGCCAGGGGGTAGCTCTCGATCTGCTCCAGATGGCCAAGTGAGTTGGCCCGCAGTGCGAAGCCACCGAATACGAAGATCTGTCCGGGAAGGAAAACCTCACCCTGGACCGCATCGCTACCGATGATCGAAGGAGCCATCAGGCCTTATGGTGACGACACAGTGGACCTCTCAATGAAAGCACCAATGTCGGTGTCAAAACCGGCGGATCTCGGGTAGGGGGTCCCAAACTGTGCGTCTAAGGCGGATGGTAACAGAAGGCAGGGGACACAATGTTTACCCAGGTTCGGGCCCTCTCTAGGGAGGTAATACCCTACTTCCTACTTGATTGATCTTGGTGATATGAGTAGTACAGGAGTTGATCTACCACGAGATCATATGGGCTAAAACCCTAGAAGCTGGCCTATGGTATGATTGTTGTTGTCCTACGGACTAAACCCTCCTGTTTATATAGACACCGTATGGGGCTAGAGTTACATAGTCTGTTACAATGGGAGGAGATCTACATATCTGTATCGCCAAGCTTGCCTTCCACGCCAAGGAGAGTCCCATCCGAACACGAGACGAAGTCTTCAATCTTGTATCTTCATAGTCCAACAGTCCGGCTGTCAAAAAAAAAAACAATTATGAATCACAAATTCACAATTGTTGTAAAGATTTTCTATCTCTCACTTGCGTTGCAGCCTTGGTCTTCTTCACATCAAATGCAGATGGAAGGATCGGAGTTGGTGTAGGCGCAGGAGGAGCAGAGGGATTTGGTTCAATAACCTCAGGCACAACTGATGCAGTTGCCCTGATTTCTTCAGTTTCTTCAGGCGCACCACTAGTGGATGCCCTGGCAATTTCTTCAGCAGCTGGAATGCAGTCATTAGCCCTAATGCTTTGAGTTTCTTCAGTAGCCTGATTGTCATCAGCGGTGCTGGCATTTTCTTCAGTCGGCTGAGCAGATGCCTCAGCCTGAGGATTTTCTTGTTGCGTTGGGGCTGCAACATTGGAAGTGAACTTTTCATTCAAATTCACAAACCGGACTTTGGCTCCAAGCCAGTCAGCGCGGCATATGTCAAATTCATCACTGAGTTTCTTGATCTCAGATTGAATATTGACAAGTTCATCAGTTGTCATAGAGACAACATGTTTCTTCAGGTAGCGCTTCTTCTTGTACTGCGCTTTCTTGATCTGCCTGGCATTTTCAAATTTCCATTTTTCTTCTTGAATTAAGGCAGTCCGCATATGACTTTGGCCAGGAGTCAGCTTGAAATCAGGCATAGGAGTGTTTGGGTCCTTGTGCCAGAGATTGATGTAATCAAGGATCACTTTCAGATCCAAAAGCAGAGGCACATTTGTGCCCTTGGCTCTAGAGGCCCTGAGCTGCCTGTCTCTAATGATTTCGGCAAGTTCCTCATCACTAGCTTCGTCTTCATCAAACGGCACTTGGAAGGCGACCTGCTTCTTGTGAATCCTTGGGCGAGAACCTCGTCCAGCAGTAGCCTTTTTCTTAAGCAGAGAGGGGCCTGTTGAGGAATTTGGTGCAACTGAGGAACTGGCAGAAGCTCCTGAGGCAATAGAGATTCCTGTTGTCCTTTGGCACGTGGCGAGATGCACAGGTGCTGAGGATTTGGTCAGAGCAGCTGAGGACTTTTGCGGAGGAGCTGAGGACTTTGGAGGAACCACGTCGCAAAATTTTCGTATGTACATGATTTGTCGTCCACACTACTACCTGGGCCTTGACCTGAAGCGTTGCCACTTGGGCCTCGAACTCAACCCGCAGACCATATAGGAATCAGCCCCGAAGAGAAAGAAAAAGCCACACCATCGCCTGGCTCTGCCAATCTGCCGCTGCTTTTCCCTCTCTTATTGATCTCTCTCGCCCCTCGTCGCATAATCCCACATCGCTACTTTACAGTTAATGTCATCGATTCATATACGCGTGCCTTGGTGATTCAACAAGAGGCAACAGAAATCAAGGGAGGAACGAACCGAACCGAACCCAGAGGAGAGACAGAGCAGGCTTGGGGTGGCAATGCACCTCGGCGGCGGTGCCATGACCTGCTGGCCAAATGGAAAGGAGACGGACGGGACTGGGAGGGGATCGTGGGTTAGGTGGGCTTCCTGTGAGGTTAGTCTCAGGCCGTGGCTAGCTGGGTCGGTGACACAATTCCTCAAAAATATACGTGGTCAATTCAAATTACGTGGTTGGACTTTCTTATTTCAACTATCTCCATCCTAAAGTACCTTCTTATTTCAACTAACCCTAAAAAACCTTCTTATTTCAACTTCCCTTTTTATTGATTTGAACTTTGCCAGGAGCATTTTTTCGAAAATCTATGTCCTTTTTTATATTATATTTTCCACCGAGTCAAAGATCCTTGAATGATATATATATTGCATGGTCTCTTCAAGTTGCTTTGTATTTCCCTCTAACGTCACTGTAGAGTGTACATACATCTATGGTGTTGATGAAAAAATTAACATTTTGGATTAGTATATTTACTTAATTCTCAAGAGCTAAACGAGAATATGTTCATAAAAACACTTAATTTAAGCAGGCTACAGAGTTTAGCAGGCTTGATCTAACTTCGGCTAGAAAAAAATAACCACATAATTTTGGTTCAAATCCAGACTCTACAATAAATCCCGACTCTTCGCTCCGGAGCGTGACGTGCATGATCAATCCATCTAAGCCAAATAGGAGAACACAAAGTACCGTCCAATTTCAAAAGAAATAAACCACGAAGATATTACAACTCAATAAGTTAGATATCAATTTTAACTGAGAAGTCTAGGTATTTCTCAGAAAAGATACAACAGCAAAAATTATCTCGCTCTCCACAACAACGGCACTGTGCTGGCCGCACATGAAAAAATGAGATTAAAAAAAACAAGACCCGTAGATATATAAAGTGGCAAAAGGACCCATGAAGTAAGTTCTACCACATTTTTCGTCCGGTGCAACGCACGGGCATTTGTACTAGATTGAGAGGAAAAAATATTGATAACCACGCATGCACAACTCTAAAAAACCTCGCGCGGAAAAGCAACATTTTTCTCATCTTATGCTGACCGATTGTGTGCGTGCGAGCGCGCGCATGTGTGTGTGAGAGAGAAAGAGACGCCTTACGACTGACCATATTCAAATGCGTTTTCGTTGTGTGAGCATTGAGACCACCATCGGGAACACAAATGTGATGCCATTTTAAAATAAAGAACGTCTACCTATCAGGGTCTCGAGTCGTGGTTATTGGGTTAAGAGCGTGTTGGAAATATAGTGCAATGGAGCTTTATTGCAGTGACATTTACACTATATTTTCCTAAGGAAATTATCATGATGGTACTGTCAGATGTAAATGGAATACAATGTCTGAAACCTTGTTTCAGTACAGTTTGGCTGTCAACATTCAGAAAATAGAGTTTCAGGTTTGTGCAAACGGATGAGTCGAGGTTTGACCCTGGTGTCAACTGATCCCGTTTCTGGCCGGACTGAATTCTGGTACGTTTGATTGATACAAAGTGAAGTCCATCTCATCAACGGTACCACGGCTGCCGCACGAATTCTCCGGTGGATAAACTTGCACAAGTAGTCGCCACAGGAGGAGGAGTGTGTGGGAGAAACTCCAGGGGGCGGATCCTGAAGTTTAGGCAGTCCGTTGGTTTAGGGTTGATTGCTGATTCGTGCCTATAAAAGGGAGACGTCCCAGATTGGAAGACACACAGAAAAAGCATTCACCTGAGTTCTTCTCTGTTTTGCCGTCGGAGCATCGCCATCCCTTTCCTGTTGTGCCGCAGGACGGGGAGAGCAGTAATCTCCGTTCCTTCTCCGGCTTGCTGACCTGCACGGGTGCCGGAGCAATCAAGGTTCTGGGAAGTGCCGCTGCATGCTGCTCGCCGATCTGCATCGCCACTTCCGCTTCTCGAGCTTCGTCACGCTTCCACTTCAACACCGCGTTTCAGTCAAGGTAACATTCTGTTAACTATCCTAGTGTTTTGCTGGCTTCCTGCCATGTTCAAGAATAGATTGATTTGGTTACTAGCATTGCTAGTTGAGTTCTGCTATCTTGTGATACTTGTAGTGGATTATAGATTGCTTCAGATTGACATCTTAAGTTGGTTAATTCAAAATGCAGTTAACTTGATCATAGTTAATTTACCGAATTGTTTAACCTTCCAGAACCTTGATTCGATCGATATGGCTGGACCTACCGATTTGCTGAAACCTGAACGTTTTGGGGGTGAGAACTTTAAGAGATGGCAAACCAGAGTTAAATTCTGGCCGATGAGTATGAATCTATGGTGGGTGATATCCCCACACCTTCCACTCATGCAAGAACAACAGCGTGAGATTGAGGTGTCTAGTGACACAACTCTGGGATGCCTTCTCTCCCTCTTGACGGATCAGCTTTGTGACATATACATGAGCTATACCAGCCCCTCTGAATTTTGGGAAGCCCTCATACGCAAGTACGAAGAAGCTGATGCAGGGTGTGAATTGTACGTCAATGAATTGTATCATGACTTCCACATGGTTGATAGCCGTTCGGTCGTCGAACAATCTCATGAGCCTCAGCTTCTGGTGGGGGAACTGGGACACTTTGGCTCAGTCTTGCCTGACAAATTTGTGGTTGGGGGCATTATTGCCAAGCTTCCTCTAGGATGGAGGGGCTTTGCCACAAGCCTCAAGCATCGTAGGGAAGCAATGACCGTGGAGGGTCTGATTGCTACTCTGGATGTTGAGGAGAAAGTAAGGGCCAAAGATGTTCCACAACCTTCCACCCAGGATACCTCAACTGCAAACTTGGTTGATTGTGGGGCTGGCGGCTCGAAGAACATCAAGAACAAAGGGAAAGGAGCAAAACAAACTACTGGCTTTAAAAAGAAGAAGAAAACTAAAGGAGACTTCAACTGCTTTGTGTGCGGTGAGGCTGGCCACATGGCAAGGAAGTGCCGCATGCGTAAAGGCAAGAAGGTTAATCAGCAAACCGTGAATGTGACTGTTGGCGAGCCAGGAGAAGGATCTGGGTATGAACCTACTGTCCTTATCACGTCTCAAATCACCGATTGGTGGTTAGATACTGGCGCTAATGTTCATGTTTGTGCTGATTATAATTTGTTTTCATCTTACCAGACTTGCAGCAGTTCCACCGTCATAATGGGGAATGGAACTCAGGCAGCTGTGCAAGGAGTAGGAAGAGTGGAGCTAAAACTCTCATCGGGGAAGACTCTCCTACTGAAGAATGTAAAGCATGCCCCATTAATAAATAGGAACCAACTTAGTGGTTCTCTGCTATGTCGTGATGGTCTAAAGTTAGTGTTTGAGTCAAATAAATTTGTAATTTCCAAATTTGGTCAGTTCATAGGAAAAGGCTACAACAGCGGAGGCCTGTTCTGCTTGTCTGTGTTAGAGGATCTTAATCTTCTAAACACCATTTCATGTTCTTCGTTTAACGAATATTGTATGAGAGATGCATCTGTTTGGCACTCCCGGTTGTGTCATATAAATTTCGATCGTCTTATTCGGTTGTGCAAACTTGACTTAATACCTAACCTGTCTATAGTTAAAGGATCTAAGTGTCAGGCCTGTGTTCAAGCCAAACAGCCAAGAAAACATTTCAAATCTGTTGGTGAAAAGGGCCTAGAACCTCTGATCTAATTCATTCTGACTTATGTGAAATGAATGGAGTGTTAACCAGGGCAGGGAAAAAGTACATGATGACATTGATAGATGATGCAACTAAATGGTGTTATTTGTTCTTAGTAAAAATGAAAGATGAGGCACTAGAGTGTTTTAAAATCTACAAGGCAGAAGTAGAGACTCAATTGAACAAGAAAATCAAACGACTAAGATCTGATAGAGGAGGGGAATACCTTTCAAAAGAATTCTCTGATTTCTGTGCTGAAGATGGTATTATACATGAAACGACTGCTCCTTACTCACCTCAGTCCAATGGAGTGGCAGAGAGGAAAAACCGAACGCTTACTGACCTGGTAAATGCCATGTTGGACAGCTCAGGTCTACCTAAGTCATGGTGGGGGGAAGGAGTGTTAGCATCATGTTATGTACTAAATAGAGTTCCCACATCAAAAGGAGAGATAACCCCGTATGAGGGATGGAAAGGCAGAAAACCCACACTCAGATTTCTGCGTGCTTGGGGCTGTTTAGCTAAGGTAAATGTACGTGCAGTCAAGAAACGTAAGTTAGGCCCAAAGATGGTTGATTGTGTGTTTCTTGGCTATGCAAAGAACTCTATTGCCTATAGGTTTCTAGTGATTAAATCGGGTGTAGCAGATGTTAATGTTAACACTGTAATTGAGTCATCCGATGCAACGTTCTTTGAAAACATCTTTCCAATGAAAAGGGACGAAACACCATCTGACAACCTGATTCCCTATCCTATACCTGAACCTGTAGTACCCTCTAAAACTCCAGATGCAGAAAACAACAGTGAAGAATGTGTTCCTAGGAGGAGCAAAAGACAAAGAAGAGAAAAATCATTTGGTAATGATTTTTTTGTATTTTTAGTGGATGATGAGCCAAGAACCCTTCTAGAAGCTTTTGCATCTCCGGATGCAGATTACTGGAAGGAGGCAGTCCAAAGCGAAATGGATTCAATCCTTGCTAATTGAACTTGGGAAATTTGTCCTCGTCCCACAGGTTGTAAGCCAGTGGGATGCAAATGGATTTTTAAAAGGAAACTAAGACCAGACGGCACAATAGAGAAATTTAAAGCTAGGATAGTGGCTAAGGGTTTTACCCAAAAAGAGGGAGAAGACTTCTTTGATACCTATTCCCCTGTGGCAAGACTGACTACAATTCGTGTGCTTGTTGCACTTGCTGCCTCATATAAATTTCTAATCCATCAAATGGATGTGAAGACAGCATGCCTAAATGGAGATCTAGAAGAGGAAATTTATATGCAGCAGCCTGATGGGTTTGTAGCTACAGGACTAGAGGACATGGTATGTAAATTAAAGAAATCCCTATATGGCCTAAGGCAAGCACCAAAACAGTGGCATGAGAAGTTTGATAAAACTCTCACGTCTGCAGGGTTCTTGGTGAATGATGCTGATAAATGTGTGTACTATAAATTTGGTGGGGGTGAAGGTGTAATTCTGTGTTTCTATGTGGATGATATACTAATATTTGGAACTAATATCAATGTGATCAATGACACTAAAAGTTACTTGTCACATACTTTCAATATGAAAGATTTGGGTGAAGCTGATGTTATTCTTAACATTAAAGTAACTAAAGGTGAGGATGGTATTACACTAAGTCAATCCCATTATGTGGAGAAAATTCTGAGCAGGTTCGGCTTCTCTGAATCTAAATCATCTCCAACACCATATGACCCAAGTCTTAAGCTTCGGAAAAATTGAGGACATGCAATTGATCAGTTAAGATATACACAAATGGTTGGTTCCCTAATGTACTTGGCTAGTGCAACTAGACCGGACATTTCGTATGCTGTCTGCAAACCTAGCGGGTTTAACTCTAATCCTGGAAATGACCATTGGGTTGCACTAGACCGAGTTATGAGATATTTAGTAGGCACATCTACTTATGGTCTACATTTCACTGGGTACCCTGCAGTCCCAGAGGGGTACAGTGATTCTAATTGGATTTCAGATGCCGATGAAATCAAAGCTACTAGTGGATACATTTTTACACTAGGAGGTGCAACAGTGTCATGGAGATCGCGTAAGCAAACGATACTCACCAGATCAACTATGGAGGCTGAACTGGTGGCTCTTGACACTGCCACCGTTGAAGCAGAATGGCTGCGGGAGCTGCTCATGGAACTGCCCATGATAGAGAAGCCCATTCCTGCAATATTGATAAACTGTGACAATCAGACAGTTATCATAAAGGTTAAAAGTTCAAAGGATAATTTAAAATCCTGAAGGCATGTGAAACGCAAAATCAAGTCAGTCAGGTCGCTGAAAAATTCAGGAGTGATTGCCCTTGATTATATAAACAAATGTAAAAATCTGGCTGATCCTTTCACTAAAGGACTATCAAGAACAGTGATAGAATGTACATCAAGGGAAATGGGACTGAGACCCACATGAGTTTCTTGACAGTAGAAACCCTGTCCTTGTGATTGGAGATCCCATGAATTGGACAATGGGAATAACAAGCTGTTAATTAACTAGAGAGTATAAATTTCTGTTTATTTCCCGTTAGTAGATGATACTCTAAAATACTGCTTGGCAGGATGACTACAAGTCAGAATATGTCTTGTGACCAATTAAATTGGTAAGGCACCAATCGCAGGGTAAGCCTATAAAAGACATACCTATATGGGCTTTGGTTGTGGTCGAAACCAATGAAGTATGGGTGAACTTCATAAAAGCTCATGGAATGATTAGGAAGCTAGACCTTAAAGCTTCACCGCAGGCCTGGTTCCAGGCGGTCTAGTACTAACTTAACATTAAGATGAAACCCAATTACACAAAACTATCAATTCAAGGTGCGTCCATTGATTAGTTGTCAGAAGGTGAATTCTGAAGTGTAAGGTATAGCTCAACCCTTTAGGGTCTATATCTCAAAGTTAGTATATAATAAGACAAAAGGAGAACTAACGTAGGTCAGACAACTTGGTGGGGATTGTTGGAAATATAGTGCAATGGAGCTTTATTGCAGTGAAATTTACACTATATTTTCCTAAGGAAATTGTCATGATGGTACTGTCAGATGTAAATGGAATATAATGTCTGAAACCTTGTTTCGATACAGTTTGGCTGTCAACATTCAGAAACAGAGTTTCAGGTCTGTGCAAACGGGTGAGTCGAGGTCTGACCCTGGTGTCAACTGATCCCGTTTCTGGCCGGACTAAATTCTGGTACGTTTGATTGATACAAAGTGAAGTCCATCTCATCAACGGTACCACTGCTGCCGCACGAATTCTCCGATGGATAAACTTGCACAAGTAGTCGCCGCAGGAGGAGGAGTGCGTGGGAGAAACTCCAGGGGGCGGATCCTGAAGTTTAGGCACTTCGTTGGTTTAGGGTTGATTGCTGATTCGTGCCTATAAAGGGGAGACGTCCCATATTGGAAGACACACAAAAAAAGCATTCACCTGAGTTCTTCTCTGTTTCGCCGCCGGAGCCTTGCCATCCCTTTCCTGTTGTGCTGCAGGACGGGGAGAGCAGTAATCTCCGTTCCTTCTCCGGCTTGCTGACCTGCACGGGTGCCGGAGCAATCAAGGTTCTGGGAAGGGCCGCTGCACGCTGCTCGCCGATCTGCATCGCCACTTCCGCTTCTCGAGCTTCGTTAGGCTTCCACTTCAACACTGCGTTTCAGTCAAGGTAACATTCAGTTAACTATCCCAGTGTTTTGCTGGCTTCCTACCATGTTCAAGAATAGATTGATTTGGTTACTAGCATTGCTAGTTGAGTTCTGCTATCTTGTGATACATGTAGTGGATTATAGATTGCTTCAGATTGACATCTTAAGTTGGTTAATTCAAAATGCAGTTAACTTGATAATAGTTAATTTACCGAATTGTTTAACAGAGCGTGTGTTTTTCTCTCTCCCGTTGCAACGCACGGACTCTTTTGCTAGTATGTATATATATATATATATATATATATATATATATATATATATATATATACATACCACCGTAAACGTTTCTTATACCACCGTAAATTTCGTCCGTAACAGTTTGGTCCGTCGTCTTCCGTATATGTCGCTATGTTTCGTCCGTCCGTGTCATACAATCGCTGGACTGGGCCGTTTTATCTGTCCCCTGTCATCCGCATGGGCTGAACTGGGCCTGGTCCACACTCTTCTTTGAGAAAAAAGAGATGCAAAAAATGTGTGCTGTGAGTTTCAAACTCACGACCAGCCGACCAGGCCCTCCAGGCTGGACAGGCGCAGCGAACTCGGTTTGTCTGCTTCGGCCGTAAACAAGGTTGCTACCTGAATATTAGTCCCACCTCGCTCCTTTGCACATGATCCTATCGACTTTTATATGTGAACGACCTTGCCAAAGTCAGCGAACAGACGACGAAGACCGAACAAAGGAATTAGCCCCCGAAAAGTGGGAAGAAAGCGCAAACATGTGCAGCGGGATCTCTGAAGAGGCCGGCAAGAGCAGGTTCTGTGCACGGGTGCGAGGAGAGAGAGCCTGAGATAGAGAGACAAAAAACATGTGTGTGTGGCAGAACGCAAGTGAGAGATAGAATGTCAATCTTTACAACAATTGTGAATTTGTGATTCATAATTGTTTTTTTTGAACTTTGCCAATTACACAATTATGTAATTGTCTGCATTTTCCGGATGTACCGTATTATACATATCTAACGTACATAATGAACTCTTTATAGGTCAATGTTGTGTCATATGCCCACTTAAAATTTTATGCTGGGTCCACTTATTTTAGCTCAAAGGTGATATGAGAGCCCACACACATGTTCTTATATATGTGTGTGTGTGGGCGCGCGCTCTGGAAGATAAATATGATCATGATAATTTAATTTATTGTTTGGTAGTACAATATTTAAACTCAAGAAAATATGTATATATGTTTTTGTGTAGTTTTATTGTCTGAGTTAAGTAATAAATATTAACCTTCCTTTAAAGAAGCATGTTGCCTTGCTTTCATAATTAAATGGAGTAACTAAATCGGTAATGATGGACTAGACCAAGTGTGCGCGATGAATGCCATTGTGCTAGCTACTTTGAACTAGCTAACTTTTTTTGGACAAATAGCAACCTTTTTAAAATGAGTTTAGTTACTACTACCTTCGTCATGATTTACAGGTCCTCTTCGTATATAGTGTCAAATTTTGAAAATAGATCGAAGTACTAAAATATTAATGCATGTCATAAAAAATTATATCAATAAAAACTATGTTCAAATATGAATTCAATGCTATAATTTTTGTGACATGCATTGACATATTGTTAGTTAATTATATGGTCAAAATTTGACACAAATACAAGATATTGAGCCGACGGGTCTTGAGATTGTTGAACTCATCACAAGCGTCTCACTATCGACGCGAGCATCACCATCCACTGAAATAATATTTCGCCTTTGTGCGACTTGAAAGCGTCAAACATGGGTTTTAATTCCTGCTGGTATTGGGGTACCACTGTCTCTTACCATCCAACTAGAGGTTTGTTCTCAGGGTTAAAGCAAAACTGACCAGTCCATGTATGGCCACACATATATACATGCACTGCAGTAATGAACATTAAAGCAGGATATGTATTTCTTCTCTACCTCAACATGCGCCTCCATGCCCTCGCCATGCTACGTTGATGGGTCTTTTGATGGACACATCAACTTTCTCTCCAATTGCAACACACTTGCACTTTTGCTATAAAAAAATCTTCCAAACCAAACAAACAACTATCTCTAAAAAAAATACACCACTCCTCTTCCACACTTGCATTTTAAGATTAGTTATTAAAATCTTGAATAGCATAGAAGATTCCAACGTCTGTATGTCCCATTAAAAATAAATACACCACTCCTCTTCCACACGGTGATAGTGCTAAGTTGAAGGAGGCGCCATCAAAGGATACAACTACAACTTTCTTAACTCTACTCCATAGTCGAGACACCAACAGTCGTTTTTCTAATTATCAGCACCAAGCATGTGTTCGTTTATGATAATGTTTGGCTTCAAAACATGTTCCAATTCTAATAAAAAAATCCAGTTTCTTAAAAAGTAAAGAAAAACTCATGTTTTCCAGAAAAGCAAAACATAAAACTGATTGACAGACACTACTCTTCCAACAGACGAAGTAGTTAGGCTGGTTTCTTCACGTCCACACATCATGCTCCGAACAACAATAAGAGTGTAACCTTAAAACTAATATTTATTAGAATTTGATATAATAAATGCCACGTGATGGCACAATTTTGCCCGTTGCAAAGCACGGACATTTGTACTAGTATAAACAAATACAGAATGCAATAAAAGACTAGTGATATACATTGTTTATTTAAGAAATGTGTTGATGCATACTAATACAAGCAGGGTGATAAGCAAAAAATGGGAATATTTGACATATCCCGTCTAAGGGCAAGCTGCGAGCTGGTATTTAAAACAGGTATTTCACTCGTTATCAGAGACCACCTGGGGATTCCATTGCACGACTTAGCTTCCTGCCTCCTTGGGTGTTGTATCATGTGTCCGGCTATCGTACTGCCGGATAGGGCTTCTAGAGAGTAAAGTCCTGAGAGAGAGAGGATGATAAAGGTAGTAAGCCCCTAGTGCGGTTGATCCGCATTGTGGGACGTGCCGTGATAGTGCCCCCGCCGACACCCATGGTATTTTCAATGCGTAATTATGTACGCGCGGGTAGGATTTTGCCGTTGTACTGAGACTATGGCGGGGGTCGAATTGCTAGGAGAGCTCTGAACGTGCCAGGCGATCCTGTTGCAGGTTACTCCGGACGCGCTTGACGGTGTCTGGGAGCTTGATCTCTGAACTGGTGGATTGCCTCAAAAGGCTGCTTTGTGCTTCTGCTGCGAGGGCCGTAGTGTGCTCCTCCATACGGAGCGAGCGTTCTGTGTTTTCATTGACTGTGATGACCCCCCTAGGTCCTGGCATCTTGAGCTTCAGGTATGTGTAATGCGGTACCGCATTGAATCTTGCAAATGCGGTGCGCCCGAGCAGTGCATGATAGCCGCTGTGGAACGGGACGATATCGAAGATTAACTCCTCGCTTCGGAAGTTGTCCGGAGATCCGAAGACCACTTCCAATGTGATTGAGCCCGTGCAATGGGCCTCTACACCTGGGATGACGCCTTTAAAGGTCGTTTTGGTGGGTTTGATCCTCGAGGGGTCTATACCCATTTTGCGCACTGTATCCTGATAAAGCAGGTTCAGGCTGCTGCCGCCGTCCATAAGGACTCGAGTGAGGTGAAAATCCATCAATGATTGGGTCTAAGACCAATGCGGCAGATCCTCCATGACGGATACTAGTGGGGTGGTCCCTGCGATCAAAGGTGATCGGACAAGAGGACCATGGGTTGAACTTTGGGGCGACGGGCTCCATCACATATACATCCCTTAGTGCACGCTTCCGTTCCCTCTTGGGAATGTGGGTTGCGTATATCATGTTCACCGTCCTTACTTGTGGGGGAAACCTCTTCTGTCCTCCCGTGTTCGGCGGTCGGGGCTCCTCCTCGTCATCGCTGTGCAACCCCTTGTCCTTGTTTTTGGCGTTTAGTTTGCCGGCCTGCTTGAACACCCAGCATTCTCTATTGGAATGATTGACTGGTTTGTCGGGGGTGCCGTGTATTTGGCACGAGCGATCGAGTATGCGGTCCAGACTGGATGGGCCCGGATTGCTTGTTTTGAATGGCTTTTTCCGCTGACCGGGTTTAGAGCCTCTGAATCCGGCATTGATTGCCGTATCCTCGGTGTTATCGCCGTGATTGCGGCGCTTATGTTTGCTAAGACGTGGCTTGCCGTTGCTATCCTTGGTATCCGAAGTGCCAAGGTTCCTAGATATGTTGTTGCTGCGAGCCAGCCTGCTATCTTCTCCCGCGTAAAAGCGGGTCATGAGTGTCGTGAGGGCCGCCATGGATTTCGGCTTTTCCTGGCCGAGGTGTCGGGCAAGCCACTCGTCATGGATGTTGTGCTTAAATGCCGCTAAGGCCTCTGCATCCGAACGGTCGACAATTGATTCTTCTGGGTTAGGAACCGTGTCCAGAATTGCCAGGCCGATTCCCCTGGCTGCTGAATTATGTGGCTCAAGTCATCGGCATCTGGTGGTCGCACATAAGTGCCCTGGAAGTTGTCAAGGAATGCGCCTTCCAGATCCTCCCAACAGCCAACGGAGTCTGCTGGCAAGCTATTTAGCCAATGCCGAGCTGGTCCTTTAAGATTTAGCGGGAGGTACTTGATGGCATGTAGATCATCGCCGCGAGCCATGTGGATGTGGAGGAGGAAGTCCTCAATCCATATCGCGGAATCTTTTGTACCATCATATGATTCGATATTTACGGGTTTAAAACCCTCTGGGAATTCATGATCCATTACGTCGTCAGTGAAGCATAGGGGGTGTGCGGCGCCTCTGTGCTGCGCTATATCGCGGCGTAGCTCTTATGAGTCTTGTCTGCTGTATTTGGCCCGACCAGATTTACTTTTACTGTATCCGGCGTGACGGTCACTGTCCCGCGTAGGGGCGCGCCCTCGTGATCCATAGATTGATCTTGCGTGTTTTGCCCTGTCTTCCAATACGTCTCGCAGGTCTCGCGTGTTTCCCGGTGCCTTGGTATGATTGTTTGAGTGGCGGCGGGGTGCGGGCTGAACTTCTGGATCAAGTGCCTCTCTGTCTCGGCCACGGGGTGGCCGATGAGCTACGTCGTACGCTGGTGATGTAGATTTTAATGCTTCCTCCTCAAGTCGGGGTAGCAACCTGTGCTTTGGGCGACCCTTGGAGGGGCGCTCGAGTTTGTATTCCTCGGCCACAAGGAGTTCAGTCCATCTATCTGCTAGCAAGTCCTGATCAGCTCGAAGCTGTTGCTGTTTTTTCTTCAAGCTATTCGATGTGGCTATAAGCCGGCGCTTGAAGTGCTCCTGCTCGACGGGATCCTCAGGTACGACAAATTCTTCATGTTCGAGGCTCACTTCGTCTTCAGGGGAGGCATGTAATTGTCCTCCTCTCGCTCTGCCGCTCGTTCCGGAGGGCTGGCTTGTTCATCCTCCTGCTCTGGATCCTGCTGGAGGGGATTGTCATCGTCTTCGGCACTATCCGGAGTACTGTTATCTCCTGTGCCGGTATCACCGCTTTTGCTGTGGCGAGACTTAGAGCGGCGCCGCTAACGTCGGCGCTTAGGTTGCTTCTTGGAGGGGTCATCCTCCGTTGTCTTGTCGCCATTGCCTTCTTTGGGTGTATCCACCATGTATATATCATATGACGAGGTGGCGGTCCAGTGCCCCGTGGGCAGTGGTTCCTGTTCGTCTCCTTCATCGTTGTCCATACCATCGATGTCTTCGGAGTTGAAGTCGAGCATGTTGGTTAAATCATCGACAATGGCTACTAAGTGGGTGGTGGGTGGGGCGTGAATTTCTTCGTCGTCTGCATCCCATTCTAGCCGGACATAGCTCGGCCAAGATTCTCCTGACAAAGAGAGAGGCCTTAACGAGTTTAGTACATCACCGAAGGGCGAGTGCTGAAAGATATCCGCGGAGGTAAACTCCATGACCGACGCCTAGTCGGATTCGACAGGCACGGGTGCAGGCGGTTCGAAGTCCGTGGCCGGAGGAGAGTCTATAGGTTCGGCATCATGGCTCCCGTGAGGGGTAGGGTCAGTATCCGGCTCAATCGCCGATGAGACTGCGGCCTCCATGGCAGGGTCTATCCGCCCGTCCTCGGATGGCGCAATCTGTTCCGGATTCAAGGCCGGAGTTGTTGCTGGTGCGATCCCCTGAATGCCGTCCGACGGCAGAGCTAAATCGTGCTCGTCGTGATCGTGCGGCGCACCTGACATGGGCTCGAATCCGTCGAAGATCAAGTCTCTGCGGATATCGGCCGTGTAGTTCAAGTTTCCAAACCTGACCTGGTGGCCAGGGGTAGCTCTCGATCTGCTCTAGATGGCCAAGCGAGTTGGCCCGCAGTGCGAAGCCACCGAATACGAAGATCTGTCCGGGGAGGAAAACCTCACCCTGGACCGTATCACTACCGATGATCGAAGGAGCCATCAGGCCTTATGGTGACGACACAGTGGACCTCTCAATGAAAGCACCAATGTCGGTGTCAAAACCGGCGGATCTCGGGTAGGGGGTCCCGAACTGTGCGTCTAAGGCAGATGGTAACAGGAGGCAGGGGACACGATGTTTACCCAGGTTTGGGCCCTCTCTAGGGAGGTAATACCCTACTTTCTACTTGATTGATCTTGATGATATGAGTAGTACAAGAGTTGATCTACCACGAGATCGTAGAGGCTAAACCCCTAGAAGCTAGCCTATGGTATGATTGTTGTTGTCCTACGGACTAAACCCTCCGGTTTATATAGTCACCGGAGGGGGCTAGGGTTACACAAGGTCGGTTACAATGGGAGGAGATCTACATATCCGTATCGCCAAGCTTGCCTTCCACGCCAAGGAGAGTCCCATCCGGACACGAGACGAAGTCTTCAATCTTGTATCTTCATAGTCCAACAGTCCGGCTGTCCGGATATCCCCTAATCCAGGACTCCCTCACATCCACTTCAATTTCTTCATCCAACTGCTCTAACAAAGCAGCAGAAGGAATGTCATCATCTGATCCACTTGGGATCACATATTCTTCATCAAAAGGAACAAGGTCCTTTGATGGCATGGATGAGACAGGAACAACATAATTTGGGTTGTCAAATGAACTAGTCAGCGGCTTCATGTTCTTCGGAGCTGAAGAATCTGATGAAGTTGATGCCTTCCTTTTCTTCACTGCTGCATGCTTTGCAGTCTTGGTCTTCTTCACATCAAATGCATATGGAAGGATCGGAGTTGGTGTAGGCGCAGGAGGAGCAGAGGGATTTGGTTCAATTACCTCAGGCACAACTGATGCAATTGCCCTGATTTCTTCAGTTTCTTCAGGCGCACCACTAGTGGATGCCCTGGCAATTTCTTCAGTAGCTGGAATGCAGTCATCAGCCCTGGTGCTTTGAGTTTCTTCAGTAGCCTGATTGTCATCAGCGGTGCTGGCATTTTCTTCAGTCGGCTGAGCAGATGCCTCAGCCTGAGGATTTTCTTGTTGCGTTGGGGCTGCAACATTGGAAGTGAACTTTTCATTCAAATTCACAAACAGGACTTTGGCTCCAAGCCAGTCAGCGCGGCATACGTCAAATTCATCACTGAGTTTCTTGATCTCAGATTGAATATTGACAAGTTCTTCAGTTGTCATAGAGACAACGTGTTTCTTCAGGTAGCGCTGAGCTGCCTGTCTCTAATGATTTCGGCAAGTTCCTCATCACCAGCTTCGTCTTCATCAAACGGCACTTGGAAGGCGAGCTGCTTCTTGTGAAGACTTGGGCGAGAACCTCGTCTAGCAGTGGCCTTTTTTCTTCAGCAGGGAGGGGCCTGTTGAGGAATTTGGTGCAGCTGAGGAACTGGCAGAAGCTCCAGAGGCAATAGAGATGCCTGTTGTCCTTTGGCACGTGGTGAGATGCACAGGTGCTGAGGATTTGGTCAGAGCAGCTGAGGACTTTGGAGGAGCTGGAGGAGCTGGAGCAGCTTGAGGAGTTGGCCGTGAGGGCTTTGAAGAATCTGGCCGTGAGGGCATTTGAGGGAGTCCTGGATTAGGGGGTCTCCGGACAGCCGGACTATATCCTTTGGCCGGACTGTTAGACTATGAAGATACAAGATTGAAGACTTCGTCTCGTGTCCGGATGAGACTCTAGTTGACGTGGAAGGCAAGCTAGGCAATACAGATATGTGTATCTCCTCCTTTGTAACCGACCTTGTGTAACCCTAACCCTCTCCGGTGTCTATATAAACCGGAGGGTTTTAGTCCGTAGGACAACATACAATCATACCATAGGCTTGCTTCTAGGGTTTAGCCTCTCTGATCTCGTGGTAGATCTACTCTTGTACTACCCATATCATCAATATTAATCAAGCAGGACGTAGGGTTTTGCCTCCATCAAGAGGGCCCGGACCTGGGTAAAACATCGTGTCCCCTACCTCCTGTTACCATCCGCCTTAGACGCACAGTTCGGGACCCCCTACCCGAGATCCGCCGGTTTTGACACCGACATTGGTGCTTTCGTTGAGAGTTCCTTTGTGTCGTCGCTGTTAGGCTTGATGGCTCCTTCTATCATCGATAGCAATGCAGTCCAGGGTTAGACTTTTCTCCCTGGACAGATCTTTGTGTTCGGCGGCTTCGCACTGCGGGCCAACTCGCTTGGCCATCTGGAGCAGATCAAAAGTTACGCCCCTGGCTATCAGGTTAGGTTTGGAAGCTTAAATTACACGGCCGATATCCGCGGAGACTTGATCTTCGACGGATTCGAGCCCCTGCCTTGTGCGCCACATGGTCACGATGAGTATGATTTAGCTCTACCATCGGACCATATTCAGGAGATCGCACCGGCAGCCGCTCCGAGCCTCAATTCGGAGCCAGTCACGCCGTCCATGGACGGGTGGATAGACCCCGTCACGAAGGCCGTATCTTCAGTGGCGATCGAGCCGAATATCGACCTTACCCTTAACAAGAGCCATGTTGTTAAACTGCCAGATACTTCTCCGGCCATGGACTCCGAACCGCCTGCGCCCGTTCCTGTCGAATCCGGTTGGGCGCCGATCATGGAGTTTACCTCCGCCGATATCTTTCAGCACTCGCCCTTCGGCGACATACTGAATTCACTAAAATCTCTCTCCTTGTCACGGGAGTCCTGGCCGAACTATGCCCGGCAGGATTGGGATGCGGATGACGAAGAAATTCGCCGCCCACCCACCACCCACTTAGTAGCCACTGTCGATGACTTAACCAACATGCTCGACTCCGACTCCAAAGACATCGACGGTATGGACGACAATGCAGGAGACGAACAGGAAGCACTGCCCATAGGGCACTGGACGTCCACTTCACCACATGACGTATACATGGTGGACACACCAAAAGAAAACGATGACGAGGAACGGAAGGATGCAAATAAGGGTTGTCCCCTCGAGAAATCCCGCCTTGGTAGAAGCAACGATCATACAGACCCAGCGTTAGAGCAGGGTGAACCATTGCCGGACCACGGCAACACGGAGAATCAAACCGAACAACCCGACTCTGTCAAAGACATCACACCGGACAGACACCTAGAACAATAGAATGCCCATCAAAGGCTCGTTGCCACCGCAAGGAGTCTAAAAAAGCAGAAGCAAAGGCTCAAGGCTGCGCAAGACACACTCCAAATCAGATGGAGTAAAGTACTCAACACAGCAGCGAAGTACGGCGGTAATCGCCCCACCAAGAGCTACCCGAAGCGGAAGTTGCTACCTGAATTCGATGAGGAGGCCTTAGATCCCCCACAACCAAAAATTAAAACAACAATCTGGCCGGATAGACGACCTCACGGCCAACATAGAGCGGCAAACAACGCCGCACATAAGCCAATACGCGATCCATGCGAGGGCTCGCATCAAAAGGATGACGAAGCCAGATCCATCTATGGACCACACAAGCATGCTCCAGCATACGATGCAACACAACAAACATCCGAACAACACAGTAGACCCAGATACAGGGGTGCCGGACACCCCCTATGTTTCACCGATGAGGTGCTGGACCATGAATTTCCAGAGGGATTCAAACCCGTAAACATAGAGGCATATGACGGAACAACAGACCCCGGGGTCTGGATTGAGGACTATATCCTCCATATCCATATGGCTCGAGGAGATGATCTCCACGCCATTAAGTATTTACCCCTCAAACTCAAAGGGCTAGCTTGGCACTGGCTTAAAAGCCTCCATGAAAGCTCCATTGGAAGCTGGGAAGAGCTCGAAGACACTTTTCAGGCAAATTTTCAAGGGACTTATGTCCGACCTCTGGACGCGGACGATTTGAGTCATATAACTCAACAACCCGGAGGGTCAGCCCGAAAGCTTTAGAACAAGTTTCTTACTAAAAAGAACCAAATAGTCGACTGTCGGATGCCGAAGCCTTGGCAGCTTTTAAGCATAGCGTCCGTGACGAATGGCTTGCTAGACAGCTCGGCCAAGAAAAGCCGAGAACAATGGCAGCTTTAACAAGCCTCATGACCCGCTTTTGCACGGGTGAGGATAGCTGGCTAGCCAGATGCAGCACCAGTGACCCCAGTACATCCAAAGTTAGAGATGGAAACGGGAAATCACGGTGCAGCAACAATAATAAATGTCGGAATAAAGAAGACAGCCCGAAGAGCACGACAGTAAACGCCAGATTCAGAAGCTCTCGGCCAGGTCAGCAAAAGCCGCCCTCTAAAGGTGCCAGAGATGAACTGTCCAGCCTAAACAAAATTCTGGACCAAATATGTCAGATCCATAGCACCCCTGGTAAACCCGCTAATCATACCCATAGAGAATGTTGGGTCTTCAAGCAGTCCGGCAAGCTCAACGCCGTACACAAGGGAGAGGATACACCAAGCGAAGACGAGGATGAGCCTCTCAAGCAAGACACTGGGGAACAAAAGAAATTTCCACCAGAAGTCAAAACAGTAAACGTGTTACACGTGCTCAAGGGGAGAAACAAAGCGGCACTCCCAGAGAAATATGCCCAAGGGCCTATCACCGCGGAGTCCGGCCACTGGTCGTCTCAAATGATCACTTTCGACAATCGGGATTACTTAGCAAGTATCCGGCGTGCAGGATGGGCTGCCTTGGTATTAGACCAATAATTGACGGATACCACTTCACACGAGTCCTGATGGACGGTGGCAGCAGTCTAAACCTGATATACCAGGACACAATCCAAAAAATGGGGATAGACCCAACGAAAATTTGCCACAGCAACACTACCTTTAAAGGAGTAACGCCAGGCCCAGGGGCTCATTGCACGGGCTCCCTGCTACTAGAGGTTATATTCGGCTTCCCCGATAACTTCCATAGCGAACACTTAACCTTCCACATTGCTCCATTCCAAAGTGGCTATCAAGCACTACTTGGACACGAAGCTTTCGCTCGCTTTAATGCAATACCGCATTACGCTTCCCTCACGCTCAAGATGCTCGGTCCACGTGGCATCATTACAGTAAATGGAAATATTGAGCGATCTTTGCGCGCCGAAGAGAGTGCGACTGCCTTGGCAGCCGCACACTAAAAACGGCCTCACCAACAAGGCAGCCGCACACTAAAAATGGCCTCACCAACTAAAGCATTTGATAGGTCGTCAAGACCACAAACATGGTTAGACGAGTCCGGCGTAGCTATATGTAATTCATACATGATTGATGGCCACACCCCTATTACAAATACAAGGGGCTCAACGCGCGCAGACAAGTGGCAATTTTTACTCATCTTGAATTATACATGGTTTCTTTAAAACTACCTTTTTGCACGACATCTTTTCACCTAAGTTCCTCTCTTTTACAGATGACCATCGTGCTACACCCGTCCAGGATACGGCACAACGGAGACACAGGCGCAGACGTGCACCAGGGACCCGTTCCAAGGATTCTTTTTAGATTAAGACCCTGCATAAACCTTTTTTTACTGTCTCTTGTTGATACACATCCCTCGGATTCTCAGTACAATTGAGAAGGATGCTGACGTCTTGGCATGTGGCCAAGTCAGAATAATGCACGTACCTGGACACAAGGGGCTTCTTCCAAAGGGAACTATTTAGGCCCGGTTTATACCATAAAGACCGAATACCTTAGGGAGTGTTCAGCGTCGCAAGTTTGGCCTTATATGCATCGGCTCCGAATCATGTCTTTGGTCAAATGTTGGGTTTGCCCGGCTCCTGCGTTTTGGTGCCTTACGTTCTGCTCTATTGGCTAAGGCAGGACTAGGAGAACCAATTGTGATCTGGTTCATCCGGACGAGCACCTTAGTAGAGAAAGCCGAAAACTGACTGTCATGATATAGCGCGAGACTGGTCAACCACTCGATGACCTATCGGAATGTTAGAATTCCTCAGCTTTAATGAAGGGCCATTTCCCGGCCAGGCATATACGCACCCCGAGTTCGGGAGAGTGCGGAGCCACCAGGGGCTATATAGTAGCCCCACCGTCAAACTCCTATGGCTAAGTGAAAGTGTTAAAGCATTATAGTCCGGTTGCCTCGTTCGCTGTGCTGTCACCTCCTTAATAGGACCAAGACGTTGGGTTAAGTGTGAACACACGTCTTCTGCGAGCACCTCCGCATTATATGCGTGGGGGTTGAAGCCGACGACTGCAATCTTTCAGGTTATATACATATATACATAAACGGCCGCACATGAGGCATCATATTACTTTCAGGCAAAAGTATAAATACAGCCTTAGTACATTTCATAAAAAATTGTGTTTACAATGGGAATACAGGTTACTCAAACATAATATTCTTCAAGCACTGGGCCTCTATCAAACGAGCACCCTCAAGAACTTCTTCTAAGTAGTGCTCGGTAGGCACTCGGCCTATGGCTGAACCCTGCGCCGCAACGGTGGTAGCATCCATCTCCGCCCAGTATGCTTTGACACGGGCAAAGGCCATCCGTGAGCCTTCTAATCACGCCGACCTCTTCATCGCATTAATGCGTGGCACCGCACCAAGGAACTGCTGCACTAAGCTGAAATAGCTGTTCGGCTTCGGCTTCTCCGGCCACAGATGATCTACGACGGACCTCATGGCAAGTCCGGACAATCTATTAAGTTCGGCCCATTCGGCTAGCTGATCAGTCAAGGGAAGCGGACGCTCTGGAACGTTAAATTGCGACCAGAACAGCTTGTCCACTTCACGATCTGTCCGATCTCGGAAGTATTCGACCGCATCGACAGCCCTCGCTGCCAAGTCCATATATGCGTGTGCCGAACTCCACAGCCGATCCAGAGGGGCATACCGCGGATCTCCGAACTTCCTCCACAGCAGAAAGGGCTTCCCAGCCGCAATATCCCCGGCTTCACACAGCTCCTCCTTCTTCGCCCTCATAGCAGAGCGGGTGTCTTTGGTCGCCACCGTGGCCTTTTCAAGGTCCACTGCCTTCACTCGGTTCTCTTCTTCAAGGAACTGGCAACGGTCGACAGTGTCTTTTAATTTTACGGCCATCTTGGCCATCTTCTCTTTGCTTTCGCAATGCGCAGCCTTCTCGGCTCTTAACTCTTCGGCCGCCTTCAAAGCAGCCGCATTATTAATTCTTGCTTGTTCCTTGGCTCGGGCAAGTTCCGCCCGAAGGGTCTCCACGGTGGCAGCTCCATCTGCACTCACAACATATTAAAGATATTGGCATCATGCTGCTCTTACTATGTGACATTCACTAGAAAACATTACTTACCCTGTGACTCGTCAAGCCGCTTGTTAACAAGCTCGATGTCGGCGTCTGCCGCATCCAGTTGCCGCTTTAGTTCGACAAACTCATTAGTCTGGCTAGCCACCAGAGCTTCCACCACCTGCACATAAAGGCAGTCTGGTTATTACCTGGGACTATGATCCTCTGTTCGCCGCCATTCTCGACGACAACTAGAGTCTCAGGGGCTACTATCTACACAGGTCATACCTAAACGTGTGCGGTACTATCAAAAAGTATATCATTTCACGTACCTCAAAGCCCGTCAGTAGACTCATAAAGGCTTCATGTAATCCGCTTTCGGTGGATGAAATTCTTTCCATCACCGTACCCATCAACGTACGGTGTTCTTCTAAGATGGCCGCTCGCTCCAATAGATCCCTCAATACGTTCGACCGCATACCAGATGCTACTGGACTCTTTTGTTTGCTCTCTTCGAGAGCTGGATGCTGGGGACTTCGGGTGACTATAGGATTATCTTCTGGCCTCACCGGATCCGGAGAGGCCCTCCGTGACGACACTTCGAGGTCGCCCGCTTCTTGAGCGGGGGAGGCATTTCGCTCTCCATCATCTCCGGAAGAAGATCCCTCGAAGACGAGCTCTGCTGAGAAGGGCTAAGATCTGAACTGCAAAGATATATGCTTCTGTTATTTTCCTCAGAGGTAAGGTAGTATATCTTCACTATCAAAGTATTTTTGATCACTTACGGCTCATTAGAGGGCTGATCCCCGCGTGCACTTTGTGCGGCAAGAGCACCCCCCGAGGCAGGACCCTCTGTTGGAGACTTCTTCTCCCGCTTGGAAGCTTTGGTTTCCGGATCTTCAGAGGCAGTCCTCTTCCTCCCCCGTAGCGAGAGAAGGTCAGAATCATCCCCTTGGTTATCCTCCCTCATGGAGGCGCTCATTCCCTCGGTT
Organism: Triticum dicoccoides; assembly: GCF_002162155.2. Taxonomy (NCBI): domain Eukaryota; kingdom Viridiplantae; phylum Streptophyta; class Magnoliopsida; order Poales; family Poaceae; genus Triticum; species Triticum dicoccoides. Next base: position 685,808,902 of record NC_041384.1, read on the forward strand.
GGAATTGGCACCGATGGAGCCCCGCTTTTTCCCGCATTATTCCCCCCTTTATCCTCCTTCGAAGGCTCCGGGCAAGGTGCGAGCTCGAGCATCTTTTCCAGTACCGGATTTTCCAAACCCTCAGCAAGGGGCGCCGAACACCGAATCATCTTCGCCTTTGTTAGCCAGTCCTGGTCAAAGGGCGGTTTCTCAGAATGACGTCATGGTAAATAAAAGACGGTGTGTTCAGCTAGAGGATTACTTAGTTGGTCGGGGCGTGGTTGCTACTCAGGCCCACGTCCTCGGTAGTATCCGGACACTCTGTTTGAGGTCCGAAGAATGACTTGTACATCTCCTTGTGCGTCAGGCCGAGGAAACTTTGAATAGCGCGCGATCCTTCTGGGTTGAACTCCCACAAGCGAAGGGGCCGGCGTTTGCAAGGCTGGACTCGACGAACCAGCATGACTTGCATTACCATAACCAAATTAAAATCTCCCTCGAAGAGATCTTGAATGCGGCTTTGCAGTATAGGCACGTCCTTGGCTGGACCCCAGCTTAGCCCTCTGCTAATCCATGACATCAGTTGTTGTGGGGGGCCCGAGCGGAAAGCGGCGGTAGCCACCCACTTGGCACTTCGGGGAGCAGGTATGTAAAACCACTACCGTTGCCATAATCCGGACACCTCTGGAAAGGAACCCTTTGGCCACGGAGCTCCTGCAATCTTGCTTATTAAAGCGCCTCCGCACGCTGCGTACTGTCCCTCGATTGTCTTCGGCTTCACATCAAAGGTCTTGAGCCACAAGCCGAAGTGAGGGGTGATACGGAGGAAAGCCTCACACACGACAATAAATGCCGAGATGTGGAGAAAGGAGTCCGGGGCTAGATCGGGGAAGTCTAGCCCGTAATAGAACATCAAACCCCTTACGAAGGGATCCAGAGCGAGGCCTAGACCTCAGAGGAAGTGGGAGATGAACACAACATCTTCGTTGGGTTCAGGAGTAGGGACGACCTGCCCTCGGGCAGGCAGCCGATGCAAAACCTCGGCGGTCAGGTATCTGGCCTCCTTCAACTTCTTGATATCCTCTTTAGTAACGGAGGAGGGCATCCATCGGCCTTCAAGGCTGGATCCGGACATCATTGAAGATCCAAAGCACCTGACCTGGGCTTTGGGTGATAGAACTCGAGGCGGGGGAAGGATTCTATTGAGCACGGGAGGGAAAAAAGTAAAAGCCTTGGCCCTTTATAAAGAGGGTGAATATCAAGCGTCCTCTCCGTGGCCGTTTGGGACTTACCTATAATCTAGGAGTCCTAGACACGGTTGGGTTACCCACGCCCGTATTGATGAGAATCCTGTGATAAGGGGACACGATCTTTGCTTTAACAAGATGTGTCAAAAAACTGCCTCGCGTTATGTGCAGGGCTAGGAAACGGTTCGAATAATCGCCGGGCCACGGCATAATGTCGTGTTGCCAAGACAAGTCAGCAAATTGGATTTGTGAAAATATTATTCTCTCCATGGTGGTATGTGGAGCTTATTTTGCAGGGTCGGACACTATCCTTGTATTCAGACTCTTCCATGGTGTATTCAGAGGAGGAACCCGCCTTGCAATGTCGAAGACAACACTGCGCGCCGGACTCATCGCCATTGAAAGCCTGGTTCAGGGGCTACTGAGGGAGTGCTGGATTAGGGGGTGTCGGTGTCAAAACTGGCGGATCTCGGGTAGGGGGTCCCGAACTGTGCGTCTAGGACGGATGGTAACAGGAGGTAGGGAACACGATGTTTTACCCAGGTTCGGGCCCTCTCGATGGAGGTAAAACCCTACATCCTGCTTGATTAATATTGATGATATGGGTAGTACAAGAGTAGATCTACCACGAGATCAAGGAGGCTAAACCCTAGAAGCTAGCCTATGGTATGATTGTTGTATATGGAGTTGATGAAGTTGTCCTACGGACTAGAACCCTCCGGTTTAGATAGACACCGGATAGGGTTAGGGTTACATAGAGTCGGTTACAATGGTAGGAGATCTTGAATATCCGCATCGCCAAGCTTGCCTTCCACGCCAAGGAAAGTCCCATCCGGACACGGGACGAAGTCTTCAATCTTGTATCTTCACAGTCCAGGAGTCCGGCTGAAGGTATAGTCCGGCTACCCGAACACCCCCTAATCCAGGACTCCCTCAGTAGCCCCTGAACCAGGCTTCAATGACGACGAGTCCGACGCACAAATTGTCTTTGGCATTGCAAGGCGGGTTCCTCCTCCAAGTCCTTCATAGAAGATTGTAAACACCAAGAGTAGTGTCTGGCTCTGCAAATAAGCTTCCACATATTGCCATAGAGAGAATAATATTAACACAAATCAAATCTGCTGACGCATTCCGCAGTGCATCATCACACTATGGCGAAGTCCTTTACTCAAATCGTTTTTACTTTTCCACCTCAGCGTGTTTTGCGAGGCGGTTTCCTTGGCACGTCTTGTCAAAGCAGAGATCGTGTACCCCCCTTTTACGGGATTCTCATCAATACGGACGTGGGTAACCCAACCACGCCGCTTATCATGGCGCTTGGGAGGCAAGCGAGTTTTACTAGGCAGGTGAGGATGCACAACCGCATCCGCCCATATAAGGGGATAAGGATCCACCTTTTTACCTACGCCTTCTTCCTCCTTTGCCTATCCATCTCCTGCGCACTCGAGCTCCAGCGCCCAAGCCCGCACTTCCCACCTCAACCTTCTCCAGCAATGTCCAGAGCGGGAGGCAAGTGGATGGTCTCCTCCATCACGGAGGGACAAGTCAAGAAGCTAAGGAAGGCCGGATACCTGTCCAAGGACATCGCGCACCGACGTCCCGAAAAGGGGCAGCTTTTCCCCACCCCAAGGCCCCATGAGAGGGTAGTATTTCTCCCCCACTTCCTCCGTGGACTGGGTTTTCCACTCCACCCATTTGTCCAGGGGCTCATGTTCTACTACGGCCTGGATTTCCATGATATGGCCCCGAACTTCATCCTCAACATCTCGGCATTTATCATCGTGTGCGAGGCTTTTCTCCGCGTCCGCCCCCATTTCGGCCTCTGGCTCAAGACCTTCAACGTCAAGCCCAAGGTGGTGCACGGCAGCCAGGCGGATTGCGGAGGCGCCATGGCGGGCAAGATGGTCATCGTCCTATGGTTCGAGTGCTCTTTTGTGGAGACCCTAAAGGGATGGCAATCCGGGTGGTTTTACGTCACCGAGCCGCGCGATCCGAAATGGACCGCAGCCCCCGAGTTCCGATCCGGACCCCCCACGCGGCTTGTGTCCTGGAAAGAGACGGGCCTGTCGTGGGGTGACTAAAAAGAGGTGACTGGATTGCAAACATGCATCCAGTCCCTGGTGAACAAGCCAGTCTTGCTTGTTAATGTAATCCAGGTTATGCTCGTCCGCCGGATCCTCCCGTGCCAAAAACGGGATTTTAATCTGTGGGAGTTCAACCCGGCGCAGCATCAAACCCTCAGCAGGCTCTTCGACACGACGTACGAAGACGCCTGGAAGATGCTATTCAAGGGCGCCGAGGCTCCTGCATCCGCTTCCGAGGACCGCGGATACAGCTCGCAGCGTCACACTAGCGAGGTAAGCCATCTACACCTTTTACAGGATGTAAAGCTTTTTTCATAGTTTGACTCTATGCAGGATCTAAACTCCCCTACCTTTGACAGGCTTGGCGAGCGATATCCGGACCGATTAACTGTCCGGCTCCGCTGCCCGAAGACCCAGCTCTAGCTCTACTAGTGAAGCTGCTGGCTCCGCCGCCTTATGTGGTGCCGGAGAAGAAGGCCAAGAATAAGAAGGCCACGGGGACGCGAAAGAGTTCACGTAACGTGGTGGTGTTGGACTCATCATCTGATGAGTCCGAGACACCCTCCTCCCGTGAAAACGAGGAGGGGGAAGAAGAAAACTCTCCTCCCCCCCAGCGGAGGAAGGAGAGAAGAGGAAGGTCGCCCCAATGGGGGAGGCCGTGGGGTCTAGGAAAAGGAAGACCCCTCCACCGGACTACGCCCCCGACGCCGAAGAGGGCGAAGAGGAGTGGCCAAATAGGCCCAAGCGTCCGGTGAAATCGTAAGTTCGGATATCGGAGTAACTCATGATGTTCCTTTGTTGCACAGCTTTCCCTAATGTCGAATGTAATTATGTAGTCCGCCCCGGGGCCAAAGTCGACGAATCGTCGGGCGGCTCCCTGGACTCATCGGACGTGAA
>NC_041384.1:685813454-685847576 GCF_002162155.2 Triticum dicoccoides
ACGACGCTGAAGTGGTGTCGCGACAAGCCCCGAGGCAGGAGGAGGTGGTCCCGAAGGAGCCGCAAGGTAACCTCCCGGACTCCGGGAGTGAAGGGGACAAGACCCCCCAGGGCTCCAAGTCCGGCTTTGAGCCGGACACCGCACCCGAATCTACAACAGTTCCAGACCGCGGTAGGCGAACTCCTTCCAAGAGGAGTAAGCCTTCTGAGCCGGCAGCCTCCGTCCAACCGGAGGTGCCAGACAATCTGCTAGAGGTGCTTGACGGCGCCTCCATCGACGAGGAGCACCATACTATTATGAGTACGATGATCCAGAAGGTTCAGTCCGCCAAGAGCGGACTGAGTGAAGCTTGCGCTAGCCTTCTAACAGGCTTCGAGGTAAGTAAAAAATATGTAAAAATATAACCGCATAGACAGTAGCCCCTGATGCTCTGTTTGGCGTTCGGAAAGAAGGTAAGAAATACCTTACAGAAAAAGTGCCTATAAAAAAGACGTGATTGCAAAAAATAACAGGATTGTACTGCTTATTGTAGGGGCCACGACTGAGGTGGCGACCCTCAAGCAGGCGCTGTCCAAGGCCGAAAAGAAAATGGCCGCGAAGTGCACCGAGTGAGAGAAACTTGAGGCCCAGGTCGGCGAGGTGCAGCAGGAGCTTCATGCTGTCATGAAAAAACATGAGAGTTTGGAGCTTGAGTCCAAGACGCAAGCGTCCGAGCTCGCGGTGGCCCTTGAGACTGCCAAGTCTGCCATGGCTGAAGCCCAAATGGCCCTCCAAGAGTTGGAGGAGATGAAAAAGATAGCAGCGGGTAAGGCATTCTTTATGCAAAGCAGAAGTATAAAAGTAAAGTACTTGTTAGTTACTCGAATCCGGAGCTCTTCAGGGGCATTCACAGATCTTCCCCGCAGCGTATCCGACGCCGCCGCATTCTACCGGGCCAAAGAGGGCAGCTCGATGGAGAAGGTGTTCTGGTCTCAGTATGCTGAGGCCGGACACCCTGTGCCCTTGAGCGATCAGCTGAAACAGCTGGTCGAGCTCCACAAGGCGGCCGAACAGGCCATGAAGGGCTTCATAGTTCGGCTGTGGCCCGGAGAGGCCCTGCCTGGGAGGTACTCGGGCTGGTGCGGCGACTGGTGAAGGCCTGTCCAAGGCTCGAGGTCATCAAGCGCTCCGTCTGCATCGAAGGTGCCCGTAGGGCCCTTGCCCGTGCAAAGGTGCACTGGGGTAAGCTGGACGGTGAGAAGCTTGTGAGGGACGGGCCGCCGCCAGGGAAGGAGCATCGCAAGCCCAAGAACTACTATAAGGATGTTCTTGCGGGTGCCCGCCTTGTGGCGGATGAATGTACCAAGGATGTAATTTTTGAATGAACTCGCTCGTGTTTATCCTGTGCGCTGAAAACTTGTTCATATGCGCTAAGCAATGCTTGTTGAATTTAAAATATTACTTTCTGTGTGGCTGTTTATCAAAAAATTGAGAGATGGCCAGTCGTCGGCTTATGCCCCCATGCCACTAGTGCCGGGGTGTTCGGGATAAACCTGAGCGCTCTTTTTCCCATAGTTGGGTCCTTCGAGGGAGGCGCTTAGCACAACGAACCAGGCAATCGGACTATAATGCTTGAACACTCTCACTTAGCCATAGAACTCTATAATTTTAAATTTCGGCGAAGCCCCTAGTTCGGAAGACCGAGTTCGGGGCACTATCCACGCCTTGGCCGGACAAAGCCGGCTCCTCGCTCGAAGCAGAATAAGTCTTTAGGGACCCGAAAAAACTCTCGAACAGCGACCGGTCTCATGCCTCGTCATGACAGTCAGTTTTAGCTTTCTCCACTGAGGTGCTTATCCCAGCTCAACCGGGGCACAATCGCAGTGGTTCTCCTAGTGCTACCTTAGCCGATATAGAAGAACGTAAGGCACCAAAACATAGGAGCCGGGCAAACCCAACTATTGACCCAAATCATGATTCGGAGCCGATGCATATAGTGCTATAAGTTCGGGGTGTCGCACTTGTGAAAGTGTGCAAACTTCTCACGCTATATTTATGGGTACTAAAGCCCCTGGCGTATTTTGTCGTACCATAGTGTACGGGTGCAACATGTCATAAACATATATATGAAAAGATGATAATGCAAAAAATAGACAGAAAGCTATGCATTGTTTATAGAGAGGCTATTTATCAAAGCCGAACGATACAAATAGTGCGGTAAGCAAAAGATATTGGACTATTTAGTATGTCCTGACCAGGGGCAGGCCGCGGAATTGTATTCAAAACAGGTATACTGCTCGTGACAGAGACCACCTGGGAGTTCCATAATGCGGCATGGCTTGTCTGCCTCCCTGGATCTTGCATCGTTTGTGCGGCAGTCGAATTGCCGAACAGGTCGTCCAAAGAATGGAGTCTTGAAAGTAAGAAAAAATTGAAAAAAGAATCCGGCAGCCCCTAGTACATTTTAAGCCGTATTTTGGGCGTGCCGTTACTGTGCCCCTTCCCCTGTGCCCATGGTATTTCAAGGGCGTAGTTATGTACGCGAGGTACTGGTTTCGCTATGTCGCGAGAGCTGGGGTTGGGGCCACATTGCTACACTTGCTCATAGTGTGCCAGGTGGTCCTGCTGTGGGTTACTCCGGGCGCGCTTGGTAGTGTCTGGCTTTTTAACGGCCGGACTGGAGAATTGCCTAAGAAGGCTACTTTGTACTTCCGCTGCGAGAGCAGCCGTGTGCTCCTCCGTACGGAGGGAGCGTTCGGTGTTTCCGTTGACCGTGATTACTCCTCGAGGGCCTGGCATCTTGAGCTTGAGATATGCGTAGTGCGGCACCGCATTGAACTTTGCGAATGCGGTTCGTCCAAGCAGGGCATGATAGCCACTGCGAAACGGGACTATATCGAAGATTAACTCTTCACTTCGGAATTGTCCGGGGATCCGAAGACCACATCAAGTGTTACTGAGCTTGTACAGTTGGCTTCTACACCTGGTATAACGCCTTTAAAGGTCGTTTTTGTGGGCTTAATCCTTGAGGGATCTATGCCCATTTTCCGCACTGTATCCTGATAAAGCAGGTTCAGGCTACTGCCACCGTCCATGAGGACTCTTGTGAGATGAAATCCGTCGATGATTGGGTCGAGAACCAATGCGGTGAAGCCGCCATGACGGATGCTAGTGGGATGGTCCCTTCGATCAAAAGTGATCGGGCAGGAGGACCATGGGTTGAACTTTGAGGCGACTGGCTCCATCGCGTATACGTCACGTAGCGCATGCTTCCGCTCCCTCTTGGGAATGTGGGTTGCGTATATCATGTTCACCGTCCGCACTTGTGGGGGAAAGCTCTTCTGTCCATTGTTGTTCGGCGGCTTGGGCTCCTCCTCGTCGTCGCTGTCTAGCCCCTTGTCTTTGTTTTCGGCCCTTAACTTGCCTGCCTGCTTGAACACCCAACAATCCCTGTTCGTGTGATTGGCTGGCCTTTCGGGGGTGCCATGTATCTGGCACAAGAGATCGAGTATTCGGTCCAATTTGGACGGGCCCTGAGTATTCTTTTTGAATGGCTTTTTCCGCTGACCGGATTTATAGCCTTTGAATCTGGCATTGACTGCCATGTCTTCATTGCTGTCGCTGCTAATGCGGCATTTTTGCTTATTCTGACGTGTCCTGCCACTTTTGTCCTTGGTATCCGAATTACCAGGGTTCTTTGATAAGTTGTTACTACGAGCTAGCCAGCTGTCTTCTCCCGCGCAAAAGCGGGTCATGAGTGTTGTGAGGGCTGCCATAGATTTCGGCTTTTCCTGTCCCAGGTGGCGGGCAAGCCACTCGTCGCGAATGTTATGCTTGAAGGCTGCTAGGGCCTCTGCGTCCGGACAGTCGACTATCTGGTTTTTCTTTGTTAGGAACCGTGTCCAAAATTGTCTGTTATGCTTGAAGACATATCTCGTATGATTCGATGTTTACGGGTTTGAAACCCTCTGGGATTTTATGCTCCATTACTTCATTCGTGAAGCATAGAGGGTGTGCGGCGCCTCTGTACTGGGCTATATCACGACGCAGCTCGGAAGAGCTATGTCTGTTGTGTTCGGCCCGGCCGGATTTGTAGTATCCGGAGTGAAGATCATCGTCATGTGCCGTAGGTCGCCTGCGTGATTCGTAGATCGATCTTGTTTGTCTTGCCTTATCCTCCAGTACGTCTCGCAGGTCTGGCGCGTTTTCCCGTGCGTTAGTTGAGAGGCGTCGGGGCATGGCTTGGGTGGAGGGTCGAGAGGCCTCTCTGTCGCGGCCGCGAGGTGGCCGGTCTGCCATGTCATGCACTGGTGATGTAGGTGCTTCCTCCTCTGATCGGGGTAGCGGCCTGCGCTTTGGGTAACTCTTGGAAGGGCGTTCGAGTTCATACTCTTCGGCCGCAAGGACTTCAGTCCATCTGTCAGCTAGCAAATCTTGGGCAGCTCTAAGCTGTTGCTCCTTTTTCTTGAGGCTGCTTGCCGTGGCTAAAAGCATGCGTTTGAAACACTCTTGCTCGGCGGGGTCTGATGGTATGACGAATTCGTCGTCATCGAGGCTTGCCTCGTCTTCGGAGGGAGGCATATAGTTATCATCCTCGACCTCTCGGTCTACCGCTCTCTCATGAGGGCTGGCTTCTCCATCTTCCTGTGCCGAATCTTGCTGAGGTGGGTGTTCTTCGGTGCTGGCCGGGGTAGTATTATCTCCCATGCCGGAATCACCGCTTTTGCTTTGGCGGGATTTAGAGCGGCGCCGCTGACGCCGGCGCCTTGGCTGTTTCTTGGGGGTGTCATCCCCCACTGTTCCATCGCCATCTCCATCTTTTGGAGTAACCACCATGTATATGTCATATGACAAGGTGGCCTTCCAGCGCCCTACAGATGCTGGTTCCTGTTCGTCTCCTACATCGTCGTCCATACCGTCGATGTCTTCGGAGCCGAAGTCAAGCATGTCGGTTAAATCGTCGACAGTGGCTACAAAGTGGGTGGTGGGTGGGCTTTAAATTTCTTCATCATCCGTACCCCATCCTCGCTGACTGTAATCCGGCCAGGGCTCTCCTGATAAAGAGAGAGACTTAAGAGAATTCAGGATGACGCCAAAAGGCGAGTGCTGAAAGATGTCTGCAGCGGTGAACTCCATTATCGGCGCCCAATCGGATTCGATTGGCTGGGGCGCGGGGGGTTCGGAGTCCAGGGAGGAGTCCGGATCCTCGGAGTCATGGGTCGTGCAGAGTGCGGGGCTAGCATTCGGTACGATCGCCTTTGAGATCGCAGCCCCCAAGGTGACGTCCAACCGCTCATCCTCGATTGGCGCAATAGGCTCCGAGTTAGGGGTCGGAACCGATGCGTGTGCGGCCTCCAGGGCACTGTTCGGAGGCAGAGCTAGATCATGCCCCTCGAGATAGTGCGGCACGCTTGGCCGTGGCTCGAACCCGTCAAAGATCAAGTCCCGGCGGATATCAGCCGTGTAGTTTAAGCTTCCAAACTTGACTTGATGGCCAGGGGCGTAGCTTTCGATCTGCTCCAAGTGGCCAAGCGAATTGGCCCACAGAGCGAAGCCGCCGAAGACGAAGATCTGTCCGGGGGAAAAGTCTCACCCTGGAACACATCGTTGTTGATGATCAAAGGAGCCATCGGGCCTAAAGGCGACGACACAGAGGAACTCTCAATGAAAGCACCAATGTCGGTGTCAAAACCGGCGGATCTCGGGTAGGGGGTCCCGAACTGTGCGTCTAGGCCGGATGGTAACAGGAGGCAGGGAACATGATGTTTTACCCAGGTTCGGGCCCTCTCGATGGAGGTAAAACCCTACGTCCTGCTTGATTAATATTGATGATATGGATAGTACAAGAGTAGATCTACCACGAGATCAAGGAGGCCAAACCCTAGAAGCTAGCCTATGGTATGATTGTTGTATATGGAGTTGATGAAGTCGTCCTACGGACTAGAACCCTCCGGTTTATATAAACACCGGATAGGGTTAGGGTTACATAGAGTCGGTTACAATGGTAGGAGATCTTGAATATCTGCATCGCCAAGCTTGCCTTCCACGCCAAGGAAAGTCCCATCCGGACACGGGACGAAGTCTTCAATCTTGTATCTTCATAGTCCAGGAGTCCGGCTGAAGGTATAGTCCGGCTACCCGAACACCCCCTAATCCAGGACTCCCTCAGGGGGTCTCCGGACAGACGAACTATATCCTTTGGCCGGACTGTTAGAATATGAAGATACAAGATTGAAGACTTCTTCTCGTGTCCGGATGAGACTCTACTTCGCATGGAAGGCAAGCTTGGCGATACGGATATGTAGATCTCCTCCCATTGTAACCGACCTTGTGTAACCCTAGCCCCCTCCGGTGTCTATATAAATCGGAGGGTTTTAGTCCGTAGGACAACATACAATCATACCATAGGCTTGCTTCTAGGGTTTAGCCTCTCTGATCTCGTGGTAGATCTACTCTTGTACTACCCATATCATCAATATTAATCAAGCAGGACGTAGGGTTTTACCTCCATCAAGAGGGCCCGAACCTGGGTAAAACATCGTGTCCCCTGCCTCCTGTTACCATCCGCCTTAGACGCACAGTTCGGGACCCCCTACCTGAGATCCGCCGGTTTTGACACCGACAGCATTGCTGAGGAACTTGGCCGTGAGGGCATTTGGGGTGAAGCACTTGGCTTGTGAGCAGGCTTCTTTGCCATGGCCTTCTTCGGCTTGCTTGCAGAGGCCTCAGCAGTGGTAGCAGGAGCAGCTGAGTCTTCATTGAATTTCCTCACTGCTTCCTTAGCTATTTTGGCTAGCGTGGCCTGGCGCTTGGCCCATTCGTCAGGATAGTCCTCACCATGTTTGAGGCTGGTAGGATTAGCTTCTTGGCCAGGTGCCAATGGAGTTCTTGGGCATGGAGGATTTAGAGTGAATTTCTTCATATACTTGGGAGTAACATATGTGTACTCCCTCCACTCTCGTGCCCATCTCCTCTCAATTCTTTGAATGCGCACCTTGCGCTGATTTTTGTCCTCCTTGCCAAATTTGGCCTCATCAGGAGTGGAATAGTCCTTGTATATGTCATCAGGAATCGCGAAAGCACTATTGACCTCAGGCCTCTTTCCTCCCTTCTGTGGCTTCTTTCCATCAGCCATTTTCTTCATATGAGGAATATGAACAACTGAATTTGAAGATGTGTGCAACTTTTCTTCAAGGAACGCTGCAAATGAGTTAAGTTGCTGAGAACCTAGTGATTCAGCAGCGGACATGTGTACCTATGAACAGAGTATAGTTGCGAGGAATTTGGAGAGGTCATTGAAGGAAATATGCCCTAGAGGCAATAATAATGTTATTATTTTATTTCCTTATATCATGATAAATGTTTATTATTCATGCTAGAATTGTATTGTCCGGAAACATAATACTTGTGTGAATACATAGACGAACTTAAACGTCACTAGTATGCCTCTACCTGACTAGCTTGTTAATCAAAGATGGTTATGTTTCCTAACCATAGACATGTGTTTTCATTTGATTAACGGGATCACATTATTAGGAGAATGATGTGATTGACATGACCCATTCCATTAGCTTAGCACCCGATCGTTTAGTATGTTGCTATTGCTTTCTTCATGACTTATACATGTTCCTATGACTATGAGATTATGCAACTCCCGTTTGCCGGAGGAACACTTTGTGTGCTACCAAACGTCACAACGTAACTGGGTGATTATAAAGGAGCTCTACAGGTGTCTCCAAAGGTAAATGTTGGGTTGGCGTATTTCGAGATTAGGATTTGTCACTCCGATTGTCGGAGAGGTATCTCTGGGCCTTCTCGGTAATGCACATCACATAAGCCTTGCAAGCATTGCAACTAATGAGTTGGTTGCAGATGATGTATTACGAAACGAGTAAAGAGACTTGTCGGTAACGAGATTGAACTAGGTATTGAGATACCGACGATCGAATCTCGGGCAAGTAACATACCGATTACAAAGGGAACAACGTATGTTGTTATGCGGTCTGACCGATAAAGATCTTCGTAGAATATGTGGGAGCCAATATGAGCATCCAGGTTCTGCTATTGGTTATTGACCGGAGACATGTCTCGGTCATGTCTACATTGTTCTCGAACCCGTACGATCCGCACGCTTAAGGTTTCGATGACAGTTATATTATGAGTTTATGAGTTTTGATGTACCTAAGTTAGTTCGGAGTCCCGGATATGATCACGGACATGACGAGGAGTCTCAAAATTGTCGAGACATAAAGATTGATATATTGGATGGCTATATTCACACACCGGAAGTGTTCCGGGTGATTTCAGAGAAAACCGGAGTGCCGGAGGGTTACCGGAAACCCCCCGGGACAAGTAATGGGCCTTATGGGCCTTAGTGGAGAGAGAGAGGAGCAGCCAGGGTGGGCCGCACGCCTCCTCCCCCTGGTCCGAATTGGACTAGGAGAGGGGGGGGGGGCGCCCCCCTTTCCTTCTCTCTTCCCCATTCCTTTCCCCCTCCTACTCCTACTAGAAGGAGGACTCCTCCTCCTTGGCGCGCCATAGGGTCGGCCGGCCTCCTCCCCTTGCTCCTTTATATACGGGGGCAGGGGGCACCCCTAAACACACAAGTTGATCCACGTGATCGTTTTCTTAGCCGTGTGCGGTGCCCCCTTCCACCATAATCCTCGATAATATTGTAGTGGTGCTTAGGCGAAGCCCTGCGACAGTAGAACATCAAGATCGTCACCACGCCGTCGTGCTGACGGAACTCTTCCCCGACACTTTGCTGGATCGGAGTCCGGGGATCGTCATCAAGCTGAACGTGTGCTAAAACTCGGAGGTGCCGTAGTTTCGGTGCTTGATCGGTTGGGCCATGAAGACATATGACTACATCAACCGCGTTGTCATAACGCTTCCGATGTCGGTCTACAAGGGTACGTAGATCACACTCTCCCCTCTCGTTGCTATGCATCACCATGATCTTGCGTGTGCGTAGGAATTTTTTTGAAATTACTACGTTCCCCAATAGTGGCATCCAAGCCTAGGTTTTATGTGTTGATGTTATATGCACGAGTAGAACACAAGTGAATTGTGGGCGATATAAGTCATACTGCTTACCAGCATGTCATACTTTGGTTCGGCGGTATTGTTGGACGAAGCGGCCCGGACCGAGATTACGCGTACGCTTACGCGAGACCGGTTCTCCCGACGTGCTTTGCACAAAGGTGGCTAGCGGGTGTCAGTTTCTCCAACTTTAGTTGAACCGAGTGTGGCTACGCCCGGTCCTTGCGAAGGTTAAAACAACACCAACTTGACAAACTATCGTTGTGGTTTTGACGCGTAGGTAAGATTGGTTCTTACTTAAGCTCGTAGCAGCCACGTAAAACTTGCAACAACAAAGTAGAGAACATCTAACTTGTTTTTGCAGGGCATGTTGTGATGTGATATGGTCAAGACATGATGCTAGATTTTATTGTATGAGATGATCATGTTTTGTAACCGAGTTATCGGCAACTGGAAGGAGCCATATGGTTGTCGCTTTATTGTATGCAATGCAACTGCGCTGTAATGCTTTACTTTATCACTAAACGGTAGCGATAGTCGTGGAAGCATAAGATTGGCGAGACAACAACGATGCTACGATGGTGATCAAGGTGTCGCGCCGGTGATGATGGTGATCATGACGGTGCTTCGAAGATGGAGATCACAAGCACAAGATGATGATGGCCATATCATATCACTTATATTGATTGCATGTGATGTTTATATTTTATGCATCTTATCTTGCTTTGATTGACGGTAGCATTTTAAGATGATCTCTCACTAATTATCAAGAAGTGTTCTCCCTGAGTATGCACCGTTGCGAAAGTTCTTCGTGCTGAGACACCACGTGATGATCGGGTGTGATAGGCTCTACGTTCAAATACAACGGGTGCAAAATAGTTGCACACGCGGAATACTCAGGTTATACTTGACGAGCCAAGCATATACAGATATGGCCTCGGCAACGGAGACCGAAAGGTCGAGCGTGAATAATATAGTAGATATGATCAACATAGTGATGTTCACCAATGAAACTACTCCATCTCACGTGATGATCGGACATGGTTTAGTTGATTTGGATCACGTAATCACTTAGAGGATTAGAGGGATGTCTATCTAAGTGGGAGTTATTTAGTAATATGATTAATTGAACCTAAATTTATCATGAACTTAGTACCTAATAGTATCTTGCTTGTTTATGTTTGGTTGTAGATAGATGGCCCGTGCTGTTGTTCCGTTGAATTTTAATGCGTTCCTTGAGAAAGCAAAGTTGCAAGATGATGGTAGCAATTAAACGGACTGGATCCGTAACTTGAGGATTATCCTCATTGCTGCACAGAAGAATTACGTCCTGGAAGCACCGCTGGGTGCCAGGCCTGCTGCTGGAGCAACACCAGATGTTATGAATGTCTGGCAGAGCAAATCTGATGACTACTCGATAGTTCAGTGTGCCATGCTTTACGGCTTATAATTGAGACTTCAACGACGTTTTGAATGTCATGGAGCATATGAGATGTTCCAGGAGTTCAAGTTAATATTTCAAGCAAATGCCCGGATTGAGAGATATGAAGTCTCCAATAAGTTCTATAGCTGCAAGATGGAGGAGAACAGTTCTGTCAGTGAGCATATACTCAAAATGTCTGGGTATAATAATCACTTGATTTAATTGGGAGTTAATCTTCCAGATGATTGCGTCATTGAAAGAATTCTCCAATCACTGCCACCTAGCTACAAGAGCTTTGTGATGAACTATAATATGCAAGGGATGAATAAGACTATTCCCGAGCTCTTCGCAATGCTGAAAGCTGCGGAGGTAGAAATCAAGAAGGAGCATTAAGTGTTGATGGTCAACAAGACCACTAGTTTCAAGAAAAAGGGCAAAGGGAAGAAGAAGGGGAACTTCAAAAAGAATAGCAAGCAAGTTGCTACTCAAGAGAGGAAACCCAAACCTGGACCTAAGCCTGAAACTGAGTGCTTCTACTTCAAGCAGACTGGTCACTGGAAGCGAAACTGCCCCAAGTATTTGGCAGATAAGAAGGATGGCAAGGTGAACAAAGGTATATGTGATATACATGTTATTGATGTGTACCTTACTAATGCTCGCAGTAGTACCTGGGTATTTGATACTAGTTCTGTTGCTAACATTTGCAACTCGAAACAGGGACTACGGATTAAGCGAAGATTGGCTAAGGACGAGGTGACGATGCACGTGGGAAATGGTTCCAAAGTCGATGTGATCGCGGTCGGCACGCTACCTCTACATCTACCTTCGGGATTAGTATTAGACCTAAATAATTGTTATTTGGTGCCAGCGTTGAGCATGAACATTATATCTGGATCTTGTTTGATGCGAGACGGTTATTCATTTAAATCAGAGAATAATGGTTGTTCTATTTATATGAGTAATATCTTTTATGGTCATGCACCCTTAAAGAGTGGTCTATTCTTATTAAATCTCGATAGTAGTGACACACATATTCATAATGTTGAAGCCAAAAGATGCAGAGTTGATAATGATAGTGCAACTTATTTGTGGCACTGCCGTTTGGGTCATATCGGTGTAGCGCATGAAGAAACTCCATACTGATGGACTTTTGGAACCACTTGATTATGAATTGCTTGGTACTTGCGAACCGTGCCTTATGGGTAAGATGACAAAAACACCGTTCTCCGGTACTATGGAGAGAGCAACAGATTTGTTGGAAATCATACATACAGATGTATGTGGTCCGATGAATGTTGAGGCTCGTGGCGGATATCGTTATTTTCTCACCTTCACAGATGACTTAAGCAGATATGGATATATCTACTTAATGAAACATAAGTCTGAAACATTTGAAAAGTTCAAAGAATTTCATAGTGAAGTTGAAAATCATCGTAACAAGAAAATAAAATTCCTACGATCTGATCGTGGAGGAGAATATTTGAGTTACGAGTTTGGTTTACATTTGAAACAATGCGGAATAGTTTCGCAACTCACGCCACCCGGAACACCACAGCGTAATGGTGTGTCCGAACGTCGTAATCGTACTTTACTTGATATGGTGCGATCTATGATGTCTCTTACTGATTTACCGCTATCGTTTTGGGGTTATGCTCTAGAGATGGCCACATTCATGTTAAATAGGGCACCATCAAAATCCGTTGAAACGATGCCTTATGAACTGTGGTTTGGCAAGAAACCAAAGTTGTCGTTTCTGAAAGTTTGGGGCTGCGATGCTTATGTGAAAAAACTTCAACCTGATAAGCTCGAACCCAAATCGGAGAAATGTGTCTTCATAGGATATCCAAAGGAAACTATTGGATACACCTTCTATCACAGATCCGAAGGCAAGACTTTTGTTGCTAAATTCGGAAATTTTCTAGAGAAGGAGTTTCTCTCGAATGAAGTTAGTGGGAGGAAAGTAGAACTTGACGAGGTAACTATACCTGCTCCCTTATTGGAAAGTAGCACATCACAGAAACCAGCTTCTGTGACACCTACACCAATTAGTGAGGAAGCTAATGATGATGATCATGAAACTTCAGAACAAGATACTACTGAACCTCGTAGATCAACCAGAGTAAGATCCGCACCAGAGTGGTGCGGTAATCCTATTCTGGAAATCATGCTACTAGATCATGATGAACCTACGAACTATGGAGAAGCGATGGTGAGCCCAGATTCGCAAAATGGCTTGAAGCCATGAAATCTGAGATGGGATCCATGTATGAGAACAAAGTATGGACTTTGGTTGACTTGCCCAAAGATCGGCAAGCAATTGAGAATAAATGGATCTTCAAGAAGAAGACTGACGCTGACTGTAATGTTACTGTCTACAAAGCTCGACTTGTCGCAAAAGGTTTTTGACAAGTTCAAGGGATTTACTACGATGAGACCTTCTCACCCGTAGCGATGCTTAAGTCTGTCCGAATCATGTTAGCAATTGCCGCATTTTATAATTATGAAATTTGGCAGATGGATGTCAAAACTGCATTCCTGAATGGATTTCTGGAAGAAGAGTTGTATATGATGCAGCTAGAAGGTTTTGTCGATCCAAAGGGAGCTAACAAAGTGTGCAAGCTCCAGCGATCCATTTATGGACTGGTGCAAGCCTCTCGGAGTTGGAATAAACGTTTTGATAGTGTGATCAAAGCATTTGGTTTTGTACAGACTTTTGGAGAAGCCTGTATTTACAAGAAAGTGAGTGGGAGCTCTGTAGCATTTCTGATATTATATGTAGATGACATATTACTAATCGGAAATGATATAGAATTTCTGGATAGCATAAAGGGATACTTGAATAAGAGTTTTTCAATGAAAGACCTCGGTGAAGCTGCTTACATATTGGGCATTAAGATCTATAGAGATAGATCAAGACGCTTAATTGGACTTTCACAAAGCACATACCTTGACAAAATTTTGAAGAAGTTCAAAATGGATCAAGCAAAGAAAGGATTCTTGCCTGTGTTACAAGGTGTGAAATTGAGTAAGACTCAATGCCCGACCAATGCAGAAGATAGAGAGAAAATGAAAGATGTTCCCTATGCTTCAGCCATAGGCTCTATCATGTATGCAATGCTGTGTACCAGACCTGATGTGTGTCTTGCTATAAGTCTAGCAGGAAGGTACCAAAGTAATCCTGGAGTGGATCACTGGACAGCGGTCAAGAACATCCTGAAATACCTGAAAAGGACTAAGGATATGTTTCTCATATATGGAGGTGACAAAGAGCTCATCGTAAATGGTTACGTTGATGCAAGCTTTGACACTGATCCGGATGATTCTAAATCGCAAACCGGATACGTGTTTACATTAAACGGTGGAGCTGTCAGTTGGTGGAACATGTGAAGCAGAGTACATAGCTGCTTCGAAAGCAGCAAATGAAGGAGTCTGGATGAAGGAGTTCGTATCCGATCTAGGTGTCATACCTAGTGCATCGGGTCCAATGAAAATCTTTTGTGACAATACTGGTGCAATTGCCTTGGCAAAGGAATCCAGATTTCACAAGAGAACCAAGCACATCAAGAGACGCTTCAATTCCATCCGGGATCTAGTCCAGGTGGGAGACATAGAGATTTGCAAGATACATACGGATCTGAATGTTGCAGACCCGTTGACTAAGCCCCTTCCACAAGCAAAACATGATCAACACCAAAGCTCCATGGGTGTTAGAATCATTACTGTGTAATCTAGATTATTGACTCTAGTGCAAGTGGGAGACTGAAGGAAATATGCCCTAGAGGCAATAATAATGTTATTATTTTATTTCCTTATATCATGATAAATGTTTATTATGCATGCTAGAATTGTATTATCCGGAAACATAATACTTGTGTGAATACATAGACAAACTTAAACGTCACTAGTATGCCTCTACTTGACTAGCTTGTTAATCCAAGATGGTTATGTTTCCTAACCATAGACATGTGTTGTATTTGATTAACGGGATCACATTATTAGGAGAATGATGTGATTGACATGACCCATTCCATTATCTTAGCACCCGATCGTTTAGTATGTTGCTATTGCTTTCTTCATGACTTATACATGTTCCTGTGACTATGAGATTATGCAACTCCCGTTTGCCGGAGGAACACTTTATGTGCTACCAAACGTCACAACGTAACTGGGTGATTATAAAGGAGCTCTACAGGTGTCTCCAAAGGTAAATGTTGGGTTGGCGTATTTCAAGATTAGGATTTGTCACTCCGATTGTCGGAGAGGTATCTCTAGGCCCTCTCGGTAATGCACATCACATAAGCCTTGCAAGCATTGCAACTAATGCGTTGGTTGCGAGATGATGTATTACGAAACGAGTAAAGAGACTTGCTCGTAACGAGATTGAACTAGGTATTGAGATACCGACGATCGAATCTCGGGCAAGTAACATACCAATGACAAAGGGAACAACGTATGTTGTTATGCGGTCTGACCGATAAAGATCTTCGTAGAATATGTGGGAGCCAATATGAGCATCTAGGTTCCGCTATTGGTTATTGACCGGAGACATGTCTCGGTCATGTCTACATTGTTCTCGAACCCGTAGGGTCCGCACGCTTAAGGTTTCGATGACAGTTATATTATGAGTTTTGATGTACTGAAGTTAGTTTGGAGTCCTGGATATGATCACGGACATGAGGAGGAGTCTCGAAATGGTCGAGACATAAAGATTGATATATTGGACGGCTATATTCGCACACCGGAAGTGTTCCGGGTGATTTCAGAGAAAACCGGAGTGCCGGAGGGTTACCGGAAACCCCCCGGGAGAAGTAATGTGCCTTATGGGCCTTAGTGGAGAGAGAGAGAGGAGCAGCCAGGGTGGGCCGCGCGCCTCCTCCCCCTGGTCCGAATTGGACTAGGAGAGGGGGGCGGCGCCCCCCTTGCCTTCTCTCTTCCCCATTCCTTTCCCCCTCCTAGTAGGAGTCCTACTCCTACTAGGAGGAGCACTCCTCCTCCTTGGCGCGCCATAGGGCCGGCTGGCCTCCTCCCCTTGCTCCTTTATATACGGGGGCAGGGGGCACCCCTAAACACACAAGTTGATCCACGTGATCGTTTTGTTAGCCGTGTGCGGTTCCCCCTTCCACCATAATCCTCGATAATATTGTAGTGGTGCTTAGGCGAAGCCCTGCGACAGTAGAACATCAAGATCGTCACCACGCCGTCGTGCTGACGGAACTCTTCCCCAACACTTTGCTGGATCGGAGTCCGGGGATCATCATCAAGCTGAACATGTGCTAAAACTCGGAGGTGCCGTAGTTTCGGTCCTTGATCGGTCGGGCCGTGAAGACGTACGACTACATCAACCGCGTTGTCATAACGCTTCCGCTGTCGATCTACAAGGGTACGTAGATCACACTCTCCCCTCTCGTTGCTATGTATCACCATGATCTTGCGTGTGCGTAGGAATTTTTTTGAAATTACCACGTTCCCCAACAGTCATATGCGTTCTCAGAAGTTTTTCAAAAAGAACAAGTTTGAGGAATTTGACCAGATGAGTCTTGAAGAATTTCACTAAGCGTTCATGGTCTTAGGTTCCAGAGTTGTATAGATTGAAAATCCACACAATTGAGGAATCTTGAAGAAAAATGTTGCTTAGAGAAACGAAACAAGAACAGATGACTTGTGAGGTGTTTTAGTGTGTGAGGATTTGAAGAAAAACACCTTTGAAGATTTTGTAGAAAACATTTGAATCAAAGAGGGTAGTAAAAGTAACTTTTAATTACCCTAGACGAAGAACATGACGAATTGGGAAGTGTAGATGTGAAGTTCGTCAGTTCAAATCTTCCACGCCCTAACTTGGCTGAGGAAGACAACTACAGTGGCGGAGGAGTGATAACCCACAAGTATAGGGGATCGCAACAGTTTTCGAGGGTAGAGTATTCAACCCAAATTTATTGATTCGACACAAGGGGAGCCAAAGAATATTCTCAAGTATTAGCAGTTGAGTTGTCAATTCAACCACACCTGGATAACTTAGTATCTGCATCAAAGTATTTAGTAGCAAAGTAATATGATAGTAGTGGTAACGGTAACAAAAGTATCGGTAGCAAAAGTAATATTTTTGGTGTTTTGTAGTGATTGTAACAGTAGCAACGGTAAAGTAAATAAGCGAAGAACAGTATATGAAAAGCTCGTAGGCATTGGATCGGTGATGGAAAATTATGCTGGATGCGGTTCATCATGTAACAATCATAACATAGGGTGACAAAGAACTAGCTCCAATTCATCAATGTAATGTAGGCATGTATTCCGAATATAGTCATACGTGCTTATGGAAAAGAACTTGCATGACATCTTTTGTCCTACCATCCCGTGGCAGCGGGGTCCTGATGGAAACTAAGGGATATTGAGGCCTCCTTTTAATAGAGCACCGGACCAAAGCATTAACACATAGTGAATACACGAACTCCTCAAACTACGGTCATCACCGGTAAGTATCCCAATTATTGTCACTTCGGGGTAAACGGATCATAACAGATAATAGGTGACTATAGACTTGCAAGATAGGATCAAGAACTCTCATATATTGATGAAAACATAATAGGTTCAGATCTGAAATCATGGCACTCGGTCCCTAGTGACAAGCATTAAGCATAGCAAAGTCATAGCAACATCAATCTTAGAACATAGTGGATACTAGGGATCAAACCCTAACAAAACTAACTCGATTACATGATAGATCTCATCCAACCCATCACCGTCCAGCAAGCCTACGATGGAATTACTCATGCATGGCGGTGAGCATCATGAAATTGGTGATGGAGGATGGTTGATGATGACGACAGCGATGAATCCCCCTCTCAGGAGCCCCGAACGGACTCCAGATCAGCCCTCCCAAGAGGTTTTAGGGCTTGGCGGCGGCTCCGTATCGTAAACGCGATGATTTCTTCTCCTCTATTTTTTCTCCCCGAAAGAAAATATATAGAGTTGTAGTTGGAGTTGGCGTCGGAGGAGCTCCAGGGGGCCCACGAGGTAGGGGGGCGCGCCCTAGGGGGAGGGCGCGCCCCCACCCTCGTGGACAGGGTCTGCCCCCCTGGTCTTCATCTTTTGCAATGATTTTTTATTATTTCCAAATAGATGTTCCGTGGAGTTTCAGGTCATTCCGAGAACTTTTGTTTCTGCACATAAATAACACCATGGAAAGTCTGCTGAAAACAGCGTCAGTCTGGGTTAGTTCCATTCAAATCATGAAAGTTGGAGTCCAAAACAAGGGCAAAAGTATTTGGAGAAGTAGATACGACGGAGACGTATCAACTCCCTCAAGCTTAAACCTTTGCTTGTCCTCAAGCAATTCAGTTGATAAACTGAAAGTGATAAAGAAAAACTTTTACAAACTCGGTTTGCTTTTTTTGTTGTAAATATGTAAAGCCAGCATTCAAGTTTTCAGCAAAGATTATGACTAACCACATTTGCAATAACTCTCAAGTCTCATGTTTACTCATATCGATGGCATAATCAACTAGCGAGCGATAATAATAAATCTTGGATGACAACACTTTCTCAAAACAATCATAATATGATATAACAGGATGGTATCTCGCTAGCCCTTTCTGAGACCGCAAAACATAAATGCAGAGCACCTTTAAAGATCAAGGATTGACTAGACAATGTAATTCATGGTAAAAGAGATCCAATCATAGTCATACCCAATATAAATTAATAGTAATGAATGCAAATGACAGCAGCGCTCTCCAGCTAGTGCTTTTTAATAAGAGGGTGATGACTCAACATAAAAGTAAATAGATAGGCCCTTCACAGAGGGAAGCAGGAATTTGTAGAGGTCCCAGAGTCCGTTTTGAAATAGAGATAAATAATATTTTGAGCGGCATACTTTCATTGTCAACATAACAACCAAGAGATGGCGATATCTTCCATGCTATGCACATTATAGGCGGTTCCCAAATAGAATGGTAAAGTTTATACTCCCCATCCACCAACAAGCATCAATCCATGACTTGCTCGAAACAAGGAGTGTCTCCAACTAGCAACAGTCCCAGGGGGAGTTTTGTTTGCAATTATTTTGATTTAGTTTGCATAAAGCATGGGACTGGGCATCCCGGAGACCAGCCATTTTCTCGTGAATGAGGAGCGGAGTCCACTCCTCTTGAGAATAACCCGCCTAACATGGAAGATAAGGGCAGCCCTAGTTGATACATGAGCTATTCGAGCATACAAAACGGAATGTTTATTTGAAGGTTTAGAGTTTGGCACATACAAATTTACTTGGAATGGCAGGTAGATACCGCATATAGGAAGGCAGAGTGGACTCATATGGAATAACTTTGGGGTTTAAGGTATTGGATGCACAAGCAGTATTCTCACTTAGTACAAGTGAAGGCTAGAAAAAGACTGGGAAGCGACCAACTAGAGAGCGACAATAGTCATGAACATGGATTAAAATTAATAAACATTGGATGCAAGCATGAGTAAGATATAATCCACCATGAACATAAATATCGTGAAGGCTATGTTGATTTGTTTCAACTACATGCGTGAACATGTGCCAAGTCAAGTCACTTAAATCATTCAAAGGAGGATACCACCCCATCATACCACATCACAACCATTTTAATAGCATGTTGGCACGCAAGGTAAACCAGTATAACTCATAGCTAATCAAGCATGGCACGAGCAACTATAATCTCTAATTGTCATTGCAAACATGTTTATTCATAATAAGTTGAATCAGGAACGATGAACTCATCATATTTACAAAGACAAAAGAGGTCGAGTTCATACCAGCTTTTCTCATCTCAGTCGGTCCATATGTCATCATAATTGCATTTCACTTGCACGACCCAACGATGTGAATAATAACAACAGTGCAGGTGCATTGGACTAAGATGGAATCTGCGAGCATTCAATAAATAGGAGAAGACAAGGAAATATGGGCTCTTGGCTAAATCAACAATAATGCATATAAGAGCCACTTCAACAATTTAATCATGGTCTTCTCCTATCGACCCCCAAAGAAAAGAAAAGAAAAGAAAAGAAATAAAACTATTTACACGGGAAAGCTCCCAACGAGCAAAAAGAAGAACGGGAAATCTTTTAACTATTACTACTACGGCAAGAAAAGTAAACTAACTAAAAGATACACTAAATTTTTTTGTGGTTTTTCTTAAAGTTTATTAAACACACAAGAAGAAAGCAGGAAAAAGGAAAATAAACTATCATGGATATTACAGTGAAAAAGTCTGAGCACTGACATCTAGCAATGAGTGTGTGTAAACATAAATGTAATGTCTGTGGGAAATACGTACTCCTCCAAGATTAGGCTTTTGGCCTAAGTTGGTTCATTGCCAGGGATGGCCTGGCGGATACCCGTAGGTGTAGTCGGGGTCGTACTGTGATGAAGAGGACTCTGACTGCCACTAGCTGGCAATCATCTCCGGATCCCACTGGTAATTAGACTGTCGTGGAGGCTCAAATTGTGGTTCCGACTCCGGGGCTGGTGTAGGGTTCCGGTAGGCTTGAATGGCCGCCCACAGAACAAGATACGGACCTTCAAATAAATTAAACAAGGAAGGAGCAGTCAAGGTAATAGTCTCAGGGTGATGTTTATTAAAGTACAATTTATATTTAAGCTCCCCTTCCCTATTCTTAACAATAAAATCATGCGCTAGCATACTCTTATAATCTAAATAAGCATTAGGCAGCAATATTTCTTCTTTCTCATAGAGCCTAATAGGTATGTTAAAATGTGTAGCTAGACGTGAAGCATAAATACCTCCAAAGATGGGGCCCTTGGTACGGTTAAGACTTAACCGTTTAGCAACGATACCGCCCATACTAACAGTGATGTCGAGGAATAAACCATGGAACAAAATGAAAATATCAGGAACACTAAGGTTTCCATAGTTTCCGCGACCAATTAAACATTGACTAGCAAATATAGCAAAGTAGCGTAAAACAGGAAAATGTATGCTAGTGATTCTTGCATCGGAAACCTTCCTGATTTCCCCCATAGTAATGGTGTCAATAAACCCATTCACATCTTCGCGATGTGGTTCATCTAAGGTACCCTCAAAGGGTATTTTGCAAACCTTGCAAAATTCAGCTAGTGGCATCTCCTGAACAACATCATATAAATGAAACTCTACTGAAGGAGGTGTTTCCTTAGGAAAATAGTAGAAGTTTTGCAAAAAAGTATTAGTGAGTAAGAGATACTGATGACGTTGGTCGCGGGGGAAGTCGGTGAGGCCACCATTCTCAGCAAATGAATAGAAATCATCATAAATCCTGGCTTTTCTCAAGAAATCATTGGAAGGCCATTCACACGGCCGGACCTCCACGGTGCGAGGCAAATTATATTTGGGCCTCTATGCTTCTTCATTTTGCTTTTCCTTCGAGCTTCCGCTCGATGAGCCCCTCAAAAATCTCTTCATTATTTTCTGAAATATTCTGAAATTTTTAGTAGCTTCAAACAAAAGTGGACCAAACTCAATAAAATTGATAGCAACAACTCCTACAAGTGCCTAGAGACTATATCAAGCATTAGAACTACTTGGAACCATATAAATTTGACATGCAAGCTCAAGAACATGGTCACCTAGGCAGCACAAATTTGCAATGAATAAAGCACTAGAGAAAAAACTAATTGGACCAATGGAGGAGTCACATACCAAGGAACAATCTCCCCAAGCAGTTTTATGAGAGGTGCTTTGAGCAAGGAGATCGGAAATCGCAGCAAAATGAGCTAGAACTCGTGCTTGAGCTGGATATTGGTGTTTGTGGGAGGAAGAAGGATTGTATGGGTGCAGGAATAAGTGGAGGAGGGCCACCGTGGGCCCACAAGGCTGGGGGCGTGCCCTGGGGGGTAGGGCGCGCCCTCCACCCTCGTGGCCAGGTGGTTGACCCCCCTGTTGTGTTCTCAGTTCCAGAAATCCTCAAATATTCTAGAAAAATCATATTTCATTTTCAGGGCATTTGGAGAACTTTTATTTTTGGGGTATTTTTATATTGCACAGATAAATCAGAAAACATACAGAAAAATACTATTTTTACTTTATTTCAACTAAATAACATAAAGTAGAAAGAGGGTACAGAAGGTTGTGCCTTCTAGTTTCATCCATCTCATGCTCATCAAAAGGAATCCACTAACAAGGTTGATCAAGTCTTGTTAACAAACTCATTCCGATTAACATGGAACCGAAGAAATTTAGAATAACACTATGTTACCTCAACGGGGATATGCACATCCCCAATAATAAGAATATCATATTTCTTCTTGACAGTAGGAAGAGGAAATTCAAAACCTCCAAATATAATCGATGGAATTTTTCCAATAGAGTTGATACTATGAACTTGAGTTTGTTTCCTCGGAAAGTGCACCGTATGCTCATTACCATTAACATGAAAAGTGACATTGCCTTTGTTGCAATCAATAACAGCCCCTGCAGTATTCAAAAAAGGTCTTCCAAGAATAATAGACATACTATCATCCTCGGGAATATCAAGAATAACAAAGTCTGCTAAAACAGTAACGTTTGCAACCACAATAGACACATCCTCACAAATACCGACAGGTATAGCAGTTGATTTATCAGCCATTTGCAAAGATATTTCAGTAGGTGTCAACTTATTCAAATCAAGTCTACGATATAAAGAGAGAGGCATAACACTAACATCGGCTCCAAGATCACATAAAGCAGTTTTAACATAATTTCTTTTAATGGAGCATGGTATAGTAGGTACTCCTGGATCTCCAAGTTTCATTGGTATTCCACCCTTAAAAGTATAATTAGCAAGCATGGTGGAAATCTCAGCCTATGGTATTTTTCTTTTATTAGAACAATATCTTTCATGTACTTAGCATAAGGATTCATTTTGAGCATATCAGTAAAACGCATAAGCAAAAAGATAGGTCTAATCATTTCAGCAAAGCGCTCAAAATCCTCATCATCCTTTTTCTTGGATGGTTTGGGAGGAAAAGGCATGCACTACAAAAAAATACACTTCCGTGATGATACGTGTTTTTCACAGTAGGTCGCATTTTCTGTCATGCATGTACATCCATGACAAATTTATGACAGAATCAAGATAGTCATACCTGTGCTGTCGTAGAAGTGTTCCATGACATTTCCAAAATTATCATCACGGAAGTGTCCACTTCCATGACGATAAATTGCGCATCACAGAAGTGCTTTCGTCAAGGGTGACCGACACGTGGCATCCACCGTAACGGAACGCCGTTAAGCTATCAGGTCGGATTTTGGATTCGATAACCCGTTAACAGCCACGACCAATGCCGATTTTCCACATGTAAAATTCTCATTGGCTGACGGATCCATGCGTCAGCTCTGCGTTGGCACAGGTGTCAATCATCCAACGGTCGAGATGGGCCTATGATATGTTGACACGTGGACCGGCCCAAAAGTGGCCCACAAAGTTTGAATGGGCCAGCCCACCTGAAGGCCCATAAGTTTTAGCGGACCATAATGGGCCGGCCCAGCTAAAGGCCCACAAAATTTAGCAGACCATAATGGGCCGGCCTAGCTAAAGGCCCACACGATTTTGCAGACCACAATGGGCCAGCCCAGCTAAAGGCCCACAAAATTTTGCGGACCACAATGGGCCGGCCCAGCTAAAGGCCCACAAGATTCTGCCGACCATAATGGGCCGGCCCAGCTAGAGGCCCAACATTCTCTGTCAAATAGG
The DNA here is from genome assembly GCF_002162155.2 of Triticum dicoccoides. Taxonomy (NCBI): domain Eukaryota; kingdom Viridiplantae; phylum Streptophyta; class Magnoliopsida; order Poales; family Poaceae; genus Triticum; species Triticum dicoccoides. The sequence continues at coordinate 685,836,598 of NC_041384.1, forward strand.
CCAGTCAACGGCCTGTCCTAAACTTGTCATCAATGCGGCCCATGGTCACTTCTGGCCCATTAACAGTCCGCTAAGTAATTGGGCCGAATTACGACCCGGTGTATTTCCGGCCTGTTAAAGGTCCGGCTTCATTTGGGCCCATTTACAGGCCATCAAAACTTTCGGCCCATAAGCGACCATGAAGGATTTGGGTCATATTCGTCCATGTCTGACATTCAGCCTGTTAGAGGCCCACTATAGCTTTGGGCCACTTTCGGTCTATTGTCATTTTCGTCCTGTTAACGCTGGACATAAACCATGGGCCATATGTGGTCCAACGTCATATCGGGCCCATTAACGGCCCATATAAAAATGACAATAATCTAGCCCGAACGAAGTTCTGGCCTGTTAAAGGCCCGTGTATTAGGTTGGTGCATTTACGGCCTGTCCGAATTTCGGCCTGTCAGATCCACATCGTAAATGGGTCACCATTTCGGCCTGCTAAGTCTAGTGGGTTATTTGGCACAATCAGGGCCCAGTCTCACTTTCGGTCTATTAGAGGCCCATGTTTTTTATGGGCTCGAGATACTTACACCTGTAAATGGCCTATTTTTACTGAGGGCCCAAATTATGTTTAGGCCTGTTAAAGGCCCACTATGGGCACAGGCCTACCAGAAAAATATGAAAGCTTATGCTAATTTAGGCCCAGATATTTTTAGCGGGCTACATGCCAATTTCAGCCCATAATCATTTCTAGCCCAATTGGAATGGGCCCGACGAATGTTGGCATGTTGGGCTCCTACGAAGCTTTTAGCCGAATACATTACTAAGATAAACCTACACTATACAAAAATAGCGTCGTAATTACTGCAGCCTGAGGCAGCATCATAAATGTTGTATCACAACAAAATAAATTCCAACCACACAACAAAAGGCCTATTGGCATAAAGTTTACAGTCCTTCCAGATAAAAGCACCATCAGATGTATAGAAGCACAGATCATTTGACCTGAGTGCTAATGTTTCAGGCTGTAGAATCTGATGGAGCAGCATGATCTCCACCTTTTTCTGCCGTTTCTCTTGAACAATGAAGCGAATGTCTGATAGTCTGGTTTCAAAACCATTCATATCTTGACGACATTTCTCAACCACTATTCTTGTTTCCGAAACAATGTCCATTAGGGATTGGACTTGTGTCTGGAGCACAGATATATCACTCTGTCTAGCAAGAAGATTTTGTCCAGTAGGTGATTTGGATGAGGTTACCTTCACAACCAACCCAGAATTACGCAGGATGGTGCTTTTTGCACTGTTAGTGGAGAGATACTGATGCACTGCAGCAAGAGGTGACATTGTGCCTGTAGTAGCCTCGTCCCCTTCAGGTGGTTGTGGCTGTTCAATCATTTGATCCATAGCTTCTTGAAAGTTTGAACTTGTAGATTAGTGTACCAGATAAGTTACTAATGAGACAAAAACAAACAAAGTAGGTTAAATGTTTATACATAACTTATTTTGGTGAACTACTGTAATACATTAACATGTATTGTAGTGCCAACTACATAATAAAATCACTTTCGGAACATATGTCCATGTAGCATGCCTACTGTATTGTCTATTTCCTCACATTCGCTGACATCTAAGGATAAAGAGACATGGTTTAAGGTAGGATGAACATAGTATGACATCGTTCATATCATGGGTAAACAGATATAAAACAAACATGCTATTTTATCACTGTGTGCGCACGTGAACATAACAACTAGATTACAGATCAAGACCAAAAGACTATCCTTCATCTCTTTTAAACCATGTAAGGTGAAATGATACGTTAAGACAACTGTGAATAAAAGTAAACAGAGTAACTGACATTGGCTGCAAACCAAGTAGTTAAATGAACACATCACAGTACCAATCAGTTCAAGGCAGGAGGAGTAAGGACTTACAACAGCGGCTTGAACTGGTGTGCTCATGCCCTTCATCTTGCTGGTGTGGCAATCCTTGAAGATTTGCACTGCATTCGGTTCAGGTTCTTTTTGGTCCGCACGGGATTTCCTCTGTATTTGGAACAAGTCAATATAGATACGATAATATGGCACAAAAAGAAGGAAGTAGCAGCTATTTGCAAGAGCCTCGGCGTGTGCAATATAACTACAAGATCCTGTTGTCTGTTGGAATTTCACTTTAGAACGGTTGGTTCTGTTCTTCAAACAGTTAGCCTAGAAGAAGATACACTTGTAAGGCACATACATAAATACAAGTTCAATATGTGGTCTGAACAAATACATATAGCCTACCTGATACTTTGGATCAGACCAGTGTTTAACGAGGGCTCTCCAGTCTTCATCTGTAATATATTCCACTGGAGATGTTTGGGCGATTTCATTGTTAGCCTTGCCTTCAAAGTGAGATTTTCTAAGGTGGTACCGATACTATCGCCAAGCAGACTGAAAAACATGAGTGCATGCTTGTCTAGTTGCATCATCTTTCGGATCCAACTTGAACCTCATCTATTGAAAAAAGAATGTGAGTCTTATTAGGAGGAAGCTAGAAAGTATGGGACAAAGCAAGACAATATTACTAATTGCGATGAATAACATTACTTACGGATAAATGGTCAAGGAAGGTATTAAACTGGGTATTGTCTTTCTCATTCATGTACTGGATCCACGTTGGGAGGATACGTGCATGACACCTAACGGCAATGGCTGCCTCTGATACTAACTTGGCTGACTCTGTAGCATCACGTGGCCTTTTTAAACCTGCCTCAAAATGGATCTCCATTCTTCCTCCTTTAGATTTTGTTAATCTATCAAGCATTATCCCTAATGTCTGTTTCCGCTTGTGCCGTGGTGCTAGTTCAACAACGAATATGGAAAGTGTTAGTGTACATCAAACTGTGAGAGTACATATAAAGGAGCATGCAACTGCAACTTGACTCGGTCAGGTACCGTCTTGGTGTTGGTGCTCATGAGGTTCATCTGATCTTGCCAAGTCCTGTTGTGTCAGCAGTGCTTCGGAAGTAGTGTTAGGTGTGAAGGCAGCTTGCGAACTGGCCAGTTCCGGAGCAAACGACCAAGTAACTGGTTGAGATGCTAGTACAGTTGAAGCGGATGCTGCAGCTAGTGGAGCAGGTGATACTGTGTTTGTAGATTTAGCCGGTGGACTTGGACCTTCTACTGCACTATAAGTACCAACAGAATCTCGGTGGCAGAACCTTTTCCGTTTCACCCGATGAGTAACATCACTCCCTACTATATTATTTTCCTTGCTCTTTTTTGACTTTGCCATGTCAAGCTGTACCCCCAACACAAAAGAATAAAATCACTCTTCAGAACTCATTGATGCATGATAAAGACAAGCAATACTTTCATGTAAGACAACCGTATGAGGATGGAATATGTAAGAAAAACAGGACGACATGACATATTCACAGCTACGATGTGCAAACTAAGCAGAAGGATTTTCAAGAAAATAGAAGTAATGCAAGCTAGACACCATATGAAAGATGTAACCAATATTACTCTGCCAAGTTAAAAGTGTCTTGTCATAAGTGGCAATTCGAAAAATTAGAAGCAGTACAACATAGAAATCAATGCAAGATGCAACAACTATCAAACTGCCATGTTAAAAGCATCCAATCATGAGTGACTGATGCGGGATACACAACAGCAGTACTTTGATGTAAGAACATGGTATGATAGATAGATGCAGCGTATTCTAGACACAGAAAGCCATGTCATATGCACATGTATAACGTATAAACTCAGAAGGTGCAATTTAATCAAAATAGAAGAAATACAGGCTAGACAACATATGCAACATGAAACCAATTATCACACCGTCAACTTAGAGCAAGCACCTGCGATGGTGGAGTACGGGAGATGAACTCATCATGTAGACTTGGGACTTCAACTTCATTAGCAGTAGTAGTGGCAAATCTAGAGAGTCTCTATTTGCGTCGGTGCGGAGGACCACCAACATCCCCTAACTTACTCTTTTCCTTCCTATTTTCTGATATTGCCTTATGAAGTCAAAACCACAAGAGGATGAATAAAATTAGCTCTGCATAACTGGTTGATGCATGATACAGACGAACACTACTTTGATGTAAGGCAAGCGCAGGATAGGAGGATGGAATATATACAAAAAAAGATAGCATTTCGTATTCACACGTACGATAGGAGGATGGAATATGTATGAAAAAATAGTAAGCGGAAGGCATTTCAACAAAATTAGAAGAAATGAAAGCTAGGCACCATATGAACATGCAACCAATATCACTCTATCAGGTAAAAAGTGTCTCGTCGTAAGTGCCATTTCAAGAAATTAGAAGCAGTACAAGCTAGAAGACAATGCAAGATGCAACCTACATCACAGTCCCAAGTTAAATGTGTCTTATGGGTAAGTGATCGTTGCAGGTATAAGTTGTAAGATACGCAGATGCAATTCTACATAATCAGAAGCAATACAACATAGACATCATATGGAAAACGCAACCACGTATAACAGTTCCAAGTAAGAGCAAGCACCTGTGATGGTGGAGTAGGGGAGATGTGTTCATCGTGTACACGTATGTTCTAGAAACAGGAACACGTGTCATATTCACATGCATTATGTTGAAAGTAAGCAGATGCAATTCAAGTTAGAAGCAATACAAGCTAGACATCATACGCAACATGCAACCACATATAATAGTGTCAAGTTAGAGCAAACACCTGCCATGGTGGAGTAGGGGAGCTGTGCTCATCATCTACACAGCTACGTTGACTGTCCAGCCTTGTGTTGTCTTGCGAATCTTGTTGGGAGGATGGCGGAGTAGAATCTGTAGAGACCCCCTGTTTGAGTTGCTCCGAAGGACCACCATCATCCACTGCTGGACTAATTTCCTTCAGCTGTAATGATTTTGCATTGTGAAGTCAAACCAATAAGAAAAAGGAATAAAATTCACTCTTCAGAACTCATTCATGCATGATACTAACAAACACTACTAGGATGAAAGGAAAACACATGATGCGAGGATGGAATATCACTAGTAGAAAAAGGGTCAAACGTGAAGCACATTAGTGCTGGTTTGAATTTGAGCCGGCACTAATGTGTGAATTAGTGCCGGTTCCAACGGCTAGCCAGCCGCTCTCATTAGTACCGGTTAGTGGCGAACCTTTAGCACTGGTTCGTGCCACAAACCGGTAATAAATTGAGTGGTGGCAGGATGTTGTCAGTCCGGGGCCCCTCCAGCACCTTTAGTACCGGGTCGTATCACGAACCGGTACTAAAGGTCGTCCTACATAGACCCTTCGTCCACCCGAGCTCGCTCTGTTCTTCCCCTTTCCCCTCTCCTCTCTGTTCTTTTCCCTCTTCCTCTCAAGCTCATCACACATTTTGCCCAAAATTTGTCAAGATTTGAAGGCCCCCATCCATTCAAATGATCACAAAGGTTAGAAACTTTGTCCTTTCATCTCTCATTGCTAGATTAGCTCGTGCAATGCTTTATATAGTGATTGATTTTTGAGTTTAGTAATTTGGGAGGAATTATATATATGTGCTAGTATTTGATTTATATGCAATTTGAGGTCAAAAATAACACTTAGTTTGCATATGTAGGTGTGGTTTACTTAGTACCTTCTAAATCTCCGTCGTAACCACCGTCGATCGCTCGCAACGTCCCATCGGCGGCACCACCCTGTGGTGAGCCTCTTGTTCATGAAGTTTTATATAAAAAATTGATGTTTGTGTGATTTGGATATATAGTTACTCGTATAATTATCTTACCCATACGTTGTTTTTTATACATAGTTCCATGGTTTTGATATCCGTCCCCGTCGGCCCTCGTCTGGGTTATGATTCGGATGTGGTATATTCTGTTTTAAAACTATTCATTGCATTTTGTGTTTATGACAAATTATGCCCATCAAGTTGACATAGATATTTGTATGTAGGAGGTAGTTGAACCGGAAATTCCAAACGACCCTATTGTCGAGAGGTTAAATTTAGTTGAAAGAGAAAACGAGGATTTGAAGGAAAAATTGAAAAGAATTGAGGGGGAGAAGATGGAATTGGAGTTGCATGTTGCCGATGTCGTCGATGATCACAAGATTAAGATGGAGAAAATGCGCTTGAATATTAGAAAGATTAGAAAATATGCCATTCATAGTGAGGCTTGGTATCATTATGCTGTTGGATCAATTATTACCTTAGTTGCGATCTTGATCGCATTTGTTGTTGCATTTAAATTCTTTAGCTAGAGAGTTATTTGTTTGTTGCATTTAAGTGTTGTATGATCTTTATGTATGAACTTTATGTATTGTATTAATTTGGTGTTTTCGGTGTTGTGTATTGAAGATGAGCCGGCAATGGATGTACGATGACCGATGCTCTCCCGAGTTCATTAATGGCGTGCGTACTTTTCTGCTTGTGGCTGAGGCAAACAAGCGGGCGGATGGTTTTATGCCTTGTCCATGTGCTGGCTGTAAGAATGGTCACAATTACTCTACGTCAAGAACCATTCACGTCCACCTGTTTGAGTCCAGTTTCATGCCCCACTATAATGTTTGGACCAAGCATGGAGAAAGAGGGGTTATGATGGAAGACAATGAAGAAGAAGAGGACGACGACAGCTACCGTGGCCATGGGTTCCCTGAATACGATGATACAACAATGAGGGAAGAAGCTGAGCCGGTAATGCGGGAAGAAGCTAAGCCGGCAATGCGGGAAGAAGCTGAAGAAGAGGCATCAGATGAGCCCGTTGATGATCTAGGTCGGGCCATTGCCGATGCAAAGAGAAACTGTGCAACTGATTTGGAGAAGAAGAAGTTGCATCCTATGTTAGAGGATCACAAAAAATTGTTGTACCCGAATTGCGTAGGTGACAAGAAAAAGCTGGGCACCACACTAGAATTGCTACAATGGAAGGCAGAGAATGGTGTATCTGACAAGGGATTTGGGAAGTTGCTGGTAATGATAAAGAATATGCTTCCAAAGGACAACGAATTGCCCGAGAGTACGTACGAAGCAAAGAAGGTTGTCTGCCCTCTAGGGTTAGAGGTGCAAAAGATACATGCATGCCCTAATGATTGCATCCTCTACCACGGTGGGTACGAGGATTTGAACGCTTGCCCAGTATGCGGTGCATTGCCCTATAAGATCAGCCGCGATGACCCTGGTGATGTCGAGGGCGGGTGCCGCCGGAAGAAGATTCCTGCCAAGGTGATGTGGTATGCTCCTATAATACCATGGTTGAAACGTTTGTTCCAAAACAAAGAGCATGCCAAGGCGATGCGATGGCACAGAGAAGACCGTAAGAAAGATGGAAACTTGAGAGTACCCGCTGACGGGTCGCAGTGGAGAAAAATCGAAAGAAAGTACGGGAAGGAGTTTGCAGATGACGCAAGGAGCGTATGGTTTGGTCTAAGCGCAGATGGCATTAATCCTTTTGGGGAGCAAAGCAGCAACCATAGCACCTGGCCTGTGATTCTATGTTGGTATAACCTTCCTCCTTGGTTGTGCATGAAGCGGAAGTTCATTATGATGCCAGTGCTCATCCAAGGCCCTAAGCAACCCGGCAACGACATTGATGTGTACCTAAGGCCATTAGTTGAAGAACTCTTACAACTATGGAATGGAACAGGTGTACGTGCGTGGGATGAGCACATGGGGGAAGAATTTGACCTAAAGGCGTTGCTGTTCGTGACCATCAATGATTGGCCTGCTCTCAGTAACCTTTCAGGACAGACAAACAAGGGATACCGCGCATGCACGCACTGTTTGGATGATACCGACAGTATATATTTGGCTAATTGTAATAAGAATGTGTACCTGGGACATCGTCGATTTCTTCTGAGAAGGCATCCCGTAAGAAAGAAAGGCAAGCATTTCAAAGGTGAGGCGGATCACCGGACGAAGCCTCGCCACCGTACTAGTGCTGATGTACATGATATGGTCAAGGATTTGAAGGTGGTCTTTGGAAAGGGTCCTGGTGGACAACCTGTTCCGAATGACGCTGACGGACGCGCACCCATGTGGAAGAAGAAATCTATATTTTGGGACCTGCCCTATTGGAAAGACCTAGAGGTCCGCTCTGCAATCGACGTGATGCACGTGACGAAGAATCCTTGTGTGACCCTGCTTGGCTTCTTGGGCGTGTATGGGAAGACAAAAGATACACCTGAGGCACGGGAGGACCAGCAACGTATGCACGGAAAAGACGGCATACATCAGGGTCATGCAAGCTACGCTCTTACCAAAGAAGAGAAGGAAATCTTCTTTGAATGCCTGCTCAGTATTAAGGTACCGTCTGGCTTCTCGTCAAATATAAAGGGAATAATAAACATGGCAGAGAAAAAGTTCCAGAACCTAAAGTCTCATGACTACCACGTGATTATGACGCAACTGCTTCTGGTTGCATTGAGGGGGCTTCTACCGGAAAACGTTCGATTAGCCATTGTGAAGCTATGTGCATTCCTCAATGCAATATCTCAGAAGGTAATCGATCCAGAAATCATAACAAGGTTAGAGAATGATTTGGTGCAATGTCTTGTCAGCTTCGAGTTGGTGTTCCCACCATCCTTCTTCAACATCATGATGCACGTCCTAGTTCACCTATGTGAAGAGATTAACATTTTGGGTCCTGTATTTCTACACAATATGTTCCCCTTTGAGAGGTTCATGGGAGTCTTAAAGAAATATGTTCATAAACGTGTTAGGCCAGAAGGAAGCATCTCCAAGGGCCATGAAAATGAGGAGGTCATTGAGTTTTGTATTGACTTTATTCCTGACCTTAAGCCGATTGGTGTTCCTGAATCGCGGCACAAGGGCAGACTGGATGGAAAAGGCACGCTTGGAGGGGAATAAATAATATGTATGGACGGACATTCTCTCACTGAAGCACACTACACAGTTCTACAGAATTCCGCCTTGGTGGCTCCGTATATGGATGAACACAAGAATTTGCTACGCTCCAAACACCCGGAGCGGTCTGATGACTGGATTACACGTGAACAAACCAGGAGTTTCGCCAGCTGGTTGCGGACATGTACCATGCATGACGCCTCTATTGAAGATGACCTGTACTTGTTGTCCTAGTTACCATCTTCGAATATAATGACTTTCAAAGGGCACAAGATAAATGCTAATACATTTTACATGATCGCCCAAGATAAGAAGAGCACCAACCAAAACAGTGGTGTCCGCTTTGATGCAGAAACCAAGACGGGAAAGGAAACATATTATGGTTATATACAGGACATATGGGAACTTGACTATCGACGTGGTTTGAAGGTCCCTTTGTTTCGGTGTAAATGGGTCAATATGACACGAGGCGGGGTAACAGAAGACCCGTAGTAAGGAATGACAACAGTGGATCTCAACAATCTTGCATATGCAGACGAACCATTCGTCCTAGCCAATGATGTGGCACAGGTTTTCTATGTGAAGGACATGTCTACCAAGCCGAGAAAAAGAAAGGATAAGGAAGTGAATGCATCATACGATGAGGCAAAGCGGCACATAGTTCTTTCTGGGAAGAGAAACATCGTGGGAGTGGATGACAAGACAGACATGTCAGAAGATTATGAAAAGTTTGATGAAATTGCTCCATTCACAGTGAATATTAACCCGAGCATCCTGTTAAATGATGACGATTTTCCATGGTTACGGCGCAAAGGGACACACGCGAAGAAAAAGTTTCACACCCAAAGATCTGGGATGTGATCGGCTTCACTATCATCACTTTCTTCTGTGTTTCACACCCAGGAGGGAATCTCTATAATAGTTAGGGTAGTTATGTGTTTTGGCATTTGAAACGCGAAGAAATTTTATGTGCAAACAAATTCTTTCATGCCTTTACTGATTTTTTCAGCTAAATGACCCTGAAATTGAAAAGCATTTCAAATGAACTCAGAAAAGGATGAAAGTTGGGATGGTATCATAATTTCACCCACATAGCATGTGCAAAAAAGTAGAGAGGGTTACCGCAAAAACTGGATGCACTTCGTGTACAAAATGGACAATCTCTTTCGAAGTATCAGGGTTTCGGACAAAAACTCATCCGTTACAAAGGCATTTCATTTTTAAATAACCTAAGCATTACCAAATTGAATATAATGATAAAAACACTAATATTAAACATAAGAAAAAAGAATCACTGAAAAATATATTTTCAAAGTTAAGTTATTCACAAACTAGTGATTCACACAAATTTCAAATAATTCAAAATTTAAACTATTCAAATTTGTAAACTACCTGTACTAACAGAAAGTTTGTAATTTTTTGTACCTAAAGCAAAAATATTCACAAAGAAACTCTAAATACAGCAAAAAATAACTCAAAAATAAATAAAGCAAAAAATAAGAAAAAAGCCCACCTACTAGGCCACAGCGGCCTGCATACGACTAGAAACCCAAATTCTAGTTGGGCCAGGATGCAGGCCCGCTAGCCCAGTAGGCCCAATAGGGCATCGCAGTAGAGGTAGGCCCAGAAGGCCTGCTTAAGAGAGGAGCTCGAGACAGCAGCGACGGCGGGGCTTATAAGCAGATGCGAGTGCCCCTTGGCTAGCGAGGTGGGACTAAACTTTTGCGCCCCTCGCCTGGCAGCGCACACCCTTTAGTACCGGGTCGTGGCTCCAACCGGCACTAAAGGGGGGGGGCCTTTAGTACCGGTTGGTGCCATGACCCGGTACTAAATGGGGTGCGGTTCCCGCCGCTTGGCCTGGCCAAAACAGACCTTTAGTACCGGTTGGTGGCTCCAACCAGTACTAAAGGTGTCCCCTATATAACAAACACTTCGAAAAATTTCAGTTTCTCATCTCACTTCTCTCTGCCGCCGCCCCGTCCCGCGCCATCGCCGCCCCTGTCGCGCCGTCCCCATCGACTCCGCGACGCCCGCGTCCTCGTCGCATCGTCCCCGTTGACTCCGCGGTGCCCCCGTCGCCGTCCCCTCGCCTCGCCGCCGTCGCCTTGGATCGCGACCTCGCCTCGCCGTCGCCGTCGCCTCGACCTTGCCCGCGCG
>NC_041384.1:685848002-685866601 GCF_002162155.2 Triticum dicoccoides
CACACACACACACACACACACACACACTACACGCGCACACACACACACAATTTTTCTGTTTTTAGTTTTTTCTATTTTTCTGTTTCTCATACAAAGTTTTAGATGAATTAATTAATTAGATTAGATTAATGTCAAATAGTATATAGAAATGTTAGTTATAATATATATAATGTCAAAGATTTTTTCTATTTTTTATACAAATGTTATCGAAATGTTAGTTATATAGAAATGTTAGAAATTTTGGAAATGTTAGTTTTAGCTAGATGAATTAGATTAATTTCAAATTGTTAGACGATGATCGATGTTTTTTTAGTTTCTTATATTTTTAGTTATAAAATTTAGAATTTACATATATGAAATCACAATCCATCATTTAAAAAATGTTACTTTACTTTTGCGGCATATAGTATATGTTGTCGACGATGCCCGGCCCGCATCCTCGCCGTCGACCCGTTCGCGACGACGTCCTGCTTTAGAGGACCCATGTCCGGGACTGGGCTCCGCTGGGCTGGCACAGGGAGGTGCTACCTTCAGGGGCGCGACACTTGGTGAGGAACCCGGCCCCGGGTCCCGTCGTCGACCCTCATCTCCTTTGGTGGTGTTCGCGTGGGCCACTTTCGGTGCGGAGGGAGCCGGCCCCGCCGGAGGTGGTACGTCGCCGTGTCAGGGAGGAGGACGAGCACGTCCATCGCTACATGGCTGCTATGGACGTCAGGTTCTCCAATACCTGGCAGGTTCTTTTGGGAGATCACCCTAGATATGATCCAGTGATGGTTCCTTCTCTTTGGATGTCCACCGCCCGCACCTTAGGAACCGTGAGTGGCCTAGATTACTCTATAGTATTCGATCTTTATTAACTTGCTAGCTAGCTAGCTAGTGATGTATTCGATATTATATCTATTATTCGAGACGATGTATTCGAGATTATATCTATTATTCGAGACGATGTATTTGAGATTATATCTATTATTCGACCCGCACCTTAGGAACCGCGAGTGGCCTAGATTACTCTGTAGTATTCGATCTTTATTAGCTTGCTAGCTAGCTAGCTAGTGATGTATTCGATATTATATCTATTATTCGAGACGATGTATTTGAGATTATATCTATTATTCGAGACGATGTATTCGAGATTATATTTGATGATGCTTATTATGTACTATGATTGATTCCGTTTTTCCTTATTAATTGATTGCATCCATGCATTGTAATTTGAATATATTTCTTTTGGATTAGTTAAATAAAACCTATGGCGGAAAATACCGGCAGAGAGGGAGAAGAGGCCCTGTTCAATATCATACGCAATCCTCGCGGGCCAGATGATGATCAGAATGAAGGAGATTATGACGGCTCCGAATATCTAAACAACACCGGGGAGGGTGATATGATATTCGATAGCGACGACCGAATTGATGAAGTCATGACCTATGAACATGACGAAGAAAATGTTGATCTTGAAACAACAAAGACCGGCGAGGTATATATATTTATATAAGCAGGCATCTGGTGATCATCACATGTTTTAAATGACTTGAAGATATATTAACGAATCGATCTTTCTTCTCTCAGCCATCCAGACCGAGAAAATCTTCAAGCAACAGGAAACGAGGCCCGAACAAAAAGTTGAAGGAGGGCATAAAGTACAATATCGAGGCCACCAGACCTAATGGCGAACCATTAGCGCCTAAGAAGATTGTGGACAAGTTCGTTCATTAGTGTGGAGTTCTTGTGAAGGACCTACTCCCGATCTCCCTTCAAGAATGGAGACAGCCAGCAAAGCCACGTCCAGGAGTTACTTTTGTCGACGACAGACAAAAACTTCTGCTTTGGGAAACGCTCATGGAACATTTCACCCTACTAGATCATTTCACAGATGCAGATGTGGAGAAAGTCAAGGGCGCTACTCTTAGGAAGATAGCGGTTGCATTCAAAAACCACAAGAATCGTGAATGGGCCAAGTACGTCAAGGAAGGAAGGAAGACTCCAGTATTCGAGGGAACACTAGACAAGCAAAGTTCTCATTGGGACGATTTCGTCAAATTCAAAGATTCAGAATTATCGAAGGAACGGTCGAGAATAAACAAGGCCAATGCCGCAAAAAAGGATAAGTTCCATAAGCTGGGGCCAGGTGGCTATGCGGTGGGAATGCCTAAGTGGGATAAGTCTGAGAAAGAGATGCTGAATGCAGGTGTCACTCCAGAAACATTGAGCTGGCCCCCCAGGTGCAGGACTTGGTTCTATGCGCATGGGGGGGGGGGGAGTTGGACCCGAAGACAGGCAAAGTTTCGAAGAAGGCATGTCTGGACGGAGCCGAAGATAAGGTACTTGTTGCAATAGAAGAGGCTCGATCGGGGGTGTTCGAGCCCAACAGAGAGAATGATGAGCTTACGCGTGCCCTGGGAAATCCTGAACACCCGGGAAGAACACGAGGCATGGGCGCTATTCCGTGGTATGAGGGGTTTTCGGACTGGAACACCGACTACAAAACCCGTGCGAGAAAGACGATTGCAGAGGAGAAGAAGAGGAAGATGGAGGAGGAGCAGAGGAAGCTAGACTATGAATGCCTTCATGGCCTAGAATTAAGGCACCCGGACTTGGCAGTCAAATTCCAACGGCAGTAGGAGCAGATCGACTCACTTAGCCAGCAAAGGGGGTCTCAGTAGCTAGCGGATGATCCACCATTGGATAGCACCGTCCCATCCATGCCGAGAAGCAGGGTGGGTTCCGCCCCGGGTGACGCATTGCTGGATAGCAACCCAATGGATGACATCATGGAGAACACTAACTCCGAGCTACACTTCAAAATGAAGAACATATCCATGAAGGTGGCGGACGCCCTTGCTTTTACAAATCCCCCCGAGGCAACCTTCCATTGCAACCCGATTCCAGCGGGCTATGCTCGTGTCTTGGTTGATGAGGTGGTGGACCAATATTCGGGGCTAGAGCTTGACATTCCTTGAGGTGACGATGAGCACACACTGGGAGAGGCCAACCATCGTATCATCCTATGGAGAAAGGATTGCATCATCTTTCGAAGGCCACCGACACCGCGTCATCCGACTCCTCGTCGAAGTCCGCCATCGAGTCAGCAGACTCCCGCTCCTCCAAGTCCACCAACGCGTCAGGCCACTCCTCCTCCAAATCTGGCACAACTTCAGGCCACTCCTCCTCCTCCAAGTCCGGCAAAGCGTCAGGCCACTCCTCCTCCAAGTCCGGCACAACTTCACGCGACTCCTCCTCCTCCAACTCAGCCACATCAACCGTCTTCGCCACCTCAGCAATCACAGAAGAGAGCCTCAGCTATGGTGCGTAGCAGTACAAGTTGAGGTAGTACTAGAGGTACAGGCGGAGGCAAGCGATTTCACTATGGTCCAAGCCTCGCGCCTCTTCCGCAGAGGCCTTACGACAAGTCCGAGGACGAAAACGTAGCCATATCGAAGGCCGAGGTGGAAGCCCATTTTGCACCGAAACCGCCATCGCCGCCAAGGGAGAAAGTGTGTGTGGAAAAGATTGACCACTTCATTTGTATGGCTAGAGCACCAGCTCCCAAGGCTGTTGACACAGACTATGAGCGCCACATCAAGAAGTTAAATCGAGCACGTCTACAGAAAGAGGCGAGCTCGAGCTCGAGCAAATCAGCTGGCAAAAGGAGCGGTAAAACCGTTCCCCAGCTGGGAGAACAGGCGGCGCAATCAATCCCCCGGCTTGTTGTGCCAACAACACATGAGAGTAGGCGCGCCCAATATTATTGTGGGAAAACCGTTAACGTTCCCGGGGTGGGCGATGTGGTAATGACCGAGGAGCATATTGCGCAGGCTGAAATGATCGGGATCACTGTTGGACAACTCCTCGATATCGAGCCCATGTCTCCGACTAGAGAGGAGGAAATAAAACGGAAATATGTCCGGGGCCAACCTTTGGTCGAGCCAGACGAGGTCAAGAACCTCCCAACGAGAATGTATGAATTGCATCGATGGTACATGGACATTACCAAGATTTCCAATCGAGAGTCCCTCATGGTGAATGTCAAGGAGGAGCATTACTACCATGAGAAGCTCTGGCCGTTGAGTATTCAGAACTGTTTCAGTTATACAATCAAGACGCACTCGACAAATCTATCGTCAGTTGCTATTGTCTGTAAGTGATTTCTTTCTGTAATTTAAGTCTCAAGCTAGCTGTAGTGATCATTTTGATCAATCATTACCTGTAATTATCCTCACTATATTCTTTTCTGTGGTATTATGCAGGATGAAGATTTATGAAATGAAAAAAGGTGGACGCTATGGCATTGGGTTCGTTGACCCAAATACCATTAATGAATACACATGGAAATTAGATCCATATTACGAAAAAAGTGTAGAGGAAAGCATGCTAGAGTTCTTCAAGCGCCTCAAATACAATGAAGATATACTACTTCCTTACAACTTCGAGTGTGTCACACTATCTTGTACTACAAATTCTGTTTTTGCCTACTAGCTAGCTACATGTTTTTGCTTACATATGCCCGCTTAATTAAGACATGCAAACTTGTGTGCATGCAGATTTCACTGGATCTTGTTAATCATTAAAGTTGATGAAGGAACAGTTGAAGTACTAGACTCACTACTTAAGAAAGCAAGTGACTACACCATCGTGAAGGGGATAGTCAACAGGTAATTTCAATCATTATTAACTATATCTCAGCCTATTTAATTAGTTCATCATTTCCTGATAACAACTATTTAATAACCCATTTATTCATTTTCTTTGTCGGTGGGCAGGGCTTGGGCAAAGTTCATCAGGGCCACTCCAGGCCCATGGAAACAAAATCTGAAATGGTATCGACCCTAGGTAAGTAATTAAGTATTACTAGCTAGCTGCCATCTCTTTAATTATCATGCTTGATTAATTATTATCTGATCAAATTCCATTCTCGTAAAGGCCCTGAAGCAGGCGCCGAGGAATAATCTGTGTGCATACTACATTTGCGAGAACATTCGCATGATGGCGTCCGAAAGGAGCAAATCTCAAAGACAGGAGTGGGTACGTTTGTCAGAACACTATTCATAATTTTTACACCATTATCGATATCTAGTCACACAACTAATACACATGCATATTGATCTCCTTCTTAACAGTTCAAAGAGGTGCGGGAGCAGCTCCTACCAACGGAGCGCATACAAGCAATTCAAGAGGAAATAGCGGGATCTTTGCTCGACCAGGTCATAGATCCCAAAGGAGAATACTATTACCCGCTATCGCCCCCATGAACCACTTCCAATTGTTATCGTGCTCCGAAGGCACCAATTAGGCTAATGTCACTAGCTCCGAGGCACCAATTAGGTATATATATACATATATATACATGTGTGAATTAATTAATGGTGGTTGTGAGACATTCGATGATGTATATATATATTATGATCGGTTCTACTAGAAATTCTATTTATATATATGCATAATGTGTACAATATGTAGTATCGTAAAATACCAGCAAACAAAAAAGAATTAAATGGAAAACACAAAATTAAATAAAAAAGAAATCATAAACCCAAACCCCCCAACCTTTTAATACCGGTTGGTGACACCAACCAGTACTAAAGGGCTCCCTGCCCCCGAAGCTGGCTCGTGCCACGTGGTTGCCCTTTAGCACCGGTTCGTGCTGAACCGGTACTAAAGGGGGGGGGGGCTTTAGTGCCTACACTTTAGCGCCGGTTACGAAACCGGCACTAAAGGGCCTTACGAACCGGTGCTATTGCCCGGTTCTGCACTAGTGTATGTATGAAAAACAGGATGGTGTGACATAGTCACACCTATGATGTGGTAACTAAGCAGAAGGCATTTCAACAAATTAGAAGCACTGCAAGCTAGACACCATATGAAAGATGCAACCAATATCACTCTACTAAGTTCAAACTGTATGGCGTTTCAACAAATTAGAAGTAGTACATGCTAGAAATCATATGCAAGACACAACCAATATCACAGTGGCAACTTAAAGGTGCCTTATCATAAGATATAGTATGTACCAAAAACAGGAAAGCGTGTCATATTCACATGTATCATGTGTAAGCTAAGCAGATGCAGTTTACACTAATTAGGAGCAATACGAGCTAGACACCACATGCAACATGCAACCTGATATCACACTGCCAAGTTAGAGCAAGCACCTTGGATGGTGGAGTAGGGAGCGGAGACTTGGACCTTGTAATGCACTATCAGTACAAGGAGAATCGGTACAGATGCTCCGTTCACGTTGCTGCAGAGGACCACCATCATCGCCTTCCTTACTCTTTTCCTTCCTCTTTCTTGATTTTGCCTTGTCAAGTCAAACCCACAAGAAAAAGGAATAAAATTTGCTCTTCAGAACTCATTGATGCATGATACTGACGAACACTACTTTCATGTAAGGCAGCCGCATGACAGGAGGATGGAATATGTATGAAAAACAGGACGGCGTGACATATTGACATGTATGATGTATAAAGTGTAAACTAAGCACAAGGTGCTTCAACTTGTTAGAATTGATGCAAGCTAGAAACCATATGAAAGATCAAACCAATATCACTCTGCCAAATTAAAAGGGTGCCCTAACAAATGTATTTGACCAAATTAGAAGCAATACATGGCAACAGGCTAGAAATAATATGCAATATGCAACGAGTAAAGGTGACTCGTCGTAAGAGATTGATGCAGGATACAAAAGAGAGGTAGTTTCATGTAAGAACAAGGTTAACACATAGATGTAGTGTGTACCAAAAATAGGAAGGCATGTCATATTCACAGGTATAGTGTGTAAACTAAGCAGATGCAATTTACCCTAATAAGAAGCATTACAAGCTAGACACCGTATGCAACATGCAACCACATATCACACTGCGAAGTTAGAGCAAGCACCTGTGATGGTGGTGTAGGGGAAGTGCGGTCTTCAGGTACAGAGCTACGTTCAATATCTTCATTTAGGCTTGCTGTTTCTTGAGAATCATGTGGAGAGGATGAAATTGCATTCTTTATAAGAGTATTGCGTCTCATATTAACCAACGCGCGTGACTGTCTGCTACCTCTTGAGCACTGCGTTGGATTTCCCCGAAGAGGAGAGGATGATGCAGCAAAGTAGCGTAAGTATTTCCCTCAGTTTTTGAGAACCAAGGTATCAATCCAGTAGGAGGCTACACGCAAGTCCCTTGACCCTACACAAAACAATAGCTCAACGCAACCAACGCAATTACGGGTTGTCAATCCCTTCATGGTCACTTACGGGAGCGAGATCTGATAGAGATGATAGATAATATTTTTGGTATTTTTGATATAGAGATGCAAAGTGAAAAGTAAAAGGCAAAGTAAAAAATCAAAGCAATAATAAAGTGATGGAGATTGATATGAAGAGAATAGACCTGGGGGCCATAGGTTTCACTAGTGGCTTCTCTCAAGAGCATAAGTATTCTACGGTGGGTGAACAAATTACTATTGAGCAATTGACAGAATTGAGCATAGTTATGAGAATATCTAGGTATGATCATGTATATAGGCATCACGTCCGAGACAAGTAGACCGACTCCTACCTGCATCCACTACTATTACTCCACTCATCGACCGCTATCCAGCATGCATCTAGAGTATTGAGTTAAAAACAGAGTAACGCCTTAAGCAAGATGACATGATGTCAATGTTGGGGATATCGCTTATCGGGAACTTATCGGTCGACCCATGATAAGGGGTAAATCGACCAGTTTATCAGCATATCGGCCGATTTATCGCCATATCGGCTGATTTATCGGCCGATTTATCGGCATATCGGAAGATATCTTGAACAGTGCATGATGTAGAGGGATAGTTTCATGCAATATGATAAAAAACCCATCTTGTTATCCTCGATGGCAACAATACAATACGTGCCTTGATGCCCCTTCTGTCACTGGGAAAGGACACCGCAAGATTGAACCCAAAGCTAAGCACTTCTCCCATGGCAAGAAAAACCAATCTAGTAGGCCAAACCAAACTGATAATTCGAAGAGACTTGCAAAGATAACCAATCATACATAAAAGAATTCAGAGAAGATTCAAAATTATTCATAGAAAGACTTGATCATAAACCCAAAATTCATCGGTCTCAACAAACACACCGCAAGAATAAGATTACATCGAATAGATCCCCACGAGAGAGGGGGAGAACATTGTATTGAGATCCAAAAAGAGAGAAGAAGCCATCTAGCTAATAACTATGGACCCGAAGGTCTGAGGTAAACTACTCACACTTCATCGGAGGGGCTATGATGATGTAGAAGCCCTCCGTGATGACGGCCCTCTTCGGCGGAGCTCCAGAACAAGCCCCAAGATGGGATCTCGTGGATACAGAAAGTTGCGGCGGTGGAATTAGGTTTTTGGCTCCGTCTCTGATTGTTTGGGGGTACGTAGGTACATATAGGAGGAAGGAGTACATCGATGGAGCACCGAGGGGCCCACGAAGCAGGGGGGCGCGCCCTAGGGGGCGTGCCCCCACCCTCGTGACTGCCTCTTTGACTCCTTGGAGTAGGGTCCAAGTCTCCTGGATCACGTTCGGTGAGAAAATCACGTTCCCGAAGATTTTATTCCGTTTGGACTCCGTTTGATATTCTGTTTCTTCGGAACACTGAAATAGGCAAAAAAAAACAGCAATTCTGGGCTAGGCCTCCGGTTAATAGGTTAGTCCCAAAAATAATATAAAAGTGGAAAATAAAGCCCAATATAGTCCAAAACAATAGATAATATAGCATGGAGCAATCAAAAATTATAGATACGTTGGAGACGTATCAGGCATCCCCAAGCTTAATTCCTGCTCGTCCTCGAGTAGGTAAATGATAAAAAGAGAATTTTTGATGCGGGGTGCTACTTGGCATAATTTCAATGCAAATCTTCTTAATTGTGGTATGAATATTCAGATTCGAAAGATTCAAGACAAAAGTTCATATTGACATAAAAATAACAATACTTCAAGCATACTAACTAAGCAATTATGTCTTCTCAAAATAACATGGCCAAAGAAAGTTTATCCCTACAAAATCATATAGTTTAGTCATGCTCCATTTTCGTCACACAAGAATGCTCTCATCATGCACAACCCCGATGACAAGCCAAGCAATTGTTTCATACTTCAGTAATCTCAGACTTATAAACCTTCATGCAATACATGAGCGTGAGCCATGGATATAGCACTATGGGTGGAATAGAATATAATGATGGAGGTCATGTGGAGAAGACAAAAAAGGAGAAGATCTCACATCAACGAGGCTAATCAATGGGCTATGGAGATGCCCATCGATTGATGTTAATGCAAGGAGTAGGGATTGCCATGCAACGGATGCACTAGAGCTATAAATGTATGAAAGCTCAACAAAAGAAACTAAGTGGGTGTGCATCCAACTTGCTTGCTCACGAATACCTAGGGCACTTGAGGAGGCCCATTGTTGGAATATACAAGCCAAGTTCTATAATGAAAGATTCCCACTAGTATATGAAAATGACAAAACAAGAGACTCTCTATCATGAAGATTATGGTGCTACTTTGAAGCACAAGTGTGAAAAAAAGGATAGTAGCATTGCCCCTTTTATTTTTATTTTTTAGTTTTTGGGGACTTCTTTTTTTTCTTTGGCCTTTCTCTTTTTTTGGGACAATACTCTATTGAATGATGATCATCACACTTCTATTTATTTACAACTCAATGATTACAACTCAATACTAGAACAAAGTATGACTCTATATGAATGCCTCCGGCGGTGTACTGGGATATGCAATGAACCAAGAGTGACATGTATGAAATAATTATGAACGGTGGCTTTGCCACAAATACTATGTCAACTACATGATCATGCTAAAGCAATATGACAACGATGAATGTGTCATGAGGAATGGTATGGTGGAAAGTTGCATGGCAATATATCTCGGAATGGCTATGGAAATGCCATAATAGGTAGGTATGGTGGCTGTTTTGAGGAAGATATAAGGAGGTTTATGTGTGAAAGAGCGTATCATATCACGGGGTTTGGATGCACCAGCGAAATTTGCACCAACTCTCAATGTGAGAAAGGGCAATGCACGGTACCGAAGAGAATAGCAATGATGGAAGGGTGAGAGTGTGTATAATCCATGGACTCAACATTAGTCATAAAGAACTCATATACTTATTTCAAAAATCTACAAGCCACCAAAAACCAAAGTACTACGTGCATGCTCCTAGGGGGATAGATTGGTAGGAAAAGACCACCGCTCGTCCCCGACCGCCACTCGTAAGGAGGACAATCAAATAACACCTCATGTTTCAAATTTGTTACATAACGTTTACCATACGTGCATGCTACGGGACTTGCAAACTTCAACACAAGAATTTCTCAAATTCACAACTACTCAACTAGCACGACTTTGATATTATCACCTCCATATCTCAAAACAATTATCAAGCATCAAACTTTTCTTAGTATTCAACGCACTCAAAAGAAAGTTTCACAAATCTTGAATACCAAGCATATTATTATTATTAAACAATTTACCATGCTATTAAAGACTCTCAAAATAATCTAAGTGAAGCATGAGAGATCAATAGTTTCTATAAAACAAATCCACCATCGTGCTCTAAAAGATCTAAGTGAAGCACATAGAGCAAAATTACATAGCTCAAAAGATATAAGTGAAGCACATTAAGTATTCTATCAAATTCCAATTTATGTGTGACTCTCTCAAAAGGTGTGTACAGCAAGGATGATTATGGAACACTAACAAACAAATACACAAATAATACAAGACGCTCCAAGCAAAACACATATCATGTGGTGAATAAAAATATAGCTCCAAGTAAAATTACCGATGGAAGTAGACGAAAGAGGGGATGCCTTCCGGGGCATCCCCAAGCTTTGACTTTTTGGTGTCCTTGGATTATCTTGGGGGTGCCATGGGCATACCCAAGCTTAGGCTCTTGCCAATCCTTGTTCCATAATCCATCAAAAGATTTCACCCAAAACTTGAAAACTTCACAACACAAAACTCAATAGAAATCTCGTCAGCTCCGTTAGAGAAAGAAAACAAAAGACCACTTCAAGGTACTGTAATGAACTCATTCTTTATTTATATTTATGTTAAACCTACTGTATTCCAACTTCTCTATGGACTATAAAATATTTTATTAGCCATAGATTCATCAAAATAAGCAAACAACACACGAAAAACAGAATCTGTCAAAAACAGAATAGTCTGTAGTAATCTGTAACTAACGCAAACTTCTGGAACTCCAACAAAACTTACCAAAATAGGACAACCTAGACAATTTTTTTATTGATCAGCAGCAATTGGAATCAGTACTTTATCACGTTCTGGTGATTTTTAAGAATTCGGGCACTGAGAGCAAAGTTTCTGGAAATTACAGCAAGATCAAATAACTATCATCCAAGAAGATCCTATAGGTCTAACTTGGCACAAACAAAAATTAAAACAGAAAACCACATCTAAACAGAAGGTAGATGGATTATTTATTCCTAAACAGAAGCAAAAACAAAAAAATAAAAATAAAATTGGGTTGCCTCCCAACAAGCGCTATCGTTTAACGCCCCTAGCTAGGCATAAAAGCGAGGATAGATCTAGGTATTGCCATCTTTGGTAGGCAATTCTTCAATGAGGCATCTATATTCCTTAGAAATTTCTTTCTTTCTAGTAATTATCAAACTTTTGGGCACAAGATCGAAACATTAATTTGTAGCAAATGGTTCCTTAATGATAGCAAAAAGATTGGGATGAATACTTATAGATTTAAGATCCGCAGTTTCCTTACTATATGATTCACCCTTATTCTTAGGAACATAGATAAGCTTAGTATTTTTAGTAGACGGACTTGGAGTTTTCTTAACAGAAGAAAAGGCAGTTCCCAAGTTGGTAATGATACCCTCATGTTTATCGATTCTAGTGGAATCTAGATTTATTTTCTCATTACCCATGGGTTCCTTCTCCTTAATATTTTTCAAAGTCATTCCTACCTTTGATCCATATTGGGTAATTTGATTGTGGATCTTTCTATCTAGATTTTCAATTAATTCAATGGTAGCAACTTTATTTTCAATAATTTCAAGTCTTTGCATAACATGCTCCAAAGTTAACATAGTTCCATTAACCAAAAGAGGTGGTGAGCCAAATAAATCTATCATAGCATTATAAGAATCAAAAGTATGGCTACCCAAGAAATCCCCCCCCCCCGATAATGGTATGAAGGATATATCTATACCAAGGACTAGCACCTACATAAAAATTGCGAAGAAGAACTGAAGTAGATTGCTTCCTGGTAGATCTGTTTTGAGCATTGCAAATTCTATACCAAGTGTCTTTCAGATTTTCTCCCTCCCTTTGTTTAAAATTTAAGACTTCATTCTCGGGAGATAATGGAGAAGATATAAGACAAGCCATCACAACAAGGCAAGCGAGAAAAAGGCAAATGGAAAAGAGATGGCGAATAAAATGGCAAGGGTGAAGTGGGGGAGAGGAAAACGAGAGGCAAATGGCAACTAATTTAATGCGGGAGATAGGGATTGTGATGGGTACTTGGTATGTTGACTTTTGCGCAGACTCCCCATCAACGGCCCCAGAAATTGTTCTTGCTACCTCTTGAGCACTGCGTTGGATTTCCAAGAAGAGGAGAGGATGATGCAGCAAAGTAGCGTAAGTATTTTCCTCAGTTTTTGAGAACCAAGGTATCAATCTAGTAGGAGGCTACACGCAAGTCCCTTGTACCCACGCAAAACAATAGCTCAATGCAACCAACGCGATTAGCGGTTGTCAATCCCTTCATGGTCACTTACGGGAGTGAGATCTGATAGAGATGGATAGATAATATTTTTGGTATTTTTGATATAGAGATGCAAAGTGAAAAGTAAAAAAGCAAAGCAATAATAAAGTGATGGAGATTGATATGAAGAGAATAGACCCGGGGGCCATAGGTTTCACTAGTGGCTTCTCTCAAGAGCATAAGTATTCTACGGTGGGTGAACAAATTACTGTTGAGCAATTGACAGAACTGAGCATAGTTATGAGAATATCTAGGTATGCTCATGTATATAGGCATCACATCCGAGACAAGTAGACCGACTCCTGCCTGCATCTACTACTATTACTCCACTCATCGACCGCCATCCAGCATGCATCTAGAGTATTAAGTTAAAAACATAGTAACGCCTTAAGCAAGATGACATGATGTAGAGGGATAGTTTCATGCAATATGATAAAAGCCCCATCTTGTTATCCTCGATGGCAACAATACAATACGTGCCTTGCTGCCCCTTCTGTCACTGGGAAAGGACACCGCAAGATTGAACCCAAAGCTAAGCTCTTCTCCCATGGAAAGAAAAACCAGTCTAGTAGGCCAAACCAAACTGATAATTCGAAGAGACTTGCAAAGATAACCAATCATACATAAAAGAATTCAGAGAAGATTCAAATATTATTCGTAGATATACTTGATTGTAAACCCACAATTAATTGGTCTCAACAAACACACCGCAAAAATAAGATTACATCGAATAGATCTCCACAAGAGAGGGGAAGAACATTGTATTGAGATCCAAAAAGAGATAAGAAGCCATCTAGCTAATAAGTATGGACCCGAAGGTCTGAGGTAAACTACTCACACTTCATCGGAGGGGCTATGATGATGTAGAAGCCCTCCGTGATGACGGCCCTCTCCGGCGGAGCTCCGGAACAGGACCCAAGATGGGATCTCATGGATACAGAAAGTTGTGGCGGTGGAATTAGGTTTTTGGCTCCGTCTCTGATCGTTTGGGGGTACGTAGGTATGTATAGGAGGAAGGAGTACGTCGGTGGAGCATTGAGGGGCCCACGAGGTAGGGGGCGCGCCCTAGGAGGGTGCCCCCCACCCTCGTGACCTCCTCTTTGACTCCTTGGAGTAGGGTCCAAGTCTCTTGGATCACGTTCAGTGAGAAAATCACGTTCACGATGATTTTATTCCGTTTGGACTCCGTTTGATATTCTGTTTCTTCGAAACACTGAAATAGGCAAAAAAACAGCAATTCTGGGCTGGGCCTCCGGTTAATAGGTTAGTCCCAAAAATAATATAAAAGTGGAAAATAAAGCCCAATATAGTCCAAAACAGTAGATAATATAGCATGGAGCAATCAAAAATTATAGATACGTTGGAGACGTATCACTGTCTCATCATAAGCGATAGACGCAGGATACACAAGAACAGTAGTTTGATGTAAGAACATGGTGTGATAGGCAGATGTAGTATGTACCAAAAACAGGAAGGCGTGTCATATTCACATGTATAATGTGTAAGCTAAGGAGATGCAATTTAACAAATTAGGAGCATTGATGAGGGATACACAAGAAAAGTAGTTTGATGTAAGAACATGGTTAACAGAAAGACGTAGTATGTACCAAAAACAGGAAGGCATGTCATATTCACGGGTATCATGTGTTAACTAAGTAGATGCAATTTACCCTCATTAGAAGCATTACAAGGTAGACACCATATGCAACATGCAACCACATATCACACTGCCAAGTAAGAGCAGGCACCTGCGATGGTGGTGTGGGGGAATTGCGGTGATCAACTAGAGAGCTACGTTGACTATCTTCATTTAGCGTTGCTATTTCTTGAGAATCATGTGGGGAGGATGACACTGCACTCTTTACACGAGTATGGTGTCTCACAGTAACCCACCCGGGTGACTGTCTCATCATAAGTGATTGACGAGGGATACAAAAGAGCATTAGTTTGATGTACGAACATGGTTAATAGACATATGTAGTATGTATCGAAAACAGGAAGGCATGTCATTATCAAAGGTATAATGTGTAAAGTAAGCAGATGCAATTTAACCAAATTGGAAGCAATACAAGCTAGACACCATATGCAACATGCAACCACATTTGACAGCGGGAAGTTAAAGCAAGCACCTGGGATGGTTGTGTGTGGCAATTGAGACCATCAACTGCAGAGGTACGTTTACTGTCTCCAACTACTGACACTGCACCCGTTAGAGCGCTGGAATGCTTAGTGCTTATCTTAGAATTACACTGGAGCGACTTCTGTCTTTTCTTTTCTGCATTCATCAACACCGCGTTAGAGTCTGAAATACCCATGCATAAAAAAAACAATAGTATGAGTATGGGTGAAGTGTGTGCACAATTAGTATAATGTAAAGGTAGTAGATAGCAGGTCGGTGAGAAATAAATGACGGGAGACATATGATAGCTCTACAACATGCATGGCACACTAAATTACTACAAGACTCTATGAAAATAACAGTCGACTGAAAGCAAATAGGTCAGTCCATTTTTTCTGCACCATCCAATGTACAAAGAACGGGCAGATCGCCTTCATCTACCTCTAGCCAGTCAGTGTTGACGATCTTCCTCGAAACACCAGCGACCACCGGCCGAGTATTCCTCCCCTGCCTGCGCCCTCCCCTCGACCTCACCGCACCGCCGTGCTTGGCACTGCCCCCCGGCCATCCATTCAAGCCACGCCGACCTCCATATCGGGCGCAAGTAGCTCCAGCGCCCCACACCCCGCTTCCCCGGGGAACAGGTGGACTAGGTGCTCTGCGCGCCTAAGCGGGTGATGCTTCTTTTAGTTGTGGTTCGACTGACCCTGAATTGAAATCCAGGCGGGCTATTAACCTCTAGCAAAGGTGAAATAGTAAAAGGGAGGAAACCTTGTGCATTTAGTATCACGAAGAAGATGCAGTAAGAAGCGCTCAACTAGTTTCTTTCGTGGGATGAATACGGTGTGAGCGGAGACGTAAGATTTGCACGAATAAGGGAAGAGGAGTACCTCTTTCTGCTGGCAGTGCTGTGTCCTCCTTCTATTTTTCCGACGATCTTCTTGTTGTTCGCCGGAAACCAGAAGTTGTGGAGGACGGTGCAGCCTTGGACGAACCCATGGCCAAGTTGTTGAGTGTGGTGCAGTGGCTGTCTGTCGGCGGCGGGGAAGCAGATCCGAGGCGGCGAACGATGGCGTAGCGGGAACAGCTCCGGTGCGGTGGACGGTTGCGACAGTGGAGCCGCAGCAGTGAGGTGCAGGACGGCGTGGTCGGAGTGGTTCTGGTATGGCGCACGTCGGCGTCGGCGTCGTGGAGGCAGCTCTGCCTTGGCTTCAGCTACTAAGTCCTTGAGGGCGTTGCGGTTGCGGTTGCGGTTGCATTGGACAATGAAGTCGGGGTACCGGCTCCGGCATGATGGAGGAGGGCGGCGGTGGATTGGCCGCTATGGGGTGGAGGACGGAGGAGGCTAGGGTTTCGCGGCTGGTGGAGAGGGCATTTTCACGCCCACGGAGTATGAATGGGGAAACGGAGGGAGGCGGGGAACTAAGGGGGAACAATGTTTCGGTTTGAGGCACGCTTGTTTCAAATTTGGGGAAAGTTACAAACTTTGCCCCCATCTAAAATTTCGGACATATTGCGGGTTGGGGGTAGGACAGTCATGTCAGGTGTCCCAAATGTGGGCGGGATAGATTTCTGCCGAGCGCATGGGTAGGCGCCCACGGCGTATGAATGCTTCTATGGCGTCTTGGTGAAGTTACAAACCTGCCCCGCTTTAGACCTTTGGACATCGGGCCGATAGGTTACACGGGCCAGAGTCAGGACAATAATTTCCTACCACCAAAACATTAGTCTCGCGCAGTTTCGGGTGACCAGAGGCCTATTTGGCGCTTCGTTCAATATTTGGGAGCAGAAGCATTAACGTTTTCGGTTCTCTTGAATTGAACTTTCAGGATTTGTCAAACTTCACAAATCTTTACTCTTGGAAACCCTAAATCTACGATTATTTTGGAATGGAGGGGGTACATTTGAACATACATTGTACACGAGTATATATTAAAAAATATGCAACTTACCTCAGTTAATGCATGGTTCCAGATATAATCTCCTTGGTTGCAAAAAAAAGTTAGATATGCGTATGAATATATATAGCATGTTCAAACTCACAACAAAGATTGATGTCCCCTTTTACATCTGATTTACAAATCCCATTATCTCGGGTTCAAATAGATGAATGCACTTCCTATGAATTCGAATATTTGAAACCCCCTTTATGTTGAATTCGACATGTATTCTATTTCGTAGGTAGAAATTTGGAATGCATCCATGCAAGTGACAAATGTATAAAGTGCTTCACACTAACAACATGGAGTGCACTAGTTAATGTTTATATATGAATTACAGAAGCATCCATTGCCTGTATTTCAAACCGCTCTCAATCTATGGATCGATAATATGAAATAAACACATGCACATGCTAGAATTCAATTGCAGTTGAAGAAAGAGCCTGCTCCTGGTACTGTATATTAGTGATAGGGGTGTGTAGAAAGTACACGTGAATACCAGGCATTGTGCGTGTGTGTATACTATCGACGAACTAGCCCCCAAGATTGTATAACATACTAAGGGCCTAGGGTTACAAATCATATATAGTCGGCTTATCACCAGTGGGGATAGAGTCCTCCGTGACTCTGGTAGCTTCGTGTTGTACGCCAAGTCCTCCACATGGGTCTTCAAATAACACATCTCGGTCCAACCTATATGTGGCGCAGGATGGAACCGACCCATGAGTCTTCATGTTGACCCACCACAACTAGAAATGATGTGCCCACCACACCACACAGGCAATCGGCCACTAAGAAAATAAGCATATACAATAGTACAACGGTATCTAGCTCACGATACGTCTCCATATTTTGTTGATGACACTGATGGACTTTGCATTTGAGGCGTGCTCCGTATTTTGTTGACGACACTTACGGTCATTGTATTTGAATCGAAAGCACAATATGGTCACTGGAATTCAGAATAAGCTCATCACGGTCACCACATACATTTTGTCGTGCTAACCAACATGTGGTTGGATGGTTAGAGGACAGTGGTTTCTCGAGCCCACCAAGGTTAAAGTGCCGGTGCTCGCGTTCATCTTGTGTTAATTTCAGTATTTTCCGGCGATGTACGTTCAGTGGGAGGAGACGTTCCACTCGACTACGAGGCACCTATGGTGACTTCGTAAAATCTCAAGATCATATATGCTGGCCCACTCTCTCGAAGGTGCTCATAGGGGTAGGGTTCGCGTGTGTGTGCGCTTATAGCGGTGAGTGCTTGCGCATATATATGAGCCCTTGTGTCTATACCGTGTTAAAAAAATACATATCATGATTATACGGTCACTGGCTCACCCGTACAACTCTGTATTTTGTTAATGACACAATCAGTTGACCAGTCAAACGTTCCATGCGGCGCAATTAGTGTTGCACCATCGGGGCATGTAACCATGGGGCCCACCTGTCAGCCCGTATATGAAAGAAAGAAATGGTAGTTTGAGTCTGTACTGTGTTAATAAAATAGGAGTACATTTTAGGGTGATCATACGGTCACTGGCTCACCATACAGCTCCGTAATTTGTTGATAACACAATCAATTGACTAGTCAAACGGTCCACATTCAGCAGCCCACATTACCATAGGCCCACCCATCAGCGCGTATATGAAGGACAGAAATGGTAATAAATTAGTGGTCGGTGGGTATTCGAAGTCGTGAGACCTCTGGTTGGCAGTCACCGGTGGTTGGGGGCGTTCATTGGGCGGTGGGGTGGGGATCCC
>NC_041384.1:685867048-685885674 GCF_002162155.2 Triticum dicoccoides
GGTGCGGCGGCGGAGCGGCGGTGGGGAGTAGTTTCGGGGAGGGCGGGCCGGCCGCGGGCGGCGGGGGCTTGCGGTTCGGCCTATGGTGGCTGGCGGCTCAGGGGGGGTGGAGTTTGATGATAAACTGGAGGCCCTTGATTTCGTATCCAACGGCTGGAAAATCTAATGACCAGAGATGAAAAAGCCAGTTGACTGACGTGTAGCCTCACCCCGCACATACAGATGCACGCACGCAAGACACGCATGCATCTAGGCGTGCAACACTGACACGTACACACGCACGCATGCTGGCGTGCAACACCAACACATACACATGCACTCACGAACACACGCACGTACGCACCCATGCATGCAACACTGAAACGTACCCTTGCATGCACGCAACACTCGCATGCCTGCATGCACGCAGCACACGACGCAAGACACATGCTCAACCTAGACGTGCATGCACCCTTTGTTAAGGACATGGATTGTTACGGGTATTAATCAATCTTATCTGTGATAAGCAGAACATTGATGTTTGCAGCGGTCTTTATGAATCACAACGTATCAAACGGGCTTTCAACATAGTAGGCTTATCTACATTAAAAAATATGACGTCACACTCAATGAACAATCATCGGTTTATGAAATGCCCGCTTCTGACCGCCCTGGCCAACCAAAGGTTCCTCTGTTGTGCGCTGCCTGCGTTGGGTCACTGACATGCCGGCCATGCACCCAAAGAGCCCACACGTCAGTGGAAGAATGGCGCGGTGTCCTAGGTCAGAGTCGAGGGCGCCACTCGCGGCACGCCTGGCTGAACACGCCTTCGTGCCGCATTCAAATGCCTCCATGAAACCCGCCCATGTGGAAGCCGAGAAACCCACTCTGGACACACGTTCCTTCATGACCGGGCTGGTGTTAAACGCAATGCCGGACGAGCTCCTCCTGTCAGCTCCTATTTAATCTCCTATTTAAATGAGGCCAAACGCCGGCCAAGAATCACACACCTCCGCCGCTCCCCTATCTCCTCCACCATTTTGTCCACTTTTACAATGGCTTACAAAGAGTAGTTATTCCGCATCCAAGCCACTTGGGTTGCCCGCCGGATACGAGCTATGCAGCTCGCTGATCCACCACCCTCCCCTCGCCCGACGGAGCCAGTTGCCGCCCCAAGCCGGCGCGTGGTTCAGCAACTTGTCGCTCCAGGCCAGCTCGACGAGGAGCGGCGCACAGGCGTCGTTGCTGTCGTCCATGCCGCCGCCTCGTACCGCATCTCCCGTTTCTGTGGCCGAGACTCCCATGCCGGCGGCCACGCCATGCAAGCAGCGACAGAAGCCGGGTGCGCGGAGAGCGGAAAGTCAGTGGCCAGCGCCTCCGCGTCCGCCGCCATCATCGAGGAGAAGTAGAACACGGGAGGCCGCCGCCGCTTGGGTCCCATGAAGGCCACTGCGGAGGCGACGCCGACGTACACAGCAGGTGTCTTGCCAGATCCTTTTGTTGCGAGGACCTTCGTCGACCCCACATGGGCTCCACAGAAGAGGGGAATGTTAGGATGAACTCGAGCCGGTGCCGGCCATGGCGAAGTAGTCGCCAATATTTTGGCTACCCCAGGCAAGATCCAAACAGCCCCTCCCAACAGATTCAAATCCCTTGTTCATCGTGGAATTTTGCCATGTGTTGTTTTCATGGACTAGCAAGATGCCCGTGCAGTGCACGGAACATCAAGATGCATTTTTTACAAACTCCCGCATGCATGCAAGGGATAATTAATGTCCTCCTTTGCTAGTACCATGAGGCAAACACCATTAATATTGGATCAATTAGTGTTAGTGGCCTTGTATATCTGCAAATTGTAATTTTGATAGTGGCCCCTTGTATATAAAAATGGAGGGAGAAAGATGAGAGATAAGGTGAGGAGGAGTGGGGCGTGGTGGTGACTGGTGGTCGGACTGGGAGGAGGCATGGGGATGGACGGCACATTATGTCTAGGTTTGTATCTCTCTCACACACGCCCACGTAGGTGGGGGACGTGCATGAAGAGAAGAGGTGCACGCACGGCGCACGTACTCCCGTCTCTTTCCCAACCTCACCCGCGGGGATACACGGTGGAGCTCATTTCTGTACAAAAAAGGCAGCCCATGTGGTAATTTGGCACATGTACTGGTTGTCCACTTGGTGGAGGGAGGATCGTCTACCACGGGTGAACAAACAAATTGCGACTTGATGCGTTATGTTAAATTAAAAAAAGAGGCAAACCATGTGGGGCCTACCTTAGAGGCAAGGCTCTATACACTGGAGTACTTTTGATGTGTCCCGTCAACTCGTAGAACGAGGAGAAGCTTGCTTAGTACGTCGTCTCCCCTGCCCATGGGCGCGGTGGCTCACAGGATGAGGTGAAGCTTGCTTACTACGCCTTACGCCCGCTCCCTCGCCCACGAGCGCGGTGGCTCGCAGCACGAGGAGAAAATTTTACTACTCCCTCCGTTTACTCCTCGCCCTACTATGTACTTTGGTTAGTAGTCCCTCCATTTACTTATACAATGCCCCTATAAAAATACATTTTGCATCAATACAAGACCACAAATAGTAATCGAGACAAAAGTTACTACTCCCTCCTTTCCAGTTTATGGCTCAATTTCAAAATCTCTCCAACCAAGGTAGATGGTGAGTGGTCGAATTAATTTCGTAGTTTGCACAAGTAATTAGTACGCTAGTTGTCTCAAGAAGTTATGTTTACCGAGGCATTAATTAGAACGAATGCATGAACGACCACTAAATTTCCATGAACTTGTACATGCATTGGTTAGTTTCCTCTTGACACTGCTTGCGTCGGGTGATCTAACGCACCTCGAAATCCAACATGTAATGGTACTACTACTAGTATAGTAGAATTGAGACTTATCAAACGAAAAAACTGATGTTTTTTAGATGAGCCCTATAAACCCTAGTGGGTACGTACTCCGTAAAAACAGATTTTTCCAAAACTAAGTCGCTCCCTTTCATGAATTCTGTAGTATACTCCTCCGTCGACGCTCCCTTTAATGAATTATGTACTTCATGTCACCGACATGTGGGACATATAGCAACCGGGTAGACGTGTCAAGCACCAAATAACAGTGCAGAACAGTAGGGCGGCGCACCCCACTCGTACCAGCCTAGTAGTAGTAATGAGCAATGAGACGTCAAATCACAATGCCGCACCTTCCCAGACGGACGAAGCAACCATTATTTCACACTTCGGTTCGCCATCATCTCAAACCACGTACTAGTATTGCTTCTGCCTCAAGAGGGACACGTGCATCGCCTTGGTACATCATGACACGTGGGACCGCATGACAGGCCATGCTCCCCCGCCGATCGCTCGGTAAAATCACCTCATTTTTACTATACTTCCTCCGTATCGGTTTACTACATGGCATGCATGTCATTCTAGGTTGATAATTTAACTGGCTATATATGTGATGAACAATACTCTAGCCTTTTAAAAAATGTATACTTTTGTACAGTAGTACTACCGATGGATTGCGCCATGGAGCAAAAATTGGAATTAAAGAAAAGGCGGTACATATAGAGAGCGCTCATCGCCAAATTATGCATATAGTACTATTAAAAAAGTAGTACGTGCTTAATTTGGGTGCTAAATTCTATTAAAGAAATACTAGTAGTATGTACATACTGAAGAGTTAAAGTAACGAGAAGAAACATAACATAGTTCTGCTGGGGGCTCAGCACAACACACCCCTCAAATTAAACTAAGCACACCTGAAATTAAACTATGCAACTAATCCGGTAGACACTGCATTAGAAGTTTAGAACCACCATGAGCAACGACACTGCCACCTTACTCGGAGTCCTCGTCCACGTCCTCGACTTCGTCCTTGTCCCTCTTCCTCTTAGCCGATACTTCTTTGCTTGAACCGCACACTTGGCTGTTGCTCTTCATCCAACCCTTGTAGATATTGAAGCAAAGATAACCATCCATTGCAGCGTAGTGGATGTGGTCTATATCTAGTACATTCTGTTTCCATGCATGACGATGAAACGTGTATGGAGGTTTCTCTAGTTTACCGTACGAAGGATGAACCATGGCTCCTGCCAGGGTCAGCATTGATGGCTGACGAGAGGGCACCAGCCGATTCTTCTGGAGGTCGAAGGGGTTGCCTACAACGAGGCCGATCCGACACAGGACTTCTTTGTCA
This sequence comes from Triticum dicoccoides, assembly GCF_002162155.2. Taxonomy (NCBI): domain Eukaryota; kingdom Viridiplantae; phylum Streptophyta; class Magnoliopsida; order Poales; family Poaceae; genus Triticum; species Triticum dicoccoides. Next base: position 685,871,230 of record NC_041384.1, read on the forward strand.
TTCTTAAAGTCTACAGTAACGAATTTCACTGTTTTGTCCTTGAGGAAGTTCTTAAAATCCTGGCACTCAATGTCGGCATGGCATATGTGGTAGACCAAGCAAACGTTATGTACGCAAACCTGGATCACGGCGGGCTTCTTCCTCTCTTCGTCCTTTAGATCCTTCTCTCATCCCAAGACTGTGGTGTACTCAACATCTAGCCCAGCGACCCACTCATCATCTGAGTTTTCGAACATGCGTCTGAAGCGAGAAAGGCATCCTTTCACCGTCGCGGAAGAACGGTGTAGATGACGTCGAGCTCATTGCCGGTGATGGTTCTAACCTTTTACTCACTGCCGATCGTGGAGATTTGGGACGCCATGGATTTGGGAGGAGGGTTAGGATTAGTGGAACTGCCGTAATGTGAATGGACGGGACGACTAGGAGCGAACCGCCGTAGTATTGAAGGACGTGCGGGGACGAGTAGGAGCGAACTACCAGCGTGCGAACGGCACAGTAGTGGCTTTCCATTCTCCCATGATACGGGCTTCCGAGAGCCCTTGGATCTGAGATCGAACAGTTGCATGGCGTGATTCTAGACCTATGGGAGAATATCCTATCCTAGAGGGTTATTCTACAAATTTTCAGCAACTTAGCATGCGACCGTTTGATCTCAGATCCAAGGGCTGCCAGCAGCCCGTATCGTGGTCGCGCCTACCACGACCGTCGTGTCGCTCGTGCAGTCGCGCCCTTGGAGATTTAACACGGTGAGTTAGGCTATCTGATGTTGGCATGTCACACATAGTAATCACTTAGTTACTCATACTACAACAAGGTTTTGGCTATAAGGTTGGCTATAAGTGTATTTTTTTACTTCTATCTATCTCTTTCTTCGTACTCCCTCCGTCCCATAATATAAGAATGGTTTTGACACTAGTGTAGTGCCAAAAACGTTCTTATATTATGGGACACAGAGAGTACTAGTATTTATTGCATTTGCCAAGGAGTGACCACTTCCAATGAAATGGTATTGCTAAGTTTGCTTCATTTAATTAGCTATAGACTCAAAATTGTCTTTTCACCTAGGTACACGCGCTTAGCACCGTTTCTTCCTTGGATCACCAAACTAGTCTCTCTCTTCTTGATTAACTTGCCACATCAGACTTTATGCCTATGTGGCAAGCTTAAGCACCTGTAGGAGCAAGTAAAAGTAAGTACAATAGTGCGCTTTACATGGCATTTTTGCATATGTGGACGAAAGAGAGGCAAGGAAAAAGTGGAGAAGTGGGCTCTCATGCAAGAGCCAGCCTCTACTACATGGTGGAGCATTGGGAGAGGCACCTGTATGGAGGTGGTCAGGAATCTGGGAGACTCATGCCGGTCGTAGCGCCGCAGTTAAAATGATAATGGCAAGTCAAATCACGGGGCCCCACCTGTCCAGCAGTAACTCGCTGTCAAATCACACAGCCCTATGTTTGCAGCAGCCTACTCCCTCGTCTTCTCGCGTCTCTGTCGAACCGACTAGGTGGAACTGCCCCGCCTACCACGCAGGAAAAGCCCCGCCCTCGACTTTTGAATACAACTACATCCGCTCAAGAACCCAATGATATACTTTTGTGACATAGTAACTCATATTTAGTTAGTCAAATGGATGACCTAGAACTACGTGCACGCCCTATAAACCGAGACGCCTAAAAATAAAAAAACCGAGACGGAGAGGGTAGTTCAGCACGAATATTTTTAGATCAATATAGTCGGGATTCACCAAGGAGCAAAACCAAGTGGTAGGCTGCTCCTGTCGTGTTGGCGTAGCAACTCAAGCAGGGTCAGTCCACACACGAAATAGCGACACACTTAACAGGACCCCTTTGGACGACATGTGGCTCATCCACTATCTTGTTCCACGTGCGCTGCACCAAATTACAGTTCAGAGCAGCGGTTGGAATTGGAGGCACCCCGGTCGTAGTGCCGCAGTAGTAGAAAATAAGCGATGAGGGGTCAAATCACAAAGCCCCACCTTTCCCACATTAAGCTGGGCGGACGAAGCAACCATCATTTCACTCTAGGGCGCAAGAGCATAAAGAAAAGAGAAAACATTGATGCGTGCGGCAGCTACCTAGGGCACCCTAGGGTAGGGGTCTCCACTACAAATCCTTCTTTTTTGAAAGCGCCTCCACTACAAATCGGCCTCTCCCTCGTCCTCTTGAAGAAAACCGATGATGAGTGCGGCGGTAGGGTTTATAGGAGTACTACGGCATGCGGGGTCACGTTGTTGTAAACGGGTTCGAGTCAACGCCTTAAATATGTGTGGGTTGCTTGGTTTTACGGGAATGAGGCAGTATTTTGGGTTCAGGGACCAGTGGAGATATAGTACGTACAAAAAATTGTGGACGTAGGTTCGACCGAAAGGCAATGATGCATGGGCCCTGCATTTTGATATACCCGGGGCCGCATGAAATTTGCTACTCTACTCAAAACTAGTAAGGTACACATGTATTGAATGCATGAGATTTCGAAACCAAATTATGAATAAATACACACTATACCATGTAAAGCTTTGAGTCATATATGCATGGTGTAGATGTTCGTTTAGTTCTTATAGTTCATCTCATTCAAACTCAATTAGTTTTATAAAAATGTTAAGATTCATGGGGTTGTGCATTGTAAATCATAAAGTAAAAAACAAATAATGGCAATTCATTTAGAAAAAAATAATCAATTATGATACAGAAGATTCTAGAACAAAGGAGAAGTGCTTGTGTTTTGAGGTTTGTGCATTATGCTTAAGTTCAACCATGGAGTCTTCTAAATTGTACATGTGGCAGATCTGGTGGAATGTTGATGATATCCAACGGCCAGTAGTGCTCGGATTTGCCTATCTCTGCACTATCGGGTTAGCTTCATCCAGCGACCATCTTTCAAAGTTATTGGCACACTATATAGTTCTTGTGCCATAGTTGCATGTTTTGGAAAAAAAAGCTACTAGTGGGTTGTACTATCTATTTAGGAATAGAAGATGTATACATGGAAGTTGTAAGGAAAGAGATGACATGGAGCATCTCAATTCCTATGAGTAGGGATTGGAAAAGAGATGTCATTTGGTTCACATCATAGGAACTTTTCTATTGAATATAGAGATGACATGTATCTCAATTCCTATGAGGAGGGATTAGAAAAGAGATGTAATTTGGTTCATATCATAGGAACTTTTCTATTGAATATATGCTAATGTTTATTTTCCTTTGAAATTAAGGGAGTATAGGAATCCATTCATATGAACCAAGTGGCTCTAAAGCTATAGAAATGATATCATGTTTATTTCCTTTGAAATGTGGAGTATATGAATCTATTCCTATGAACCAATTGGCTCTAAAGGAAATAATCCTATAAAAATCATATCATATAGAGTTCCTATGATATTCCTCGACACTAAAGGATGCTTGAAATTCCTGCGGGTGATACCATGGTCTTCCTTTGTAGACTCCTCACCCATCTTTATAGTTACCTCTCGAAGATGAATGAAATGATATATACATGGTATTCTAGATGTGCAATTTGGTACACGAAAACTCGGTAAAAGTTTGCGAGGTTCGAATTTTCAATAAATCTATATGCACTGCATTTCGGAATGGAGGGAGCATACGGCAGTTGCTAACACTCACGTGGAAGATTTGTGTGTAGGAGTGGTTGTTCTGTTAAATGACATGGAAAAACTGACACTGTCGGATGCCGATCTAACGGTTCTTACGGCGTTCGTCATTAAAAGGCTTGTGGCGAACATTTGTCGGATAATGATTTACGGACACATGCATTGCATTGATATGTGCCCCCTCTCTCTCACGCACACGCACCCTCACGAGTCACGACTCTCCCGAGTCCTCTCGCAGACTCGCACATCGCACCCACCGTCTATCTACAGGTAGACGTCACGCACATATGTGCTCTTCACACCCTACCCTCAGAGCTTCTAAAAAACAAAAGATGGCGCACACATTTTATTTTAGCTCACATGTCACACACTTACACTATTACTCTTGCGGCGAACGTTCTTTGGGCATAGTATATTGTACTCTCACGAAGAGAAGCGGTACACGCATGCACTAGTTCTCTCACACCCCACTCGCGGGTACACGTAGGAGCGCATTTTTTTGAAGCTGGTACAACAAAATCACTCCACTATATATAAAAGCAGGAGCCTTAGTGCTTGCTTTACTAGGGTTCCTCTCGTTCACTCTCTCATGCTCTCCAGATCTAAGCAACACATAGGTGGCCACACTCTCTCTTAGCTCACGGCTGGTCACAAATCTGGCCAGACAACCTCGACCGGGCAGGGGTGTAGGTGCATCGTTCACGCTGTCGTCGGCGGTGAGGGAGGAGACCAACGGCTGCCCGCGTGTCCTGATCGGCGGCCGTGCCGTTCTCTCCGAGAGAGCGCCGGCTCGGGAGGGCCTCCGACCCCTTCTTCCTCCCTGCGGTATTGTGGCCAAGATGCGGCCTCCCGACGCTGTCTTTGCCACATGCCGACGACCCTCAGGTATATATTCCTTCGAAACCTGCCTTACTCTACGGCCCCAGCTCCCTTCGTGTGGATCCTTTTCTACTTCCGTCCGCTATTCCAAAGCCACCTAGACTTCTACTATTATTAGAAGTAAAGCTAGTTCATACAGTCGACTCAAAGCATTGGTTCAAACAGGGAAGAAAGTGGGAAAGCTGTAGCATGAATCTAGGACTTGGTTCTAAGAGGAAAAGGGGGAAAGTAGTAATATATGTCACTGTTTAAATAACCATATTTTGTATTTGCGCAAACAGGGATGTCTGTCTCCATATCGTTTCGGGATGTCTGTCTCCGCATCGTTTCTATCCGCGCAATCAAAAGCACACACCTCAGTTTTAGTACAACTGCGCAAAATGAGATGGCTATCCCTCGTTCCCGTCGTTTAACCTCCCGTCTTCAAGGTATCCCTACATTGGTAGTAACTAAGGTAGAATGACCAGCGCAATCTAAAAGAAGCTGATTCGTACATTTTACTTCCTGGTTGCAGTGCAGGGATAAGCAAAAAGAACTGCATCCTAGTCCGGAATGCACTTTCTACCAGTTCATCCATGGACCAAGGACTAGCTGGCACGGCTGCACGGCGGTTTTTTGATAGGTGCGCGGATAAGAGGCATTGTGGTCTGCTTATTTCTGCAAATAGCGGTGCTTAAATTTAGTGGAATGCATAAGACTTTCAGCTGGTCAGTACACTGCATGGTTCAGTTCAGCATTCCAGCTGAGACCACAGTTATAATTGGTTATTCTGGAATGAGAGAACCTAACCCTGAATGGTGGCAACAAGAAAAAACCAGAGTGAACTCCAGGAAATTTAAGCCTGCCAAGAGGCCCTTTGCTCAGAGAGAAGCCTTACTTGTTTTTTCCTGATTTGCAAACCTTCTCACAACTTTGTCTTTTGTTGTGAACTAGTATATGTTTGTTATGTTCTATGAATCATTGAGATGTATAAAATTGCTTAACTTATGCTTTTCAAGTTTTTTATGAAGACGAGTTTAATGTGAGTGTTCCACATGAGCGCTGGATTAGCGTGTGAATGTTTGGAATTTATTACATTGTGGCCTCAATTAACTGCATGAACCACTGTAACAAGATACATAGTTGCTTATATGTCAGACAGCAGATTGTTGATTGTTAGCTGGTCGATAGCCTAGTGTTGAAGCGAGCTGAGCCAATGTGCCGTGTTTTGCACAACTGCTTACAAGTGGGGTAGCACCAACAGTGTTTACAAGTACTTATGTATATGTCGGTGCACGGTTCTCGAACGAGTGCTCTATTTCTTGCAGTGCCATGGGGGCTGTAACCTCAAACGGGGCGTTGACCATCTCAGTATCTGGGGTCGCCTCGGTGGTTGCCTCCATCTTCTTGGAGCTCTCTATCTCGTGGGGATCAGCCTCCCGCATCTGCTCCAATATCGGCAGATCTTTGCCTGGTTCTCCTTGGTCCATCATGAAACTAACGAATACTAGGAGACCACTAAAAGGAAAACACAATTGCAATGACAATGAAACAAAAAAGAGAGTGAGGATCGGTTACTGCTTTGCAAAAGTTCTTTTTTTCCTCTAAACAAAAATATACCAACATCACGGATCCGCTTACCTTCCCTTCGGTCGGAGAGAGGAATAGTGGCAGATGCAAGTGTTGCCTTTCTTGAAGATGGTGAGGGAGAAGGGGATTCAGAGAAGAGTGAAATGATGGTTGCTTCGTCTGTCAAACTTAGACTCCGGGGAGGTGGGCTTTTGTGATACGACGGCTTGTTACTGCCGCACTACGACCGGGGTGACTCTCCGCGTGCATACTGCCTTCTAATTTGGTGGATGGCAATTGGGCCCGCGCGCTACATGGCCCGCATGTCGGTGAACAAAAGTATAACGACATTCAGTAGAGGGAGATGTTTCAATGACCTAGGAGGAGCTAGAAGCGGTAGAGTGTCTCCACTGTACTAGTAGTAATTGTTTCTCTGGGTAGCTGTGAAGTGTCTCCACTATACTAGTAGTAATTGTTTCTCGGGGCCCAAGACAAAACAGCCCATCCACACTATTAAATAGTAAAATCAATTCAAAAGCCCATATATTTACTGAATGAGAGGCGCTACCCACACCCAGCACACCCCCCCCCCAAAAAAACCTGGGTGCTCTTCTTCCTCCTCGCTCCAACCCACCTCACGTCAGCTCGCTCCACTCGTACCCCCAAATTCCTCACCTCACTCCTACAGAAAACCCCAGCTCCCCTTCTTCCTCACTCCTACAGAGAACCCCCATCTCCCCTTCTTCTTCGCTCGCACTAAAACTAGGCTCGTCATTCGTTAATCTGCTCAAATCTGTGAGCACAACGCGACGCCCTCGAGGAAAATGGAGTCGGCTGACCCCAACGCCAAGAAGATGAGGCTCCCGCCGGCGGCGATGCCTGTTATAGATCCCGCACCCGGCAGCGCGGGGATAAGCGGTGACCCCGCCCCCACCGGATCCCAGGGACCCATAGAATCTCGGGTGGACCGCATCAGTGATCTCCCGGACGCCATCCTTGGGGAGATCATCTCGCTTCTCCCCACCAAGGATTCCTGCCGCACCCAAGTCCCTCAATTCGGTGGCACCCTCTATGGTGCGTCGTTCCCCTTAATCTCAACTGTCGTCAGCTATCTCTCTTCAATGATTTTGAAATCCCCAGAGCCATCATCTCCTCCCACCAGGGCTCCATTCAAAGCCTCTGCATCCCGTCATGCTACCTGAGCAAGCATACCATGCCCTGCATGGTGGACGCCTGGCTGGAATCCCCTGAATTCACAGAACTACAGCTGCTTGAGTTCTACTATTCCCCTGGAAATCACATACCACATACCGAAAGCCATGAACTTGTGCCCTCAGCACTGATGTCCATCTCGGGGTTTTCGTCCTCTCTCCACACCGCCACCTTTGCGTAGTGCTACCTACCAGACAATCTGGTACTAAACCTTCGACTCCCATTTCTCAAGAAACTTTCACTTGTACGGGTTCGTATATCGGAGGCCTCATTGCATAGCATCATCCACTCCAGTTGCCCTGCGCTGGAGTGCTTGGTGCTTGTTTTCACAGTTAGATTCGGTTGTCTCCAAATAAAGTCGCCTAACCTTGTAAGAATTGGAATTTCTTTTGACGGAAGGCAGCTCACCATCCAAGATGCCCCTTCACTTCAAAGGTTGATCCTTGATACTAGTTATTCACCGTTGCAAATAACCGTCCTCTCTGCGCCTAAACTGGAGACCTTGGGTGTAATGCATGATCTCTGTGCTCATTTCAATATGGTGTTTGGCTCCATGGTTCTTCAGGTACTTTATATTATCATCTACACTTGTAACCATAAGCTACATTTTAAATTTCTGCACATAATTTATATGCCATCTTGGAGTACACATTTTGTACTAATATTATGTTCTATGCTCAATGAAGAGTTTCTCCATGGATGGCCTATCAATGGTGCTGGATTCTGTCAAGATCTTATATATCCAAATGAATAGTTTTGATCTGAACAAGATTATTGGCTTGCTGCAATGCTTTCCATGTCTGGCGAAGTTGTATATAAAGGTGATAATTTCACACACATTGGAAGCCCGCATATAATGTACTAGAATTAACCGTTCAGCTGTTGCTCTTTCGACACTCTTCTTTTAGACCTTAACTGTTTTCAATCTTCATGTCTATTTAGGCAAGAAGACGGGGTAAGAAAGTTATAACCAATCGGTGGATTCCTAAGCATCGGGATTTTCTTACTTCTCATGAGATTCGATTGAAGACAATAATGCTAGAACGATATGTAGCCAACCGTGCAAACACAAGATTTGTCACATTCTTCCTGCTGAATGCGAGGTTACTATTGTCCATCAAGCTTAATTTTATCAGCAGCATGGTTTTGACGGATGGGTATGTCGAAGAGCAAAAAAAGGAGTTTCAGGTGGGCAAAAGAGCTTCTGAATGTGTCGGGCTTCTATTTACAACATATTGTGGTCATAATTCAGTAAATTTTACGACCCAGGATGTTCATTCTATGGACCTGACCGACCCATTTGACTGTGACTACCGAAAACAGTGCTGGAGTTAGATGTTGTTGCCCTTTTCAATCTGGTTTTTTTTGTAAACCTGATGAACAATTGACCCTCGTGCTTTTGTACAGTTTGTAAGCTGGAGTTAGATGTTCCTTCCCTTTTCAACTCGGCTGTGACTGTCATATTTTCTTTGAAACAAGGCAAATGGTTTGCCATTCGTTTAATTTAGAGTGAAATATTGTAACAAATCCAAACCAAGGGAAATAACATCACTCTCACCGACTGCTTGAGCTCACTGTGCATTACAGAAGCCAAGTGATTAGCCCCCACTAGCACCCACAAACTTATTTCGAACTAGCACATCAAATGGGTTGTAAATTTTCATAGGATTTGGATTCTGACATTTGGGACCCGCGAGGAAATAGCCTATCCAAGGTGGTGTCGACTTACTAGCCAGTCAACAAACGATTATGCCTACCAGTCGTTGGATTGACATCCAACATCTGTCGTGTATCTTCTATCTCTTGTCTTCTTCTTCCTCTAGCCGCCCAAACCAAACCACTCCATCGGCTCCGCCTGCTCCCGCCTCCCATGGCTGGTTGCGCCTCCGCTACCCTACCGTACGTACCCTCCAACGTTGGCCAGTCCCTCCCTCTATTCCCCCACACGTCATGTTATTCTCCGGTGACGTCAGCCCCAACACGCACCCGCGCCCGAACCAGTCAACCCTCGTACTCCCTGCCGCCTGTGACTGGACCGACGAATCTTCAACGGCTCCTGTTCATTCCGTCCGAGGCCCCGCTGTCGTCCTCTGCCTTGCGGCCTTGGTTCGCTCGCCGTGCGTGGTGCACCGCCCTCTTGCATTGTCAACATCGTCAACAACCGAGAGGAACAAGGAGATGAATGTACGTGGAGAGGATGACAGTAGGGACCCACCAGCGTCATGGCAGTACGCAAGCAAGTGCCTCTATAGTACAAGCCCAAAAATATGGTTCCTCCTAATGGTTGGACATCTGGGGCTCACGCCATTGTCAACGTAGTCAATAAACGAGAGAATTACACTGCGAGCGGCTGACACCAGGGACCCAGCAAGTCGCATAGTTTTTTTTAGGAACAAGCACTTGTTATTTATACTAGTTTTAGCGACGGATCAGGGTAACAACGGGGCTATGTGGGGGCTGTGGCCCGTCTAGCCAGGGTTTTATTTATGTTTACCACATCATGAGCCCAGTTGTGTTTTTTTCTTGCTGAAAATGGCTAGCCCAGTTCTATTTTTTTTAAAGAAATACCCAAACAAGGCCTACTTGCTTTATCGTCCCTGCTGGGCTGCAAATCTTTCAAGACGAGGAGAGTTTCATTCGGTTTGCCCAAAAATGGGATGTACATTTTTAAAACACATCAAACCGGGAATTAGTTTCAATTGTTTTTTCATTACAAGATCTTAAATTCCATTGATTTTTATTCGTGGACAATTATTTGGATTTTATATTTATATAAATAATTTTTCAAAATAGTTTGAATGTGAATCGATATTTCTAGATTAAAAACAGTTGACCACACCGAAATATGCAAAATTTCGTATACTTTTTAACCATGGCCACAATATGGGGTGTGATGCTAACAAAAAGAAAATGGGATCCAAAAAAATTCTTAATAATTAGCAAATGGGTTGTACATTATTAGAAATAATGGCAGATGGGATGTATGCTGTTTTCCACATATTTGAGGCTGACTTGTGCGCCTACTACAGGTTGACGCGTATGCTTTCATAAAAAAAGGTTGACGCACACGCAACGCCCTGTTAACTTAGTCAACACACGAGAGCAGAGACTGTTGGATGTCCATCCAACGGCTGGCGTGCTTCTTCAATCTCCGCTCTTCATGCTCAAGCTGCTCAAACAAGCGCCGGCGGGACTGCCTACTCCCTCCTCTCGCGGCCGGCTATGCTGCCGCGCAGGCCCCACCGTACTCCCATCACTGGCCTAGCCATCCCTCTACTCACCCACACATGCTGTTATTCTCCGGCAATGACAGACGAACCAGTAAACCCTCGTACTCCTCCGCATGGGAAACAACTGCCGAGTATTCCCTGGCTCCATGTCGTTCCCTTCCTAGGCCTCGCCGTCGTCCACCGCCCTGGTGCTCTCGGCGCGACCTGGTCAACATGGTTAATGAACGACATCCATCAGAAGTGGACTGTACATGGAGAGGCTGATAGCTGGGTCCATGGCCACACGCAAGGAAATGCCTCCTTATTACGCGCAAAATAATGATTCCTCCACCTGACAGCTAGGACCCACAGGAAGGGCCTCTGTATTTCGTGAAAAAAATGTTCCCCCCGCTGACAGGTCGGACCCACCAGCTATATCTTCGCACGCAAGGAAGTGCCTCCTTATTATACCCAAAAAAATGAATACCCCCTGCTAGCTAGGACCCACCATATTGTTGGGCTGACTTGCAGGCCTACTAAGTTGACGGGGACGGAGAGCTTTGTCAACTTAGTCAATACTCCAGTGACCGTATGATGTCCATCCAACGGCCATAGTGCTTCTTCAATCTCTGGTCTTCTTGCTCCAGCCGCCCAAAGCAGCGCTGGTCGTGCCGCATGCTCCTGCCTCCCATGCCCGGCTATGCTACCGCGGAGGCCTCACCGCCCCCATACTACTCCCACCACTGGCCAGGCCATCCCTCCACTCACCCACACCTCCTGTTATTTTGTGGCGACGACAGCCTCACACCGCAGCCGAACCAGTGAACGCTCATACTCCTCTCCGCGTGGGGATCCACTGCCGTGTCTTGCACGGCTCCGCATCGTCCCCTTCCTAGGCCTCGCCGTCGTCCACCACCGTGGTGCTCTCAGCGCGGCTTGGTCAATGTGGTCAACGACCGACTTCCATCAGAAGAGTACTGTACGTGGAGAGGCTGACAGCTGGGTCCACGGCAGCCGCAAGGAAGTGCCTCCTTATTACACGGAAAATAATTATTCCTCCACCTGACAGCGGGGACCCACCGGACGGGCCACCAGTATTTTGCGAAAAAAAATCATTTCCCCCTGACTGCTGGGACCCACCGGACGGGCCACCGTATTTCGCGAAAAAAAACGTTCCCCCTGCTGTCAGCTCAGACCCATCGGAAGTGCCTCCTTATTACGCACAAAAAAAATGAATACTCCCCCAGCTAGCTGGGACCCACCTTAGTGGGAGGCTGACTTGTGGGCCTACTAAGTTGACTGGGATGAAGGGCTTTGTCAAATTAGTCAATATGAACGATTCTAGCTCCAGTGACCGTACGATGTCCATCCAATGGCCGTAGTGCTTCTTCAACCTCTGGTCTTCTTGCTCCAGCCGCCCGAAGCAGCGCCGGTCGTGCCGCATGCTCCTGCCTCCCGTGGCCGGCTGCGCTACCGCAGAGGCCTCACCGCCCCCTACTATTCCCACCGCTGGCCAGGCCCTGCGGCAACGACAGCCTCACACCGCAGTCGAACCAGTGAACCCTCGTAGTCCTCTCCGCGCAGGCTTCCACTGCCGTGTCGTCCCCTTCCTAGGCCTCGCCGTCGTCCATCACCGTGGTGCTCTCTATGCGGCGTGGTCAACGTGGTCAAGGAACAACTTCCATCGGAAGAGTACTGTACGTGAAGAGGCTGACAGCTGGGTCCATGGCCACAGCCCAGTTTTTTTGTGATTTGCCAAGTAAGTCGCTTTGTCAGGCCTGTTGGGCTGCAAATCTTTCAAGAGGAGGAGAGCTTTCATTCGGCTGGCCGAGAAAATGGCCCATCAGTAATGAGAAACGGGTTGTACATTTTTAAAACACATCAAACTGGCAATTAGTTTCAAATATCTTTTTTTTCATTTCAAGATTTTAAATTACATTAATTTTTATGCGTGGAGAATTTGTTGGATTTTATATTGATATACATTTATTTTTAAAATCTGTTTGAAGGTGAGTCGAAATTTTGGGATTAAAAACAGTTCGGACTGCACCGAAATATGCAAAATTTCGTATAATTTTTTAACCGATGGCCACAATATGGGCTGTAATGCTAACAAAAAGAATATGGGCTCCAAAAAAACCTTAAGAATTAGCAAATGGGCTGTAAATTATTAGAAATAATGGCAGATGGGTTGTATGCTGTTTTCAACGGATTTGAGGCTTTCCTAAAAAAAAGTTGACGCACAAGCACTGACTGTTGGATGTCCATCCAACGGCCGTCGTACTTCTTCAATCTCTACTCTTCCTGCTCCAGCCACTCAAACAAGCGCCGGCAGGACTGCCTGCACCCTCCTCTCCGCGGTCGGCTATGCTGCCGTGCAGGCCTCACTGCCCGACCGTACTCCCATCGCTGGCCTAGCCATCCCTCTACTCACCCACAGTTGTTGTATTCTCCGGCGACGGTAGACGAACCAGTAAACCCTCGTACAGTCGTACTCCCCTCCGTGTGGGAAACAACTGCCGAGTCTTCCCTACCTCCGTGTCGTCCCCTTCCTAGGCCTCGCCGTCGTCCACCGCTGTGGTGCTCTCGGCGCGGCGTGGTCAATGTGGTCAATGACCGACTTCCATCGGAAGAGTACTGTGCGTGGAGACGCTGATAGCTGGGTCCATGGCCGCAGCAAGGAAGTGCCTCCTTATTACGCGCAAAATAACTATTCCTCCACCTGACAGTGGGGACCCACCGGACGGGCCACCATATTTCACAAAAAAAAAACGTTTCCCTCCTGACTGCTAGGACCCACCAGCTACACCTTCGCACGCAATGAAGTGCGTCCGGGCAAAAAAACGATTCGCGCCCTGACTGCTGGGACCCACCAGCTACATCTTCGCATGCAAGGAAGTGCCTGATAGTCGGGAACCACCTGGTCGAAGCATGCGTAGCGTTGTCATTCTGGTCGCAAACGTGTACGTACATATATACTGGTGGATGTAGAGGCAAGCACGTGTCGTAGTAGAGGCGCGCACATAGCATGTACACGTATGTACATCGGTCAGGGTGCAAGAAAGAAAATATGGCCACGTACGTACTTACGGGAAGGGTCTCGAACGCCTACTCGCGCATACGTACGGCGAGGGCTCGTGTACATGGCTGGGTCAGAACGGAGAAACAGCGTCATCATCGTGTTCATGAGGAGGCAACGGAATGCGTCGTGTTCATGCAGAGGCAACAGAATGCGTCGTGTTCATGGGGAGGCAACAAAATGCATCATGTTCATCGGGAGGCAACGTAACGCGTGGGAGCCAACCGGCTGGGTCGGAACGGAATGTGTGGCCGTGTTCATCGGGAGGGCTTGGACAGAACAGGCGATGGAAACGAGGCCTGGCGTACTGCAGAACGGAGGAAACGGCCTTGTGTTCGATCGGCCACGTTCGAAACGGGATCCTGTTCATCGGGAGGGGTCTGGCGTACTGCAAAACGGACCTCCTACGGTCAAAATGGGGGTCCTATTGATTGGGAGGGGTGTGGCATACCGCAAAACGGAGGAAATGGACCTCCTACGGTCGAAACGGGGGTCCTGTTGATCGGGAGGGGTGTGGCGTACCGCAAAACGGACGAAACGGACTTGTGTTGGAGCGCTACGGTCGAAACGGGGGTCATGTTCATCGGGAGGGGTGTGGCGTACCGCAAAACGGGACTCCATGGGATACTATTCATCTCCACCGTTGACCCCCTCCAGCCTCCACGAGCTACTATTCATCCACCGTTGACCTCCTCCAGCCTCCACCTGCGACTGTTCATCCACGGGCGCCTGTTCATCCAGCCTCCACCGCGTGCTACTCCACCTGCTACTGTTCAACCACCCCTCCATCGTCTACTGTTCATCCAGCCCTCCTCACCATGGGGTCCTGTTCAACCACCCCTCCACGGGCACCCCTCCACCGTCTACTGTTCATCCAGCCCTCCACACCA
>NC_041384.1:685886470-685966161 GCF_002162155.2 Triticum dicoccoides
ATCATGGACGACTCAAAGAATGTCATGCAGCTACCTCTCCGGCCAGCCCAGGACGAAAAGCCCATTTTCTGTCATGATTTTTTGTCATAGAAGTAGGAGCCCACCACATCTATGATGATACCGGGTTTTTTCACAATTATCGTCCTACAAGTGTCATATGTATGACAGAAAAAAATTTCGTTCGGCCCAAAATGTCACGGATGTGTCTTTTTTTGTAGTGATGGGTTTCTGAACCCATGGTTCTCTTTCTTTACCATGTTTCCTAGCACCAAAGTCTCTCTTATCATAACATTGATTCTTTGATTGTGGGTCATCAAGATCAATAGCAGGTTCAATTTCTACATCATTATCATTGCTAGGTTGAGCATCATCATGAACATCATCATTAACATTTTCACTAGGTTCATGTTCATTACCAGATTGTGTTTCAGCATCAGAAATAGAGATATCATTTGGATTCTCAGGTGGTTCAGCAATAGGTTCACTAGAAGTTTGCAAAGTCCTATCATTTTTCTTTTTCTTCTTTGTAGAAGAACTAGGTGCACCAATATTATTTCTCTGAGAATCTTGCTCAATTCTCTTAGGGTGGCCTTCATGATACAAAGGTTCCTGAGTCATTCTACCAGTTCTAGTAGCCACTCTAATAGCATAATCATTTTTCTTACTATTCACTTCATTGAGCAAATCATTTTGAACTTTAAGTACTTGTTCTACTTGAGTGGTAACCATAGAAGCATGTTTGCTAACAAGTTTAAGTTCACCTCTAATATTAGCCATATAATCACTCAAGTGTTTAATCAGATAAGCATTTTGTTTTAATTTTCTACCAAAATAAGCATTGAAATTTTCTTGCTTAACCATAAAGTTATCAAACTCATCCATGCATTGGCTAGCAATTTTAGTAGGAGGGATTTCAGCTCTATCATATCTATAGAGAGAATTTACCTTTACTACTTGTGTCGGGTTATCAAGACCATGAGGTTCTTCAATAGGTAATGGATTAAGATCATATGTTTCTTCAACAGGCGGTAGATTAAGACCATGTATTTCTTCAATAGGAGGTAAATTCTTAACATCTTCAGCTTTAATACCTTTTTCTTTCATAGATTTCTTTGCCTCTTGCATATCTTCAGGACTGAGAAATAGAACACCTCTCTTCTTCGGAGTTTGTTTAGGAATAGGCACAGGGATTGGCTTTGGAGCTAGCTCAGGAAGTGTCCAATTATTTTCATTTGTCAACATATTATTCAATAGAATTTCAGCTTCATCCGGTGTTCTTTCCCTGAAAATAGAACCAGCACAACTATCCAGTAATCTCGGGAAGCATCGGTTAGTCCATTATAAAAGATATCAAGTATTTCATTTTTCTTAAGAGGATGATCAGGCAAAGCATTAAGTAACTTGAGAAGCCTCCCCCAAGCTTGTGGGAGACTCTCTTCTTCAGTTTGCACAAAGTTGTATATTTCCCTCAAAGCAGCTTGTTTCTTATGAGCGGGGAAATATTTAGCACAGAAGTAATAAATCATATCCTGGGGACTATGCACACAACCAGGATCAAGAGAATTAAACCATATCTTAGCATCACCCTTTAATGAGAATGGAAACATTTTAAGGATATAAAAGTAGCGAGATCTCTCATCATTAGTGAACAGGGTGGCTATATCATTTAATTTAGTAAGATGTGCCACAACAGTTTCAGATTCATAGCCATGAAAAGGATCAGATTCAACCAAAGTAATTACATCAGGATCAACAGAGAATTCATAATCCTTATCCGCAACACATATAGGTGAAGTAGCAAAAGCAGGGTCAGGCCTCATTCTATCTTTAAGAGATTGCTTATTACATTTAGCCAATAACCTATTGAGTTCATATGTATCTTTGCAAGCTAAAATAGCTGCAGAAGCTTCTATATCAAAAACATAACCCTCAGGAATAACAGGCATATCTTCATCATCAATTTCATCAATATACTTAGTTTCGATAATTTCTTTTTCTCTAGCTCTAGCAATTTGTTCATCAAGAAGTTCACTAAGGGGCACAGTAGTATCAAGCATAGAGGTAGTTTCATCATAAGTATCATGCATAGCAGAAGTAGCATCATCAATAACATGCGACATATCAAAATGAATAGTAGAAGCAGGTTTAGGTGTCGCAAGCTTACTCAAAACAGAAGGTGAATCAAGTGCAGAGCTAGATGGCAGTTCCTTACCTCCCCTCGTAGTTGAGGGATAAATTGTTGTCTTAGCGTCTTTCAAGTTCTTCATAGTGACCAGCAGATATAAATCCCAAGTGACTCAAAGAATAGAGCTATGGTCCCCGGCAACGGCGACAGAGAATAGTCTTGATAACCCACAAGTATAGGGGATCGCAACCGTTTTCGAGGGTAGAGTATTCAACCAAAATTTATTGATTCGACGCAAGGGGAGCCAAAGAATATTCTCAAGTATTAGCAGTTGAGTTGTCAATTCAACCACACCTGGATAACTTAGTATCTGCAGCAAAGTAATATGATAGTAGTGGTAATGGTAACAAAAGTATCGGTAGCAAAAGTAATATTTTTGGTGTTTTGTAGTGATTGTAAATGTAGCAACGGTAAAGTAAATAAGCAAAGAACAATATATGAAAAGCTCGTAGGCATTGGATCGATGATGGAAAATTATGCCGGATGCGATTCATCATGTAACAATCATAACATAGGGTGACACAGAACTAGCTCCAATTCATCAATGTAATGTAGGCATGTATTCCGAATATAGTCATACATGCTTATGGAAAAGAACTTGCATGACATCTTTTGTCCTACCCTCCCGTGGCAGCGGGGTCCTAATGGAAACTAAGGGATATTAAGGCATTCTTTTAATAGAGAACCGGAACAAAGCATTAGCACATATTGAATACATGAACTCCTCAAACTATAGTCATCACCGGGAGTGGTCCCGATTATTGTCACTTCGGGGTTGCCGGATCATAACACATAGTAGGTGACTATAGACTTGCAAGATAAGATCAAGAACACACGTATATTCATGAAACATAATAGGTTCAGATCTGAAATCATGGCACTTGGGCCCTAGTGACAAGCATTAAGCATAGCAAAGTCATAGCAACATCAATCTCAGAACATAGTGGATACTAGGGATCAAACCCTAACAAAACTAACTCGATTACATGATAGATCTCATCCAACCCATCACCATCCAGCAAGCCTACGATGGAGTTACTCACGCACGGCGGTGAGCATCATGAAATTGGTGATGGAGGATGGTTGATGATGACCACGGCGAGGAATCCCCCTCTCCGGAGCCCCGAACGGACTCCAGATCAGCCCTCCCGAGAGGTTTTAGGACTTGGCGGTGGCTCTGTATCGTAAAACGTGATGATTTATTCTCCTCTATTTTTTTCTCCCCGAAATCAGATATATAGAGTTGGAGTTGGCGCCGGAGGAGCTCCAGGGGGCCACGAGGTAGGGGGCGCGCCCCCCACCCTCGTGGATAGGGTGTGGGCCCCCTGGTATTCATCTTTCGCAACGATTTTTTATTATTTCCAAATAGATGTTCCATGGAGTTTCAGGTCATTCCGAGAACTTTTGTTTCTGCACATAAATAACACCATGGAAAGTTTGCTGAAAACAGCGTCAGTCCGGGTTAGTTCCATTCAAATCATGCAAGTTAGAGTCCAAAACAAGGGCAAAAGTGTTTGGAAAAGTAGATATGACGGAGATGTATCACGGAGTGAAGAAATCCGCAACCGGCGCGAGTACGACGGCAACGAGGTCGAGGCAGTGAAGCTCTTACTCACCTGCGACGATGAAGTAGCGGCGGCGCTAGGGTTGGAGAAGCTCGAGCGGGAGAGAGATCAAGTGGAGTAAAAGTGAAGTGAGGAAGGGGAGGGGTATATATAGCCACGGTGAAAAACTGTTCCCGAAGAAATTGGACGAATGTGCCCCTGACCCTTCTCATTCGCTTGACATGTGTCACCCACGTACTGAGAGGTGGCGATCATGTGAGATCGTTGGTGAATAGATAATTATTATCGTGGGATGTGGAACTGTTTGAGCAGCAAAGCCGAAAATTTAGATAAGATAAGTTAGAAGTTCCGTTCGCAAATTCTTCAGCTGACAACGACACAGTGAAGATTTTGAACGAGTTTCAAATAGAACGCACATGAAGAATTTGTCAATAGATTGGGTTGAGTTTAGCATAGAGGGGGAAGGGTCCGTTCACATTCACTTAGCAGAAAAAGCAACTTGAAGAAATAGCAATAAGTGAATGTTGTAGAGGACATAAGCTCATATATAGCCAATGAAGAAAAACGACGGAAACAGTGATGACAATGCAAAGTTGAAGAATATGAACAACTGAGGAATTTCAAACTGAGGAAAAACTCAAATTGAAGATTTTCAACTTTTAGTGGTGGCGTGACCCACCGTAGAAGAATGATGATTTCAGATACCGCGTACAATTGTCATAGGGCTCTGAGAATCAAATTCTTCATTAATTCTTCACACTTAGAGTGTTAGTCTTCATTGATTGAAGAAAAACGTTTCTTTGCGTGTTGCACATCTAAGTCATCAATTTTGCATAAATGTTAGGATGAGTGTCCTTTTTCAAAGAACATTTGAAGATCTAGGATATTTAGCTCACACCGCAACTTGCTAAATCTCTTCTCATCCGAGGGCTTAGTGAAGATATCAGCTAGCTGTTCTTCAGTCTTCACATGCTCAATAGAAATGTCGCCCTTCAACACATGATCACGAAGAAAATGATGACGAATCTGAATGTGCTTTGTCTTTGAGTGCTGAACTGGGTTGTGAGCAATCTTTATTGCACTCTCATTGTCAAAGTAGAGAGGCACATTCTTCATGTTGACGCCGTAGTCCTTGAGAGTTTGCTTCATCCACAGCAATTGAGCACAGCAAGAACC
This sequence comes from Triticum dicoccoides, assembly GCF_002162155.2. NCBI lineage: Eukaryota > Viridiplantae > Streptophyta > Magnoliopsida > Poales > Poaceae > Triticum > Triticum dicoccoides. The sequence continues at coordinate 685,891,397 of NC_041384.1, forward strand.
AGCAGCAATGTACTCGGCTTCAGCAGTAGACAGTGATACACAGTTCTGTTTCTTCGAGGACCAATAGACCAAAGATCGTCCGAGGAAATGGCATGTGCCAGATGTTGACTTGCGGTCCACACGATCACCAGCATAGTCAGAGTCTGGATATCCAATGAGATCAAAAGCCGAGCCCTAGGGGTACCATAATGAAAGTGTTGGTGTGTGAGCTAGATATCAAAGAATATGCTTCACAGCCTTATGGTGTGATTCCTTCGGTGTAGCTTGAAATCGGGCACGCATGCAAACACTAAGCATAATATCTGGCCTAGATGCACATAAATACAATAAAGAGCCAATCATGGAGCGGTATACCTTTTGATCAAAGTCAATACCATTTTCATCAGTGCATAGATGGCCATTTTGTTGGGGATCGTAGCAGAAATTTAAAATTTTCTACGCATCACCAAGATCAATCTATGTAGACATCTAGCAACGAGAGGGAGAGGAGTGCATCTACATACCCTTGTAGATCGCGAGCGGAAGCATTCAAGAGAACGGGGTTGATGGAGTCGTACTCGTCGTGATCCAAATCACCAAAGATCCTAGCGCCGAACGGACGGCACCTCCGCGTTCAACACACGTACGGAGCAAGGACGTCTCCCACGCCTTGATCCAGCAAGGAGGAGGGAGAGGTTGAGGAAGAGGTCTCCAACAGCAGCACGACGACGTGGTGATGGTGAAGCAGCAGTACTCCGGCAGGGCTTCGCCAAGCTCTTACGGGGGAGGAGAGGTCTTGGGGAGGGGAGGGGTTGCGCCTTGGATGTTGTATGCAGCCCTCCCCTTGCCCCTCTATATATAGGGGAAGGAGGAACAGGGCCGGACCCCTCTAGATGATATCTAGAGGGGGGCGGCAGCCAAGGGGAGGGGGCTTGCCCCACAAGCAAGGGGACGCCCCCTTAGGGTTTCCCCCCAACCCTAGGCGCATGGGCCCAACAAGGATGCGCCCAACCCATGTAGGGCTGGTTCCCTTTCCTCTACAACCCATTAGGCCCTCCGAGAGAGGTGGCCGCTCCCGGTGGACCCCCGGAACCCCTCCGGTGGCCCCGGTACAATACCGATATGCCCCCGAACATTTCCGGTGACCGTATGACAACTTCCTACAGATAAATCTTCACCTCCGGACCATTCCAGAACTCCTCGTGACGTCCAGGATCTCATCCGGGACTCTGAAAAACATCCGGTAATCACATACAAGTCTTCCTAATAACCCTAGCGTCATCGAACCTTAAGTGTGTAGACCCTACGGGTTCAGGAACCATGCAGACATCACCGAGAAAACTCTCCGACCAATAACCAACAGCGGGATCAGGATACCCATGTTGGCTCCCACATGTTCCACGATGATATCATCGGATGAACCACGATGTCGAGGATTCAAGCAATCCCGTATACAATTCCCTTTGTCAATCGGTACGTTACTTGCCCGAGATTCGATCATCGGTATCCCAATACCTCGTTCAATCTCGTTACCGGCAAGTTACTTTACTCGGTCCGTAATGCATGATCCTGTGACCAACTACTTAGTCACGCTGAGCTCATTATGATGATGCATTGCCGAGTGGGCCCAGAGATACCTCTCCGTCATATGGAGTGACAAATCCCAGTCTCGATTCATGCCAACCCAACAGACAATTTCGGAGATACCTGTAGTGCACCTTTATAGCCACCCAGTTACGTTGTGACGTTTGGTACACCCAAAGCACTCCTACGGTATCCTGGAGTTGCACAATCTCATGGTCTAAGGAAATGATACTTGACACTTAGAAAAGCTCTAGCAGACGAACTACACGATCTTGTGCTATGCTTAGTAGTGGGTCTTGTCCATCACATCATTCTCCTAATGATGTGATCCCGTTATCAATGACATCCAATGTCCATGGTCAGGAAACCGTAACCATCCATTGATCAACGAGCTAGTCAACTAGAGGCTCACTAGGGACATGTTATGGTCTATGTATTCACACATGTATTACGATTTCCGGATAACACAATTATAGCATGAACAATAGACAATTATCATGAACAAGGAAATATGATAATAACCATTTTATTATTGCCTCTAGGGCATATTTCCAACAGTCTCCCACTTGCACTAGAGGCAATAATCTAGTTACATTGTGATGAATTGAACACCCATAGAGTTCTGGTGTTGATCATGTTTTGCTCGATGGAGAGGTTTAGTCAATCGATCTGCGACATTCAGGTCCGTATGCACTTTACAAATATCTATGTCTCCGTTTTGAACATTTTCATGAATGGAGATGAAGCGATGCTTGATATGCTTGGTCTTCCTATGAAACCTGGGCTCCTTGGCAAGGGCAATAGCTCCAGTGTTGTCACAGAAGAGAGTCATCGGGCCCGATGCATTGGGAATAACTGCTAGGTCGGTAATGAACTCCTTCACCCAGATTGCTTCTTGTGCTGCCTCCGAGGCTGCCATGTACTCCGCTTCACATGTAGATCCCGCCACGACGCTTTGCTTGCAACCGCACTAGCTGACTGCCCCACCATTCAAAATATACACGTATCCGATTTGTGACTTAGAGTCATCCAGATCTGTGTCGAACCTAGGATCGATGTAACCCTTTATGACAAGCTCTTCATCACCTCCATAAACGAGAAACATATCCTTAGTCCTTTTCAGGTACTTCAGGATATTCTTGACTGCTATCCAGTGTTCCATGCCGGGATTACTTTGGTACCTTACTACCAAACTTACGGCAAGGTTTACATCAGGTCTGGTACACAGCATGGCATACATAATAGACCCTATGGCCGAGGCATAGGGGACGACACTCATCTTTTCTCTATCTTCTGCCGTGGTCGGGCATTGAGCCGTGCTCAATCTCGTACCTTGCAACACAGGCAAGAACCCCTTCTTTGACTGATCCATATTGAACTTCTTCAATATCTTGTCAAGGTACGTACTCTGTGAAATATCAATGAGGCGTCTCGATCTATCTCTATAGATCTTGATGCCTAATATATAAGCAGCTTCTCCAAGATCCTTCATTGAAAAACACTTGTTCAAGTAGGCCTTTATGCTTTCCAAGAATTCTATATCATTTACCATCAATAGTATGTCATCCACATATAATATGAGAAATGCTACAGAGCTCCCACTCACTTTCTTGTAAACATAGGCCTGTCCATAAGTTTGCGTAAACCCAAACGCTTTGATCATCTCATCAAATCGAATGTTCCAACTCCGAGATGCTTGCACCAGCCCATAGATTGAGCGTTAGAGCTTGCACACCTTGTCAACATTCTTAGGATCGACAAAACCTTCCGGCTGCATCATATACAATTCTTCCTTAAGGAAACCATTAAGGAATGCCGTTTTGATATCCATTTGCCATATCTCATAATCATAGAATGCGGCAATTGCTAACATGATTCGGATGGACTTCAGCTTTGCTACGGGTGAGAAAGTCTCATCGTAGTCAACCCCTTGAACTTGTCGATAACCCTTAGTGACAAGCCGAGCCTTATAGATGGTCACATTACCATCCGCGTCTGTCATTTTCTTAAAGATCCGTTTATTTTCTATGGCTCGCCGATCATCAGGCAAGTCAGTCAAAGTCCATACTTTGTTTTCATACATGGATCCTATCTTGGATTTCATGGCTTCCAGCCATTTGTCGGAATCTGGGCCCGCCATCGCTTCTTCATAGTTCGAAGGTTCACCATTGTCCAACAACATGATTTCCAGGACAGGGTTGCCGTACCACTCTGGTGCGGAACGTGTCCTTGTGGACCTACAAAGTTCAGTAGCAACTTGATCTGAAGTTTCATGATCATCATCATTAACTTCCTCTCTAGTTAGTGCAGGCACCTCAGCAACATTTTCTTGAGCTGCGCCACTCTCCGGTTCAAGAGGCAATACTTCATCAAGCTCTACTTTCCTCCCACTTACTTCTTTCGAGAGAAACTCTTTCTCTAGAAAGAATCCATTCTTGGCAACAAAGATCTTGCCTTCGAATCTGAGGTCGAAGGTATACCCAATAGTTTCTTTAGGGTATCCTATGAAGACGCATTTTTTTGATTTGGGTTCAAGCTTTTCAGGTTGAAGTTTCTTCACGTAAGTATTGCATCCCCAAACTTTTAGAAACGACAGCTTAGGTTTCTTCCCAAACCATAATTCATACAGTGTCGTCTCAACGGATTTCGACGGAGCCCTATTTAAAGTGAATGCGACAGTCTCTAAAGCATAGCCCCAAATGACAGCGGTAGATCGGTAAGAGACATCATAGATCGCACCATATCTAATAGAGTGCGATTACGACGTTCGGACACACCATTACGCTGAGGTGTTCTAGGCGGCGTGAGTTGTGAAACTATTCCACATTTCCTTAAGTGTGTTCCAAATTCGTGACTCAAATATTCTCCCCCACGATCTGATCGCAAGAACTTGATTTTCCTGTGACGTTGATTCTCAACCTCACTCTGAAATTCCTTGAACTTTTCAAAGGTCTCAGACTTGTGTTTCATTAAGTAGACATACCCATATCTACTCAAGTCATTAGTGAGGGTGAGAACATAACGATAGCCACCACAAGCCTCAACACTCATTGGACCGCACACATCAGTATGTATGATTTCCAATAAGTTGGTTGCTCGCTCCATTGTTCCGGAGAACGGAGTCTTGGTCATTTTGCCCATTAGGCATGGTTCGCACGTGTCAAATGATTCATAATCAAGAGACTCCAAAAGTCCATCTGCATGGAGTTTCTTCATGCGTTTGACACCAATGTGACCAAGGCGGCAGTGCCACAAGTATGTGGGACTATCATTATCAACCTTACATCTTTTGGTATTCACACTATGAATATGTGTAACATCACGTTCGAGATTAAATAAGAATAAACCATTGACCTGCGGGGCATGACCATAAAACATATCTCTCATATAAATAGAACAACCATTATTCTCGGATGTAAATGAGTAGCCATCTCGTATTAAACGAGATCCTGATACAATGTTCATGCTCAAAGCTGGTACAATAACAATTATTGAGGTTTAAAACTAATCCCATAGGTAAATGTAGAGGTAGCGTGCCGACGGCGATCACATCGACCTTGGAACCATTCCCGACGCGCATCGTCACCTTGTCCTTCGCCAGTCTCCGCTTATTCCGCAGCTCCTGTCTTGAGTTACAAAATGAGCAACCGCACCGGTATCAAATACCCAGGAGCTACTACGAGTACTGGTAAGGCACACATCAATAACATGTATATCACATATACCTTTGGTGTTGCCGGCCTTCTTGTCCGCTAAGTACTTGGGGCAGTTCCGCTTCCAGTGACCACTTCCCTTGCAATAAAAACACTCAGTCTCGGGCTTGGGTCCATTCTTTGGCTTCTTCCCGGCAGCTTGCTTACCGGGCGCGGCAACTCCCTTGCCGTCCTTCTTGAATTTCTTTTTACCCTTGCCTTTCTTGAACTTGGTGGTTTTATTCACCATCAACACTTGATGTTCCTTTTTGATTTCCACCTCCGCTGATTTCAGCATTGAATATACCTCAGGAATGGTTTTTTACATCCCCTGCATATTGAAGTTCGTCACAAAGCTCTTGTAGCTAGGTCGGAGCGACTGAAGGATTCTGTCAACGACCGCATCATCCGGGAGATTAACTCCCAGCTGAGACAAGTGGTTGTGCAACCCAGACATTTTGAGTATGTTCTCGCTGACAGAACTATTCTCCTCCATCTTACAACTGTAGAACTTGTGGGAGACTTCATATCTCTCGACCCAGGCATGAGCTTGGAAAACCATTTTCAGCTCTTGGAACATCTCATATGCTCCGTGTTGCTCAAAACGCTTCTGGAGCCCCGGTTCTAAGCTGTAAAGCATGCCGCACTGAACCCAGGGAGTAATCATCAACACGGGACTGCCAAGCGTTCATAACGTCTTGGTTTGCTGGGGGTGGTGCTTCATCTAATGGTGCTTCAAGGACATATGCTTTCTTGGCAGCTATGAGGATGATCCTCAAGTTCCGGACCCAGTCCGTATAGTTGCTACCATCGTCTTTCAGCTTGGTTTTCTCTAGGAACGCGTTGAAGTTGAGGACAATATTAGCGTGGGCCATTTGATCTACAAGACATATTGTAAAGATTTTAGACTAAGTTCATGATAATTAAGTTCATCTAATCAAATTATTTAATGAACTACTCCCACTCAGATAGACATCCCTCTAGTCATCTAAGTGATACATGATCCGATTCAACTAGGCTGTGTCCGATCATCACGTGAGACGGACTAGTCATCATCGGTGAACATCTTCATGTTGATCGTATCTTCCATACGACTCATGTTCGACCTTTCGGTCTTCCGTGTTCCGAGGCCATGTCTGTACATGCTAGGCTCGTCAAGTCAACCTAAGTGTTTTGCGTGTGTAAATCTGGCTTACACCCGTTGTATGCGAACATTAGAACCTATCACACCCGATCGTCACGTAGTGCTTTGGAACAACGGACCTTAGCAACGGTGCATAGTTAGGGGGAACACTTTCTTGATATTATTGCGAGGGATCATCTTATTTATGCTACCGTCGTTCTAAGCAAATAAGATGTAAAACATGATAAACATCACATGCAATCAAATAGTGACATGATATGGACAATATCATTTTGCTCCTTTTTGATCTCCATCTTCGGGGTGACATGATCATCGTCATCACCGGCATGACACCATGATCTCCATCATTGTGTCTTCATGAAGTTGTCTCGTCAGCTATTACTTCTACTACTATGGCTAACGGTTAGCTATAAAGTAAAGTAATTACATGACGTATAAGTTGACACACAGGTCATAAATCAATTAAGACAACTCCTATGGCTCCTGTCGGTTGTCATACTCATCGACATGCAAGTCGTGATTCCTATTACAAGAACATGATCAATCTCATACATCACATATATCATTCATCACATCCTTTTGGCCATATCACATCACACGGCATATGCTGCAAAAACAAGTTAGACGTCCTCTAATTGTTGTTGCAAGTTTTTACGTGGCTGCTATAGTTTTCTAGCAAGAACATTTCTTACCTACGCCAAAAACCACAACATGATATGCCAATTTCTATTTACCCTTCATAAGGACCCTTTTCATCGAATCCGATCCGACCAAAGTGGGAGAGACAAACACCCGCTAGCCACCTTATGCAACTAGTGCATGTCAGTCAGTGGAACCAGTCTCACGTAAGCGTACGTGTAAGCTCGGTCCGGGCCACTTCATCCCACGATGCCACTGAATCAAGATAAGACTAGTAACGGCAAGTAAATTGACAAAATCGACGCCCACAACAACTTGTGTTCTACTTGTGCATAGAAACTACGCATAGACCTGGCTCATGATGCCACTGTTGGGGATCGTAGCAGTAATTTAAAATTTTCTACGCATCACCAAGATCAATCTATGGAGACATCTAGCAACGAGAGGGAGAGGAGTGCATCTACATACCCTTGTAGATCGCGAGCGGAAGCGTTCAAGAGAACGGGGTTGATGGAGTCGTACTCGTCGTGATCCAAATCACCGAAGATCCTAGCGCCGAACGGACGGCACCTCCGCGTTCAACACACGTACGGAGCGAGGACGTCTCCCGCGCCTTGATCCAGCAAGGAGGAGGGAGAGGTTGAGGAAGAGGGCTCCAACAGCAGCACGACGGCGTGGTGGTGGTGAAGCAGCAGTACTCCGGCAGGGCTTCGCCAAGCTCTTACGGAGGAGGAGAGGTGTTGGGGAGGGGAGGGGCTGCGCCTTGGATGTTGTGTGAAGCCCTCCCCTTTCCCCTCTATATATAGGGGAAGGAGGAAGGGGGCCGGCCCCCTCTAGATGAGATCTAGAGGGGGGCGGCGGCCAAGGGGAGGGGGCTTGCCCCCCAAGCAAGGGGCGCCCTCCTTAGGGTTTCCCCCCAACCCTAGGCGCATGGGACCAAGGGGGGATGCGCCCAGCCCATGTAGGACTGGTTCCCTTTCCTCTACAGCCAATTAGGCCCTCCGAGAGAGGTGGCCCCTCCTGGTGGACCCGTGGAACCCCTCCGGTGGCCCCGGTACAATACCGATATGCCCCCGAACCTTTCCGGTGACCATACGACAACTTCCTACATATAAATCTTCACCACCGGACCATTCTGGAACTCCTCGTGACGTTCGGGATCTCATCTGGGACTCCGAAAAACATCCGGTAATCACATACAAGTCTTCCTAATAACCCTAGCATCATCGAACCTTAAGTGTGTAGACCCTACAGGTTTGGGAACCATCCAGACATCACCGAGACAACTCTCCGGCCAATAACCAACAGCGGGATCAGGATACCCATGTTGGCTCCCACATGTTCCATGATGATCTCATCGGATGAACCACGATGTCGAGGATTCAAGCAATCCCGTATACAATTCCCTTTGTCAATCGGTATGTTACTTGCCCGAGATTCAATCATCGGTATCCCAATACCTCGTTCAATCTCGTTACCGGCAAGTCACTTTACTCGTTCCGTAATGCATGATCCTGTGACCAACTACTTAGTCACACTGAGCTCATTATGATGATGCATTGCCGAGTGGGCCCAGAGATACCTCTCCGTCATACGGAGTGACAAATCCCAGTCTCGATTCATGCCAACCCAACAGACAATTTCGGAGATACCTGTAGTGCACCTTTATAGCCACCCAGTTACGTTGTGACGTTTGGTACACCCAAAGCACTCCTACGGTATCCTGGAGTTGCACAATCTCATGGTCTAAGGAAATGATACTTGACACTTAGAAAAGCTCTAGCAGACAAACTACACGATCTTGTGCTATGCTTAGTATTGGGTCTTGTCCATCACATCATTCTCCTAATGATGTGATCCCATTATCAATGACATCCAATGTCCATGGTCAGGAAACCATAACCATCCATTGATCAACGAGCTAGTCAACTAGAGGCTCACTAGGGACATGTTATGGTCTACGTATTCACACATGTATTACAATTTCCGGATAACACAATTATAGCATGAACAATAGACAATTATCATGAACAAGGAAATATAATAATAACCATTTTATTATTGCCTCTAGGGCATATTTCCAACACATTTGTGGGCATTGGAATTTGGACCCCTTTGCAATCTTGCATGCCGAATTTCCTCAGTACATCCTTGAGGTATTTCTCCTGAGAAATGAATATGCCATTGCACTGTTGATGAATTTGAAGACCTAAGAAGAATTTCAATTCTCCCATCATAGACATTTGATATTCTTCACTTATCATATAGGCAAATTCATCACTGTAACGTTGGTCAGTACAGACAAAGATAATATCATCAACATATATTTGGCACATAAACAATTCACCATAATAAGATTTAGTGAAAAGAGTTGGGTCAAGTGAACTGGGTTTGAAGCCTTTATTCTTGAGGAATTCCTTCAAAGTATCATACCACGCCCGAGGGGCCTGCTTGAGGCCATAGAGGGCCTTATTGAGTCTGAAGACTTTGTCAGGATGCTTTGGATCTTCAAAACCTGGGGGTTGAGCAACATATACTTCTTCCTCAAGCTTACCATTGAGGAATGCACTTTTCACATACATTTGATATAAGATGATATCATGATGGTTAGCATAAGCAAGTAATACGTGAATTGCCTCAAGTCTAGCAACAGGTGCAAAAGTTTCATCGAAATCAATTCCTTCAACCTGTGTGTAGCCTTGAGATACAAGCCGTGCCTTATTCCTCACCACAAGGCCATTTTCATCTTGCTTGTTGCAGTAGATCCACTTTGTGCCAATGATATTGTGCTTGCGAGGATCTGGACGTTTGACCAGTTCCCAGATGTTGTTGAGCTCGAACTGATGTAATTCTTCTTGCATAGCTTGAATCCACTCAGGCTCCAGAAATGCTTCATCTACCTTAGTGGGCTCTGTGATAGACACAAAAGCAAAGTGCCCACAAAAGTTAGACAAATGTGAAGCTCTTAGCGTGTGAGAGGGCCTGGAATGTTGATGTCGCTGATGATTTTCTTAGTTTGCACTTCGTTTGCAACGCGAGGATGAGCTGGCTGTCATCGAGGAATTTGATCAGCATTTTCTTCAGCACCATTTTCTTCAGGTGCATCAGCTCGACGTTCTTCATGATCTGGAATGAATTCTTCAGCAAATTCTTCAGTCGGAATGACATCCTCAGTAGCCTTGAACTTGATAGTATCCTCAGGTGTTGGTTCATCTATCACAGAAGGTAGGTGCTCTATTTGCGAGCCATTAGTTTCATCGAACCGCACATCTACAGTTTCAACAACTTTGTGATGAACGTTGTTGAAGACTCTGTAGGTGTGCGAGTCCTTTCTGTAACCAAGCATAAAACCTTCATGTGCTTTCGGTGCAAATTTGGAGTTGTGGTGAGGATCTCTAATCCAACATTTAGCACCGAAGACTTTGAAATAACTCACATTGGGTTTCTTGTCAGTGAGGATTTCATAAGCAGTCTTTTTGAAGAATTTGTGAAGATATACCCTGTTGATGATGTGGCACGCAGTATCAATTGCCTCAATCCAGAAACGATGAGGCGTCTTGTATTCATCAAGCATAGTGCGAGCCATCTCAACAAGAGCCATGTTCTTGCGCTCCACGACGCCATTTTGCTGAGGAGTATAAGGAGCAGATAACTCATGAGTAATACCAAGTTCATCAAGATAGTCATCAAGACTAGAGTTCTTGAACTCAGTTCCATTGTCACTTCTGATGTGCTTGATCTTCACACCAAAGTTGGTTGAAGCCCTCGAGGAAAAATGTTTGAAGACTTCCTGCACTTCATGTTTGTAAGTGACAATATGCACCCATGTGTAACAAGAGTAATCATCAACAATAACAAAGCCATATTGAGATGCCTCATTTGTAACTGCAGAATAATGGTTAGTGCCAAAGAGATCCATATGAAGCAATTCAAATGGTCGAGTGGTAGTCATGATTGTCTTTGCTGGATGTTTGGCCTTGGTCATCTTTCCAGCTTCACAGGCTCCACACAAGTGATCCTTGAGGAATTTGACATTCTCAATGCCAATTACATGCTTCTTCTTCGCTAGCGTGTGCAGATTCCTCATGCCAGCATGACCAAGTCATCGATGCCATAGCCAGCCTTCTAAAGCTTTTGCAAGAAGGCATACAGCTGGTTGTGGTCCTATAGAGAAATCAACAATATACAAGTCTCCTCTCCTAAAGCCTCCAAAGACTTTGGAATGGTCAGCTTCCATGATCACAACACAACGATACTTGCCAAAGACAACAACCATATCAAGATCACAAAGCATTGAGACAGACATGAGGTTGTATCCTAAGGACTCGACAAGCATGACTTTGTCCATGTGTCCATCCTTTGAGATCGCAACCTTACCTAGACCCAATACCTGACTTTTGCCTTTGACAGCGAAGATGATATGTTTCAGATGCGATGGAGATAAGGGAGCATCCATCAAAAGATTCTTATCAGCAGTCATGTGATTTGTACATCCACTATCAAGGACCCACTCATTGGCTTTGGGTTGATCATCCTGCAAATGAATTAGTGCAACTTATGAACTCATATACTTCATCAGTGAAGAATATGACATCAATTTCATCGGATCAATTTCATCAAGTAATAGAACAGATAAAACAATGTGAGGACGTGAGAAATGAAAGTTCATTTCTTCATGATTAGCATGCATCCTTTCACGCATTTTCAGGTCTCCAGCAAATTCTTCAGACATTTAAGCACGTCTGGAGACCTGACCCTGCATAAGAGATTAGTTCTTTTTCTTCACCACCCACATCTGAAGGGGTGGCAAAGAGTTCATCACTCTGCGAGCTCCATACGAGAAAGGTGTCATAGATGCCGGTCCATTTCGTTTCACATAAGAGGAGTTAGGATAAGCATATGAATAAGCACAGAAATTCTTTGAGGACTTATGAACATAATGATTAGAAGAATAATGCTCATATTCATAGCCCTTAGCTCTTCCCTGTGAAACAGAGGTGTTGGCACGATGATGTTCATCTGAGGACTTTGATCCATATGAAGAATTTGGTCTATATGAAGAATTTGATCTGGGGTTCCTATTCTTCACTAGTGGTGTCATGATGACATTCACCTGAAGACTTTCAAGGCACCTTTTGGGAACCCAGATTTTCTTCACAGGGGAACCGTTCCTGCAGTTAGTGCCAACATATCTAGAAAATACTTCACCATTCTGATTTTTGAACAGTTTATAGTTGGAGTCAAATGACTCATCAGAAGAATGAGGAGATTCACATGTAAAGCCAGATAAAGTAGATGGATCCACTGGAGGTCCCTTTGTAGCAACCCATGAGGTTTTGGGGTACTGCTTAGGCTTCCAATATGTTCCATCAGCATTGATTTTCCACTCAAAGGCGATACCCTCTTTCCTAGGGTTCCTGTTGAGGATCTGCATTTTAAGCACATCACAAAGAGTCTAATGCCCTTTGAGGCTTTTGTACATGCCTGTCATGTACAATTCCTTCAGCCCTGCATCATCATGATACTAGTAATGTCCTCATGTGAGGAATTAGTGATAGCAGAGACAGGTGAGAATCTGTAGCATTAGAAGCATTTGAGCATTCAGGTGAAGAATTAGCAGATTCACGTTCAATGCATTTCAAACATGGAGGAACAAATTCTTCCTGAGTAGCGCTGATTTGTTGAGAAAGTAATGAATCGCGCTCCTTCTGAAGATCTTCATAACTCACCCTTAGCTTCTCAAGATCTTGCTTTCTTTGAAGAAATTCATAAGGAAGCTTCTCATGATCAGATAAGAGAGTGTTATGATGACCTTGAAGGTTGTCAAACCTAGACTCAAGTCTCTGAAGATTTTTAGTCAGGGTTTTCGTGCGATCCATTTCTTCACCCAACATATCATCACTTTTGTCTAGCATGTTTTGAACCTTTTCAAAAGCCTTTTGTTGTTTCACAACAATCTTAGCAAGTTTAGAATAGCTGGGCTTTAAGTTTTCATCAGATTCATCCTCACTAGATTCGAAGGAGGTATATTTGAGTACCTTGGCACCCATTGCCATGAAGCAATAGGTGGGAGCGTAGTCATCATTGCCCTCATCAGCCTTGTTGGTGAAGCCATTTTCTTCAGAGTTGAAGATGGACTTGCTGACGAATGCAGTAGCGAGAGCTAGGCTCGCCACACCGGACTCGGTCTCCTCAGATGCCTCCTCTTCCTCATGTTCCTCGTATTCAGCCTCAGGGTCCATTTCCTTGCCAATGAATGCCCGAGCCTTCTTAGAGCTGCTCTTCTTGTGAGATGAAGACTTCGAGGATTTTGATGATGAAGACTTTGAAGATTTCTTCTTCTTCGCGTCATCAGAATTGTAATCCTTGTATTTCTTCTTCTTTGATTCCTTTTCCCACTGAGGACAATCTTGAATATAGTGAGCAGGTTTCTTGCATTTGTGTCATAGCCTCTTCTTGTAGTCACTGGATGAGGAATCATTACTCCTTGAGGATTTTCCAAAGCGACCACATCTTGAGAACTTCTAGAATTTCTTCACGAGCAGTGCTAGCTCCTTGCTCAATTCTTCAGGATCACCAAGTCTACTACCAGAATCTTCACCTTCAGATTTAGAGACAGCCTTGGCCTTCAGGGCACGTGATCTGCCATAGCTCGAACCATAGAGATCTCTCTTCTTAGCAAGCTGGAACTCATGAGTGTTTAGCCTCTTGAGGATATCAGCGGGATCAAGTGACTTGTAATCAGCATGTTGTTGTATCATCAGTGCCAGAGTAACAAATGAAGAATCAAGCGATCTCAGCAATTTCTTCACCACTTCATGGTCGGTGATGTCAGTGGCACCAAGTGCTTGAAGCTCATTTGAGATGTCAGTGAGGCGATCGAAGGTTTGTTGAACATTTTCATTGTTGAGTCTTTTGAAGCGATTGAAGAGATTGCGAAGAACGTCAACTCGAGAGTCACGCTGTGTTAAGACTCCTTCATTGTCTTTGGACAGCCTATCCCAGATAAGCTTATCAGTTTCCATGGCACTCACTCTTCCATACTGCCCTTTGCTCAGATGGCCACGTATGATGTTCTTCGCTTGAGAATCGATTTGCTTGAATCTCTTCACATCAGTAGCATTCAGAGAAGGTGTGACTGAGGGAACACCATTTTCCACAACATACTAGAGATCGTTATCAATTGCCTCAAGATGCATTCGCATCTTATTCTTCCAGTAGGGGTAGTCCGTCCCATCGAAGGTAGGACACCCAGCAGAGACCTTGATTATACCCGCGGTCGACATAACTAAAACTCCAGGCGGTTAAACCAAAATCACGTAGAACAAGGGAGTACCTTGCTCTGATACCAATTGAAAGTGCATTATATCGACTAGAGGGGGGTGAATAGGCGATTTTTATGAATTCTTCACTGAGGAATTTCAGGGTGAGGAAATTCTGAAGTGAAGAACTACTTGCAGCGGAATAAGTACTCAGATGTAAACATAATAGAACATAGACATGGTCATCATGATGAAATGAAGACAAGCACATAGTACATAAAGCGTAAACACAAGATAAAACAGGATGAAGACAAATGGACTGAAGAAATTGAACTGAGGAAATTGAGAAAGTCTTCAGTCAAAGTCTTCAAATAGATATGAACAAGCACACAACAACTAAAATGAGTAAATGAAAGAGTTGAGGAAATAGAACCAGTAAGCTTGGTGAAGACAATGATTTGGTAGACCACTTCCAACTATTGTGACAGTTGTACGTCTGGTTGGAGCGGCTAGGTACTTAAACCTGAGGATACATAGTCCCGGACACACAGTCCTCACTGTATTCTCCTTGAGCTATGGTCACACAGACCTTGCCCAATCACTCGTGGTAAGTCTTCAGGTGACTTCCAAACCTTCACAAACTCGGTCACTCGACGATCCACAATTTCCTCTTGGATGCTCTAAACCATGATGCCTAACCGTCTGGAAGATGCACAGTCTTCAAAGGTAACAAGCATCCGATCTACGCAAGATCAATCTCTTCAGTTATGCTCAATCACTTTGGGTTTGTAGGTGTTTGGGTTTGGGTTTTCCTCACTCGATGATTTTCGCTCAAAGTCCTCGGAGGATGGGATGCTCTCAAATGGTAGGTGTCAGTTTCTCTCGGAGCAGCCAACCAGCTAGTGGTTGTAGGGGGCGGCTATTTATAGCCTAGGGAGCATCCTGACATGATAAGACATAAATACCCTTCAATGATATGACCGCTAGGTGGGTAGATATTTTGGGACAGCTGCCGCGTAGCACAGCAACAGTCGGAAATTTGAGGTTCAAAATCCTTGGGGCTATCATGTTCCTCACTGTGTAGGCAATCCGCACTAGAGAATTCCTAACTCCTCAGTCAGAACAAATTCCTCAATAACCATAAGAACTTCGTCTCTGTCACTGAAGAATATGACTGAACTGTATGAGATTTCCAATGGCTTCACTCGAAGGGATTGGTAGGTGTAGGATTTTGAGTTGAGCATCACATGGAAATTTTTCCTTAGTATTTCCTCGACCCCTTTTAACAGTACGGTGTTTCCTATGACTCAAGAAAGAGAAAACGAAACTACGAAAACAAAAGTCTTCACACTTCATGTTCCTCCAATGAATACCAAGTCTTCAAGGTCACACCAATTTCTTCACTTTCAAGTCTTCAGAAAGTCTTCAGAAATCCAAAGTCTTTACTCGAAGAACTTCGTTTTTAGGGGTCGACTTTCTCTGTAAATATCAAACTCCTCATAGACTTATAGACCTGTGTACACTCATAAACACATCAGTCCCTTAACCTGTAAGTCTTCAATACACCAAAATCACTAAGGGGCACTAGATGCACTTACAGACTTCAAGTACGATCAACGTTGACTCTTCTTATTCTGCAACTAGTCGGTAACAATCTGATCTAACCTTATATACATCTTCATAGTGATCCAAGATCTTGATCGTAGGGCGATTTTTTTCCACTATGTTTCCCAACATTATTCACCAACTCACCTTTAATAGTAGAGAATATTATTGTTGTTTCGGAAGCATCTGTGATGTTGGATAGGGGAGCGACAAGTATCGTTTATAGCCGAGGTAGAAGCTCGCCGCCTGGAGAAAAGCCCTTGGTGGGCCGGCCCAATAACAAGTTTCTTCATTTCTCCACTATCTTTAGTCTTTCTTCTTGTTTTTCTAATTTTTTTTATATATTGAAACCTTTTTCAAAAAGTAAAAATATTCCACAAACAAATTACTTAGTTTTGGGGAAAAATGACCAATGTTAAAAAAAATGTCCGTCCAGTGTTAATCTTTTAATGGAATTAAGAAATGTTTGTAACAACAATTGATCACGTGTTTCGAAAAACATGTATGTGACGTTATAAAAAAGGTTAGTCATGTATTAAAAAATTAATTAAATATGTATAAAAAATTCCGGTGTATACAAGAAATATACAACGTGTACGAGAAAAACTAAACACTAAAATGTATATTTAAAATATGTTAAATGTGTATAAAATAATGTTCCTAATGTATACAAAAATATACAGCTAATGAAAAAGTTAGGCATCAAAACATATATTTGAAGAAAATGTTAATTATGTATTTGAAAGTGATAAACACGTATAAAAAATTTAATGTATACAAAAAAGTACTCCCTCCGTAAACTAATATAAGAGCGTTTAGAATATTAAAATAGTGATCTAAACGCTCTTATATTAGTTTACAGAGGGAGTACAATTGAACATATAAATCAAGCTACGCAACCCGCTAATCTAGCGACATCGTTGGTTCAGATTCATCTGGCACGCTCGTTGTGCCTCGTTGGCCGACGCCAGCATCCTTTTAATCACCGTGGTCAACATCCGATCGCTCGTTTTCCTGTACGCCGCGTGACCAGCCTAGAGCTGCTGACGGATGGGCCAGGCTTGCACGCGAGCCAGCGTTGCAGCGGAACGGGGTGTGCGTGCATGTGTATTTTACCGCGGGCTGGCAGCGCGTCGTTCATGGGCAACGCAGCTTTCGCGGGCTGGCGGGTCGTTCTTTACCTCTCTCGTTTGCACCCAGCGGTGGTGCCTTGGCTTCAGCCGTGCCTGGCCCCATCTGTCGTCCTCGTGGGTGCACGGCGTTCTCGTCTCCGTTGTTTATGCGGGCGGCTCTCTTCGGGCCGCTGGGTAAAAGAGGTTATTCGTCCTCTGCGTGCTGCTACG
Source organism: Triticum dicoccoides (assembly GCF_002162155.2). NCBI lineage: Eukaryota > Viridiplantae > Streptophyta > Magnoliopsida > Poales > Poaceae > Triticum > Triticum dicoccoides. The sequence goes on from NC_041384.1 coordinate 685,908,645, forward strand.
CGGGTTGGCTTGACCTCGTCACGCTGCAGGTGGCCCCTTCCTGTCCTTGGTCCCAAGCGTCGGGCGACTTAAGTTTCTCTCCAGGTCTCTTTAGGAGTTACAGCGCCTGTTTCGGTCCGGGTGCGTGGTCTCCATCTGCTCGTCTCTCCCTCTGTGCCTCCCGTCTCATCCCACTTCCCCCGCCTGCGTCTCCTCGCCTCGCCCTCATCCGCTCGCCCGCCATTGTCGCTCCTCGTCGCTCGCCGTTCTCGGTCCTCGCCTGCTCATCTCGCCCTCCTCCGCTTGTTTCCGTCATGGCTCCTCGCACTGCTGCTGTTGCGTTTGGCTAGGGTGAGGTTCTTGTTCTATTTGGTTGATTTCCCGCTGCTCCCGTCATAGATTGATCTCTGCTGACTTGTTCTTGCTTTTTCCCTCTCCTTTCTCTTGTTTGCAGGGCTGCTGCGTCTGGTTTGCTCTACACTGCGTCTGGTTTGCTCTCTGCTTGTGCGTCTACTTATTCCTTCTCTGTGAGGTGAGGTCTTGCCTGCTACCCTGCCTATCATCTACTCGATGAAATGCGTGACTAGGTTTCTGCCGGCCTAGGACCGTTTCTTTGTTTTTCTGCAACATGAATGAGTGTTGGATCCGCTGTGTGATGCTTTTAGGAGGTGATTTTACAAATGTGTGGTGGTTCAAGGAGGGATCTTCAGCCTGTGGAATAAACCATAACGCATGGACGACATGGACACTGGAGCTGTTTGTGACGAGGGATCTTCAGCCTCGGCATTATCAAGGACAACAACACCTGAACCCAAGGTAACATTCTGAATCCCTATTGTAAATCATTTCTCAGAGGAAGAGGTTCATGTGAAAAGTGCAAACATTTTCCGTGAAACAACCAGCCTCCAAGAAAAGAAACTATATCTGCATACATACATCACATATCTGCATGTTGTATACCTTTCGGAAGTGGGAGGCCACTTGATCACACTTAACCCACAAAAATTTTACTAGCTTGTTGGCTATCACCCACCTAACCCTGTTGGCATTAAGTGAGGTATGGTGGGACGCCCATTATCAGTCCCACCTGCAGCCTGTGGAAAAGATCATGCGGCCTTGTGCCTGGATATACCATCCAAACATGACGCTGACAGTGGTCGAGCAACTATTTGTGTAGCCCGGGATATGTTGGGGAACGTAGTAATTTCAAAAAAATTCCTACGCACACACAAGATCATGGTGATGCATAGCAATGAGAGGGGAGAGTGTGATCTACGTACCCTTGTAGATCGACAACGGAAGTGTTTGGTTGATGTAGTCGTACGTCTCCACGGCCCGACCGATCAAGCACCGAAACTACGGCACCTCCGAGTTCTAGCACACGTTCAGCTCGATGAGGATCCACGGACTCCGATCCAGCAAAGTGTCGGGGAAGAGTTCCGTCAGCACGACGGCGTGGTGACGATCTTGATGTACTACTGTCGCAGGGCTTCGCCTAAGCACCGCTACAATATTATCGAGGACTATGATGGCAGGGGGCGCCGTACACGGCTAAGAATATGATCACGTGGATCAACTTGTGTTTCTCTGGGGTGCCCCTGCCTCCGTATATAAAGGTTCAACAGGGGGAGGCCGGCCGGCCATCATAGGGCGCGCCAGGAGGAGTCCTACTCCCTCCGGGAGTAGGACTTCTCCCCCAATCCTAGTTGGAATAGGATTCGCGAGGTGGGAAAAGAGGGAGAGAGAAGGAGGGGGTGCCGGCCCCCTCTCTCCTTGCCCTATTCGGACTAGGGGGAGGGGCGCACGGCCCAGCCCTGGCCGCCTCTCCTCTTCTTCCACTAAGGCCCACTAAGGCCCATATAGCTCCCAGGGGGTTCCGGTAACCTCCCGGTACTCCGGTAAAATCTCGATTTCACCCGGAACACTTCCGATATCCAAACATAGGCTTCCAATATATCAATCTTTATGTCTCGACCATTTCGAGACTCCTCGTCATGTCCGTAATCTCATCCGGGACTCCGAACAACCTTCGGTACATCAAAACGTATAAACCAATAACATAACTGTCATCGAAACCTTAAGCGTGCGGACCCTACGGGTTCGAGAACAATGTAGACATGACAGAGACACGTCTCCGGTCAATAACCAATAGCGGAACCTGGATGCTCATATTGGTTCCTACATATTCTATGAAGATCTTTTATCGGTCAGACCACATAACAACATACGTTGTTCCCTTTGTCATCGGTATGTTACTTGCCCGAGATTCGATCGTCGGTATCCAATACCTAGTTCAATCTCATTACCGACAAGTCTCTTTACTCGTTCCGTAATACATCATCCCGCAACTAACTCATTAGTTGCAATGCTTGCAAGGCTTAAGTGATGTGCATTACGGAGAGGGCCCAGAGATACCTCTCCGACATTCGGAGTGACAAAATGTATCCTAGCGTGTGCACACAAAATGTATCCCCTTTTACAGTTACCACTTCGATAGGATACATGCAGTTCATTATCCCTAAGTAATTTGCTACTAAAGATTTCAGATTTCAGAATGTGCCACTTTAATATCTGTTATGCGGCCTCTGTTACACATAATTTGGTCCTATAGATGTTAGGTTTCACAAAGTGCCAGCTTAATGTCTGCTGTTCAGCCTCTATTACACATGATTGAGCTTTTGCCCTTGTCTTCGATTTTGCTTTCACAGGTTCTTAGTGTTGTAAGCATTATTGTTCTACATTTTGGTTGTGCTGGTCATGCTACTCTTTTTTTCCTTGCTCTGTAGCTAAATCCTTAGTGAGAATGTTTAGGCTGAATTTTCACTTTGTACCACTTATTCCATGTGAGGCACATAGCATATTTATGTCATCCAGAAATAATAGTGTCATCTCAACTTCTATAGAAGAATCAAGCAGATGTGGCTACTGATTTTTGATGTCACCATAAATAATAGTGACATTTGTTCTGTATCCTGATTGTACTGAGTTGCTATCAATTTATTAGTTATAGAGACAAAAGAAACTTCAAAGGGTGATTTTTTTCCAATCCATGCTGTGCTTCCAACTCTGAAGACTGGAAAAAATATAATTCTCTTTGACCTCTCTTTCACTAATCCTTTAGGAAATGTTTGGAATACTTCTTCCATATTCAAATGGAATACATATAGTCAGTGACATGCTTTTGAATTCATATAGGCAGTTCATCATAGAAAATATAGTGCACTATATTTTGCGTTATACATACTGGTTTCTAATCATGATCTTTGGCATACCATTACTTTTCCTCTACAGGAAGATGACTACCTGATAGTAATTCCTTATGCCCACATATTTGACCTTATGCTAAAAGCTTTGAAGTTGCCCCCTGCAAGTTACTATCACAAGATACGTCCGGGCGGCAAGAATCATGTGACAGTTACTTTCAATTCTTCCTTGCAATTGCTTGATGGTTTGCTTGTTCCGACCTCAATATCGGGTGCAAATTTAGATGGCTATGAAGATGCAGAAGACAGTTCTGCTATCGCAGCTATTAGGTACATGGAGAATGCATATGGCAGAGAAATGAGAGACTACCACTACACCCATGTCAAGAGGCTAGAAAATGAAGTTAAGCATCTGGCCAAATGGTTAGTAGCAGCAAACAAGACAATCAAGAAGCTACGCAAAGGGTGGTACTACGCCGTCAGATATATGAATTGATATTCTACTCAAATACAAAACACAACGACTGCTCGACACTTGAGAGGGTAGGATAACACCAAAAGGGCTATGAAAGCAGCACTTGCAAGCATTGAAAAACTGACACAAAGGCTGCGCTATATTGGTATGAAGTCTGAACAGCGCCAGGAGACTACAAGAGATAGCTTTTTGTGAACTTGGGTCAATATGCGCTCACCAGGATGCTTCTAAGGTTACTAGAACAGCTACCTTTTGTTTCATATCAAGCAGCGTGTTCTATTTGTCCTTTTGGAGCACTCTAAGTAAGATATGTATTGTTTCCTTCCATTGCTGCCTCTTTGGCTAAAAGAAGTGTATCAACTTTAAATTCCATTGTTATGTCTATGGTTAAACTCAGTTTGTCATCGCTTGTTCTCTATGTAAATAACTGTCCTTCTCCTGCTATTTTCAGAAGACTACATAGTTAAACCACCTCTTTACTCTCAATGTATTGAAGTGCATGACCGTATTTACTCATGGGCACCACATCCATCTACTGATCTTTCACCAAGCATAATGCCTATTCCTTTCTTTCTAATAGCATTGTAATATTCTGTGTACCAGTACCAATCTGCCCCTAAATATCTTTATGTTCACTCTCACAATACATGCCTTACTCTGGCCCCTTACGCCATCGGCGCAACGGGTCAACTAGTATGTATAAAAAATAAACATCAATTCTTATATTTGAAAAAAAATATTAATCACGTACTTGAAAAAGTTAAACATGTAGTATAAGATTTTTTTATTATGTATATGATTTTTTTAAATCTATATTAGAAAGTAGACATCGACACGTGTATAAGAAAAATGTTTTTTAGTATACAAAAAATGTAAATCTACATATATTATTGAAAATTAATCATGTATATAAAAATGACAAACATCTATAAAAAGTGTTCCTACTATATACGGAAAATGTACAGTGTGTATGAAAAATATAACAAAGTAAAGAAAAAATGGAAAGAAACAATGAAACCAAAGAGAAAAGGGAAAAACATGAAACCAAAGAAACCGATGCAAAACAGTGGACCATATTGAAAAAAACTAAAAGTAAACAAAGAAAACTGAAGCAACAAAAGAAGAAACAAAGAAAAACCAAAGAAAACCGGTGTACAAATAAAGAAAACCAAAGAAAAAATACAAAAGAAAAAATGCCGAAAGAAAACCGAAGGAAACACAGCAGCAACCGAGCACAATGACTTTTCTTTTGGGTTTGTCTAGAACTCAGTTTACTGAGACTTAACGAAGTCTTAGTCGAGTGACGTCAGCAAAGTTGTTTTGTTGCAAGCGGCACCGCTAGATGCTACAACCGACAATGAAAAATATTGCGATAGTTTTGCGACCATTGACAACTGATGCTGCAATCAGTGTGATTAAAATGCTACAACCGTCAATGACGGATGTTACGACCGCTGAGACGATGTGCTACAATCAATGATGCACAACATGCTACAACCAACAAGGCCGATGCTGCAATCGGTAGGAAAAAAGTTACAACATTGGGACAAATGTTGCATGGTCAACTGAGACTTGGTTAAATCTCAGTCGACTGATTTTTAGCAAACCCGTTTCTTTTTTAGGGGCCCGAGCACAACAACTTTTTTGAGGCAACCGAGCACAACGGCTAGATCGAGGGAGCTCCTATTTTTAGGGATAAGCTAAGCTTTATTGATGATAATTCACATGAGGTGGGATATAATTCGGATCATGGGGGTTGGCCAACCAAGCATGGCGTCCCGGGCCAAGAGTAAGAGAGTGCTTAGCTAAACTATGGGCCTTGCCGTTGACGGCTCGGCCTTCGAAAATAAAATTACATCTAAAACTAGTAGCTCAAAGTTTTATATCTGTGATGATGGATCTGTAGTGTCCTTGATTACCGTTTCTTATGTCCTCAATAACCTGCTTGCAATCCGGGCAAATAATGAAGTCATGAACAAGAACATCTTCCGCCAGGGCCATCACTTCTCTGATAGCAATTGCCTCGAGGATGGCCGGGTCAGTCTGTCCATCAATAACAAGGGAGGAGCTCCCTAGATAGTTACCCGAATCATCCCGACATACAGCTGCAGCAGAGCTGCCCCGGTTTCGCCTGACCGCACCATCAGTGTGGATTTTGGCATATCCATGCAGGGGTGTTGTTGGTCTTGCATGTACCTGCCTTATCTCCCGGGGGGCTGGTTAAAAAGTTGTTTTCTTTCCCTCGTGTAGCAGTTCAAGCTCAGAGATGAATCGCTTGATGAACAAATGTGTGACATGCGGACTCTGGGTAATACCTTAATGTAAAATTTTCCGCCGAGCGGACCAAATGGACCAAAGCATGACTGCCAATCTCACGAAATCCGTATGAGTTAGTCTCCATGAGCGTAAAAAGCCAGTTTTTCCCTCGGTTCCATGATGGAGATCATTTGGTTCACTAGGTCTCCCGTGTCGAGTGCCCATATGCATCTTGCCATTGAGCACTCAAGGAGCGAGTGCCTCCAACAGTCCAACCACAAACTCCACATGAACTCGAAGTCGACATATGGTGGTGTGCTCTCACATCCTCCGTAGGGAGCGACTACCTAGATAGTCACCATAAAAACATATTAACCTTCGCCAGAACCTAGGTATTCCATAGCTTCTTCCAAGATGTTTCCTCCCTATGTGAACTAGACGAACCGGTTGTTCCTTCTAGCCATGCTTCTCTTCGCTTTCTAGTTGCCACGAGCATTATATACGATGGACGAACCGAGAAGGAGCCACTTCTCTCGATGTTCCAAGCCCAATAGTCCTCTATATTCCTCGTTCATATAGGGATTGCCATGATTGCAGGGACGTCAATAGGTAAGAAGGTTTGCTCAACTTGCTGCCTATCCCACTTCACCGAGGTAGGGTCAATAAAATCTGTAGCTAGCCTCATGGGGTTCGGCACCTTGTTCCCAAAAGGGCGCATCATCTCTTTTCTGGGGATCCAGTTCTCCAACCGAACGTCTGTGGTAGTTCCATTGCCTATCCTTTTAATGAGTCCATGTTTAAGAACTTCAATGCCTTCCATGATTGCCCTCCATATCTGACTAGGGCGAGACACGAGTGTTGCTTGCAATATTGACGTCATGGGGAAATAGACACTTTTAAGGATGCAAGCACTGAGAGACTCATGTTGCTGGAGGATTCGCCAACATTGCTTCACAAGCATTGCTAGATTGAACAATTCAAAATCCTTGAAACCCAGCCCCCCCCCCAAGATTTAGGTTGTTTCGGTGGCCATCCTTGGGACCCACTAGAAATTCTAAATAAGCATATTTAGATGCTCACCCAGCCCTCTAGGAATCTTGAAACAGGACGTAGAAAAGACAGGAATTGCTTGGGCTACTGATTTGACTAGAGCTTCCTTTCCTGCAGTTGACAAAGTCTTCTCAATCCAGCCTTGTATTTTGTTTCATAAGCGATCCTTCAAGAACTTGAAAGCTCCGTTTTTTACTATCCCACATCGGATGACATACCCAGATATTTTTCATTCAACGTTTCATTTGGCACATGGAGCAAATCTTTGATCTCTGCCCGAACGCTATCGAGGACACCCTTACTGAAAAATATAGAAGATTTACCATGATTAATCCGCTGACCCATTGCTTGGCAATAATGATCCAACAATCAAACAATTGGTTGACCTCATATGCACCCACAATATTGTCCTTGAAAAACAGTAGGATGTCATCTGCAAATAATAAGTGATTTACCGGTGGCGCCGACGGTGCCACTTGTAGACCATGAAGGTTAGATGAGTCATCTTGTTATTTTAAAAGGCATGAAAGGCCCTCTGGTGCCAGCAAGAACAAGTATGGGGAGATTGGGTCCCCTTGTCGGATCCCTCGAGAAGGATTAAACTGTTGCAATTTTCTGCCATGAAACATAACAGAGAATTTGACCGAAGATACCATGCCCATTACTATCTCCACCCATCTCTGTGTGAATCCCAATTTCAGCATGATGGCTTGTAGATATGGACACTCCACCCTATCGTAAGCTTTCATCATATCCAATTTCAAAGCACAGTGTTGGTGTTTCTTTGCCCTGTTTCTTTTCATGAAATGAAGGCACTCATAAGCTGCAATTATGTTGTCAGTGATCAACCTTCCAGGAACAAAGGTGGACTGCTCCACGGAAATAATATCAGGCAAAACCAGCTTTAGACAATTTGAGATCACCTTGGATGCAATTTTGTAAAGGATGTTGCATGGCGATATAGGCCGGAATTGAGTGAGCTGCGTAGGATTTTTTACCTTAGGGATCAACACTAGGATGGTCTCATTAATACTTTCGACAGACTCCGTTCCTTTGACTATACGTAGCACCACCTTTTACCTTATCACCGCACACGTCCCAATGGCATTGGAAAAAGTGGGCGGGGAACCCGTCCGGCCCTGCACTACAAAAAAATACACTTCCGTGATGATACGTGTTTGTCACAGTAGGTCGCTTTTTTTGTCATGCATGTACATCCATGACAAATTTATGACAGAATCAAGATAGTCATACTTGTGCTGTCGTAGAAGTGTACCATGACATTACCAAAATTATCATCACGGAAGTGTCCACTTCCATGACGATAAATCGCGCGTCACAGAAGTGCTTTCGTGAAGGGTGACCGACACATGGCATCCACCATAACGGAACGCCGTTAAGCTATCGGGTCAGGTTTTGGATCCGATAACCTGTTAACAGCCCCGACCAATCACTGGTAGAAAAAGGGCCTATAGTCCCAGTTCGTAAGGGCATTTAGTCCCGGTTCCTGAACCGGGACTAAAGTGTCGGTACTAATGCCCTGACCCTTTAGTCCCGGTTCAATCCAGAACCAGGACTAAAGGGTGCGGCCACATGGAGCTCCACCTTTAGTCCCGGTTGGTAACAGGAAATTTTATGATTTTTTTTTTTGAAAAAAATTTTGAATTTTTTTTATTTTCAAACTTCTGAATTATTTTAACCTCTAGTCTGTAATCACCAACCCTCATCACTTCTCAATTTATCCTCTAATCACCCCTCATCATTCCAAATCATCTAACTTCCTGAACGGTCACCCATCCTCCCACTCCCCCAGCCTGAGCACGCTTAACTTCCGGGTTCTATTCTCCCTCGCTCCAAGTCTGCACTTGTTGTTTTCCTGACAATAGTAAGATGTCAATCCTATTAACCTTCAGGAATTTTGCTTGAGCATGAAGTGACACATTTCACTGTTTGAGTTTGAAACTATTGTTTTAAAAAACAATAATTATTTAGTAACACTAATATTTCTTGAATAATTAGTTTGACCATTGTTTGACCACATTTTGACCATAGTTTGACCAGATTTGACCAAAATTGAAATAACTAAAATAATTATTTAGTAACACTAATATTCTAGAATAATTAGTTTGACCATTGTTTGACCACAGTTTGCCCACTGTTTGAATATTTTTCAATTTTTTCCACTCTAGATCTTAAAAGCCCCGTAACTTTTTTTCTATTAGGTTTTTGAGGATTTTGAAAATGTTTAACAGGGTTCCCCCAGTTAAATTTGGATGTAACTTTTCGAGTAGATGATTTTTCATATAAAAAACTTTTTCATCCGAGTTAGTATGCAAAAGTTATGCCCGTTTTTACAAATTTCAGAGAGATTTTGCAAATAAAGTCAAAATTCACATTTGCAAATTTTCCCAACAACTAGACCACATATCACATGAGAAACTTATTTTCTTTTATTTTTTTTTTGACATTTCCATTATTTTCATTTATTTTTTTTAAAACTTAAAAGGCGATCCACAAGGGGGGGTAGAGTTTGAAAATGGGACCTTTAGTACCGGTTCGTGGCACGAACCGGGACTAAAGGTCTCAACCCCATTAGTCCCGGTTTGTGCCTCAAACCGGGACTAAAGGTCTAATCTTTAGTCCCGGTTTGAGGCATGAACCGGGACTAAAGGTCATCGCACCCTTTAATCCCGGTTCATGTCGTTAACCGGGACTAAAGGGCCCGAGTGAACCGGGACTAATGCCTTAGCCGCACGAACCGGGACCAATGCTCACATTAGTCCCGGTTCCAGGCTGAACCGGGACTAATGGGCTGAGCCGGCCTGGACCATAGCCCTGTTTTCTACTAGTGAATGGGGATTTTCCACGTGTAAAATCATCATTGGCTAGAGGAAACACGTGCTGGCTCATCGTCGGGACAGATGTCATCCACTCACTGGACAGAAGGCGCCTATGATACGTCGACACGTGGCACGGCCCAACAAGTTTAAATGGGTCGGCCCAACTAAAGGCCCACAAGATTTTGCGGACCATAATGGGCTGGCCCAGCTAAAGGCCCACAAGATTTTGCGGACCATAATGGGCTGGCCCAGCTAAAGGCCCACGAGATTTTGCGGACCATAATGGGTTGGCCCAGCTAAAGGCCCACAAGATTTCGCGGGCCATAATGGGCCGGCCCAGGTAAAGGCCCACAAGATTTTCGCGTGCCATAATAGGCCGGCCCAGGTAAAGGCCCACGGTGACTCTAGCCCATAATGAACAGTAATTTTCTTTATGCACGTTAACGACCCGTGATTTACATGGGCCGTTTCCAGCCCGTGTTAGCTTTCGGCCTATTGACGGCCCATACGTTTTTGCGCTCCTTTTCGGCCCTCGGTTACTTCCGGCCCGTTACTGGCATGTTCCCCTAATGGGCCAAATTCGGCCCATGGCAAGAGTCGGCCCGTTACTGGCCTGTTCCACTAATGGGCCAAATTCGGCCCATGGCAAGAGTCGGCCTGTTTCTGGCCTGTTAACCCGTTGCGCCGTTTCTAGCCCGTCCTGTATTCTGGCCCATTAACGACCCGTTATGCCTGTGACAGAATTAAGCCTTTGTTGTCCTACGGCCTATTAACGGCATGTTACCGTGCTGGGCTGATACCAATTACGCCCGATTATGGCCCATGTAGACCCATTTATCCGACGACCCGAGGCCCACCGATTACAGGCCCATTTATCGACGGCCCGTAGGAGACCCATGGATCCTACGGCCCGTATATGGCCCATGGTAGTTGTGGCCACTAGCAAACCAGGGAAAAAGAAGACTAGGAAATAAATAAGGCTGAAACTAACGCTAGGCTATTAAGGCGATTACACAGATTACATCCACTCGGCATCAAAGATCGCTACCAGTGCAAATATATGGAACACCCTACACTAGACAAAAATGGCTTGCTGTTTTCTTCAGGCGATGGCTGCACGTTAAGAATAAATTTTGTATCACACCAAAACAAATTACAACTATATAACAAAAGGAAGGTTGGCATAAAACTTAACAGTCTAGCAGATAAATGCACCACCAGAAGTTCAGAAGCTCAGTTCATTTGATCTTGACGGCATTGAGAAATGTTTCTCCTTGTTTCACAAAGGGTCTCTGTTAGGGAATGGACTTGTGTTTGGAGCGCAGATACAACATTGCTTTGAGCTTGCATATCTTGATCATGAGGCAGTTTGGACGATATTGCCTTAACAACCAACGCAGTATTACGCAGGAACGTGCTTTTGGCACTGTTAGTGGACAGGTACCGACCCACTGCAGCAAGAGCTGACATTGCGGTTATAGTTGCCTCGCCACCTTCAGAAGGTGGCGGTTCCACCATTTTTTCCATAGCTCGCTGAAAAGTTGAGGTTTTACATTAGTAGTACCAGAACAGAAGATATTAAGGAGGCAGCAAAACCAAACAAAATAGCTTTGGTCTATATACAGAACTTATTCTGGTGAACCCATGTAAAATATTAGTTGTATTTTATTGCAAAGTACATAATAAAACCAGGTTCCAAACATATGGCCATGTACCATCGCTAATGTATTGTCTATTTCTTCACATTGTATTGAGGGCTAAGGATAAAGAGACGAAGTTTATAATACGGTAAGCATAGTATGACGTCATTCATATCACAAAACAACTGAGAACAGACAAACAGGCAATTGTAACATTGTGTGGGCAAGTCCAGCACGGAACTAGATTATGGGTCAAGATCAAAGGAACATCACTCCTCTCTTTTAAACCTTGTAAGGTGCAATGATACCCTAAGACAATTGTGTATAAAATTTAAAAGAGTAATAGACATTGGCTGCAAACCATGCAATTCAAGGCACAAGTCAGAGTAAGTAGTAGTTAAAAGGCATGAGGATTAAGGACTTACAACAGCGGCTTTGACTGGTGTAGTCATGCCCTTCTTCTTGCTGGTGTGACAGTCCTTGAAGATTTCCACAGCATTTGGTTCAGGTACTTTTTGGTCCTTGCGGGCTTTCCTCTGCATTTGGAACAAGTCAATATAGATCTGATAATATGGTACAGCGAAAAGAGTGAAATAGCAGCTAATTACAAGAGCCTCGCAGTGTGCAATATATCTACGAGATCCTGTCCTCTGTTGGAATTTCACTTTCGTACGGTTGGCCTTGTTCTTTGAACAGTTCACCTACAAGAAGATAGATTTGTGTGGCACATGCGTAAATAGAACTTCAATATGTTATCTGATGACATATATATAATGTACCTGATACTTCGTATCAGACCAGTGTTTAACATGGCCTCTCCAGTCTTCATCAGATATATTGTCCACTGGAGATGTTTGGGCAAGTTCACTGTTAGCCTTGCCTTCAAAGTGAGTTTTCCTCAAGTTATACCGATACTGTCGCAGAGCAGACTTGAAAACATGGGTGCAAGCTTGTCTGGTTGCATCATCTTGGCTATCCAACTTGAACCTCATCTGTTGAAAATTATGGGAGTCTCATTATCAGCAACCTAGAAAGTATTGGACAGAGCAAGACGATATTACTAGTTTCCATACATAACCATACTTACAGATAAATGATCGAGGAAGATGTTGAACTGGGTTTCGTCTTTGTCATTCCTGTACTGAATCCATGTTGGGAGGATACATACATGACACCTAACAGCAACCGCTGCCTCTGATACTAACTTGGATGACTCTATAGCATCACGTGGCCTTTTTAAACCTGCCTCAAAACGGATCTCCATTCTTCCTCCTCTAGATTTAGTTAACCTATCGAGCATTATCCCTGATGTTTGTTTCCTCTTGTGCCTAGGTGCTAGTCCAACAACAAACATAGGAAGTGTTAGTGTACATCAAACTGTGAGACTACATATAAAGAAGCATGCAACTGTAACTTGACTCCAGCAACTACCTTCTTGCTGTTGAAGCTCACAAGGTTCATCTGATATTGCCAACTCGTCTTATGTCAAGAGTGCTTGGGAAGTAGTGTCAGGTGGCAAGGGAGCTTGGGAACATGCTGCTAGCTCAGTTAACGCACGAGTACGTCGTGCAGCTGGTAGTACTGTGGTAGGTGCTGCAAGAACTAGGGCTGTCTCTGCTTGTTTGGTGGCAGCTATTTGTTTCTGTTTGTCTTTTTTTGCAACTCATGTAGCATGGGATGCCGTGTTTGTAGAATTTTATGCTGGACTTTGACCTTCTATTGCACCATCAGTACGAGCAGAATCTGCAGGATTCATCCGCTTCTCATTCCTTGCCATTCTGTGTTTCTTCCTCTTTCTCTGTTCCATGTTAAGTCAAGCCGACAAGAAAAACGAATAACAATTTAGTTCTTCAGAACAAATTGATGCGTGATGCAGACGAACTGAACTTTGATGTTAGACAACCACATGATAGGAGGATGTAATATGTATGAAAAACAGGACGGAAGAGATAACCAGAACTATGATGTGTAAACTAAGAAGAAGACATTTCACCAAATTAGAAGCAATGCAATGGAAGGTAGACACCATATGAAAGATGCTATAAATATCACTCTGCCAAGTTAACAGTGTCTCATCATAAATGACGATTAAACAAATGTGAAGCAGTACAAGAAATAAATCATATGCAAGATGCAAACAACATCACACTACCATGTTAGAGGTCTCTCATCATTAGTGCCATTGCATATTCACAGCTTATGATGTGTAAACTAAGGAGAAGGCATTTCAACAAATTAGAAGCAATGAAAGCTAGACACCATATGAAAGATGCAACGAATATCACTCTACCAAGTTAAAACTGTCTCGTCATAAGTGCCATTTCAACAAATTAGTAATACAAGCTAGAAACGAATGTGAGATGTAACCTATATCACACTCCAAAGTCAAACGTGTCTTATGATAAGTGATTGTTGCAGGTTACACAATAGTAGTAATTTGATGTAAGAACATGGTGTCATAGACAGATATTGTATGTTCTAGAAACAGGAACACATGTCTTATTCAAGTATAATGTGTAAAGTAAGCAGATGGAATTCAACAAATTTAGAAGCAATACAAGCTAGACATCACACATAACATGCAACCACATATAACAGTGCCAAGTTAGAGAGAGCACCGGTGATGCTGCACTAGGGAGACGTGCTCATCATAAACACAACTTTGTTGAGTGTCTATGCATGTGTTGTCTTGGAAATCATCTTGGGGGTGTGGAGGAGTAGAAACTGTAGTGGCCCTTCGTTCATGCATGCATTGAATTGTCAAGTAAAACTGACAAGAAAAAGCAATAAAATTCTCTCTTCAGAACTCATTCATGCATGATACTGACAATCACTACTTTGATGTAAGGCAAACACATGATACCAGGATGGAATATGTACGAAAAACAGGACGGCATGGCATGTTCACAACTATTTGTGTAAACTAAGCAGAAACCATTCCAGCAAATAAGAAGCAATGCAAGCTAGACACCACATGAAAGAAGCAACCAATATGACTCTGCCAAGTTAAAAGCGTCCCATCATAAATGGAATTTCAACAAATTAGAAGCAGCGCATGCTATAAATCATATGAAAGATGCAACTAATATCGCACTGCATATACTAAAGGTGTCTCGTCATGTTGATTGATGCGGTATACAAAAAAACAATAGTTTTATGTAAGGACATGCTTAATAGACAGATGTACTATGTACTAAATACAGGAAGGCATGTCACATTAACAGGTATAATGTATAAGCTAAGCAGACTAGCACATGCAGTTTAACCAGATTGGAAGAATTACAATCTAGACATCATATGCAACATGCAACCACATATCACGCTGCCAAGTTAGAGCAAGCACCTGCGATGCTAGTGTAGGGGAATGATGTAATCAACTACAGAGCTACGTTCACTATCTTCATCTAGCATTTCTGTTTCTTGAGAATCATGTCGGGAGGCTGACGCTGCATTCTTTAAATGAGGAGTAGTCCCCTTGCATGCCTGCCTCGTCATAAGTGATTGATGAGGGATACACAAGAACATTAGTTTGATGTAAGAACATTGTTAATACACAGATGTACTACTATGTACCAAAAACAGAAAGGCATGTCATATTCAAAGGTATAATGTGTAAGCTAAGCAGATGCAATTTAACCAAATTGGAAGCAATACAAGCTAGACATCCGGCTGGAGTGGTGAGCATGATCATCTAGGACCTGAGAGCCTGGTGGGAGGCGGGCTGCTTCGCCACCATCGCAGCTTTTTAGTTGTCTTCCAGGTGATGCCTATCTTTGCTGGGCTTGTCACTGGCTCGGCCAGTGCCCTGACTAGCTATTTGTCTTCTGGTGCTCACGGGATGGTGGCTCATGTAAAAAAATATCTTTCCTTATCTTACCGACTTCGACCTTTCGAATACAAGCTAGACACCATATGGAACATGCAACCACATATGACACCACGAAGTTAAAGAAAGCACCTGGGATGGTGGTTTGCGAGCGAGGTCATCAACTCCAGAGCTATGTTCCCCGTCTCCATCTGCTGACGCTACACCCTTTAAAGCATTGAAACGTGTCTTGCCTAGCCGCACACCAAACTGGAGCGACTTCTCTCTTTTCTTTTTGGCTTCTCTCATGGCAGCAGAGTCTGAAATACCCTTGCATAAAAACACAACAGTGAGAGTAAGGGTGAAGTGTGTGCAGAACTAGTGCACTGTAAAAGTAGCAGATAGCAGGTGGCTGAAAAATAAATGACAGGAGACATATGATAGCTCTACAACATTGCATGGCAAACAAAATTAGATTCTACTCTGTATGATTTTGTAATATATGAGTACAGGAAATGCAGGTACTCCTCCAGCACACCACCACATGTGGTCATATCTAAGATAACAGTCGACAGAAAATAAATAGGTCAGTCGATTTTTTTAATGAACCGTCCGATCTATAAGGAACGGGCAGATGGCCTTCGTCTACCTCCTGCCAGTCACTATTGACGATATTTCTTGAACCGCCAGCGACCACCGGCCCAGACCCCTGCCTCCGCCGCGCTGCCCTCCCATCGACCTCACACCACCACCGTGCTTGGCAGCGCCCCCAGGCCATCCCTTTAATCCCGGCCGACCTCCAGATCGGGCGCCAGTTGCTCTAGGCCGCACACGCCCCTAAGATAAACACCAAGGCGCTGCTTCCCCGGCGTAATAGGCGTACTAGCGCCTGTTATGCCGGGGAATGCTTCCGTTAATTGGGAATCAAGTGGCCAAAAATTGAAATTCAGGGGGGCGACGGACCTCTAGCTAAGGTGGAATAGTATATGAAGAGAAACGTTGTGCATCGCGAGTTACTAGGAACATCTAGTATCAAGAAGAAGCGGTCAACTAGTGTCTTCTATGGGATGAATACCGTGCAAGCAGAGACGTAAGATTTGCACGAATAAGGGAAGAGGAGTACCTTTTTCGGTTGCCGGTGTGGTCACCTCCACAAGTCACGCCGATCTTCTTCTTTTTATCGGGGAAACCGATGTTCTGGAGGGTGCAGGCTTGGACGAACCCATGGCCAAATTGTTGACTGTGTTGCCGTGGCCGTATGTCGGCGGAGGGGAAGCAGATCCGAGGCGGCGAAGGACGGCGTAGCAGGAACAG
This sequence comes from Triticum dicoccoides, assembly GCF_002162155.2. Taxonomy (NCBI): domain Eukaryota; kingdom Viridiplantae; phylum Streptophyta; class Magnoliopsida; order Poales; family Poaceae; genus Triticum; species Triticum dicoccoides. Next base: position 685,925,207 of record NC_041384.1, read on the forward strand.
CTCCGGTGCGGTGGAGGGTGGCGAAGTTGGAGCGGCAGCGGTGAGGCGCAGGACGGCATGGTTGAACTGGCTCGGGTACGGACGGCTCGGCCTCGGCTTCAACTACTAGCCGTGAAGGGCGTTGCGGTTGAGGTTGCGGTGGACGACGACGTTGGGGTATCGGCTCTAGCATGATGGAAGAGGGTGGCGGTTGCTGGGTGGGATGGGTTGGTGGACAGAGGACGCCGGGGTTTCGCGGCTGGTGGAGAGGTAGTTTTGGCGACCACGGAGTATGAATGGGGAATCGGACGGGTGGGGGGAACCATGTTTCGGTCTAGGACCCGCTTGTTTTTGGCTTTTTTGAACAGAAGATGGGACGCGCTTGTTTGAAATTTGGGGAAAGTACAAACTTTGCCCCCCTCTTAAATTTCGGACCTACTGCGGGTCGGGGGTAGGATGGTAATCCTAGGTGTCCCAAATAGTGGGCGGGGCGATTTCGGCCGCGCGCATGTGTGCTTAGGCGGCCATTGTGTATGAATGTTTTTCGGATGCGGTTGCGTGGCGTCTAGATGAAGCTACAAACCTACTCCGGTTTAGACCTTTGGACGTCGGGCCGGTAGGTTTCACGGGTCGGAGTTATTAGAAAAGTAATTTCCTTGCACTACCAAACATTGGTCTCACATGGTTTCGGGCGAGTAGAGGCTCTTTTGGCGCTTCGTTCGAAATTTTGAAACACAAGCATTCACGTTTAGAGTACTCTTGAACTATGAGGATTGACCTAAATATACAACGTTATATTTGACCTTGTATGTTTGAAAACCTCATTAAATTATCTGCTTCTTTTTGAAATTTTGACACTTGAAAATCCTATAACTACGATTATTTTGGAATGGAGGAGCTAAATTTGAATCTATTTTGTACACGACTACATATGCTATTATGTACAAAATCAGAGCAAAGATTGGTGCCCCTATAATTTAGGTATGGTTTACAAATGCCATGATATAAAATTCAAATAATTGAATGGACTTCATGTTGAATTCGATTTTTTTAAACCACCTTAAGTTGAATTCAAATGTATGCTAGTTCATAGGTAGTAGCTATTTATAATGTCCATTGTGTAACTTTCGTATGTATAATGTGCTTTACACACACAACATGAACTATACTCACATTTATATTCGATTGCTAAAGCGATGCATTGTCTAGAGTTCAAAATACTAACTATGTGGATCAATTGTGTCAAATAATAACATAGACATGCTCAAATTCGATAGAATCTAGATGTCTGATGGATCAATGACCGCTCCTTACGCAAATTCCAAATATCATGATTCCATCCTGATATTTGGATACAATTTATATCTTTAATCAATGTGTAGAGTAGTCTTTTACGTGTAGTTTCACTCTCCATCGGTGGTCTCTCACACATGCTCACACACTCTCTCCCGAGGTGTCTTTCTCGCACACATGCTCTAGATATAACCCTCCCTCCCTTTCGTAACCATTTACAACTGTTTTCACTAACCTTTATCACAAGAACTCTTCCTCTCGCAAACATACACACGCACAATCCTCATCGACCCTTTCTATATACATGGACCTACCTACGTGTATCATGTACGCACATTATCTTTATGCCTGTCTCTCATGCATTGTCTCACAACTCTCTTCCTAATCGACGAGTATGATTCTAGCAGAGCATTCTGTAGGATGCCCCTTAAAGTTAGGTTGGATGAATAGTAATATCAAAGATAAAGGGGTTACCTTAGTCCGAGAACCTAGGGTTACAAATCCTAGCCGGCTTTGTCAGTGGACACAGAGTCCTTCACAATTCTACTATCTTTGTCTTGTACGACTAGTCATCCATGGGTCTTCCTAAATGCATGACGGGCCAACCAATGTGGCGCAGGGCGGAACAGAACGAAGGGCCTCACCTCGACCCACCGGACCTCACGCGGTGACACACCTCTGCCCCCACATCTCATTATCTTCTCACACCCACACATACCAACACAAACACCACACACACAGAAAATTTCTCCTGGTGCCTCTATTCCCTCCCCCCTTGCATATACACACTCAAGGGAATGGAATCTCTTGTCGTGACATCATATTTGTCTCTCTCTCTAGACCACTCTCATTTCTCGTGCTATCTCTCCCATGCCCCCCCCCATCGTCCCCTCTATCCATGCCTCTCTCGAATACGTAATACACACACATACCTCTCTAGGCCCCGCCAAAATGCATCAACTACACATTCACACATGTTACATCACGTACCCCATTGATCTAAAAAGCCCTCTCTTCATGTTTATTTCGCATACAACATTCCTTTTGAATAAAGTGTGGCCAAAAAATTATTTTAGAGTTTCTACATATATACAACATTACAAAGTTATATGGAGGACTACGAACGCTAATTTGCATTGCATGGTGCCCACAATGATATTTATTCCGCACTGTGAATTTGTATATTTTTATACTATATACAAAGTTAGTCATAATAAAGAGAAACGAAGAGCATCTATCTCTCCATCGCATACCCCCCTGTATGCCCCTTTCACGTATGCACACAAAACTATCTCCAGGTCCTCTAAAAGTAAGCCCCCAGAAAATTCACGCATGTTTCATCTTTCTCTCGCGATATATGCAATGATGATCATTGTATTTGAAGTGAAAGCACGATATGCACATTGGACTTTAGAATCCACTCATTATGGTCACCATTTAGGTTTAGTGGTTATTATGCAGTCACGGGCTCACCGTACAACTCTGTATTTGCTCATGACATGACTAGTTGACCAGTTAAACGCTCCACGTGGCACCTCTAGTGTTGCATCACATTATCTCACTACCATCATGCCCACCTGTTGACTTGTATCTACTCTACATCTACACTCTTATAAAATACATAAAATACACTCTTATAAAAAACAGAGTTGGTGATGATGGTGTGCCTGCCATCCTGCAATATAGGCCGTCCGATTTATATCTGACGGATAGGAAAGAAACTATGGCAATTTTGCAAAAAGGTACCCACACACCTCTCCACATAAATAAGGCCTTCCCTCGTTCATCCTTTTCTCTCACAAGATAAACAAGTCATACAAATGCATCTTGATGTTACATGCAACGCACGGGCATCTTGCTAGTAAGAATGAAAAAAAACGACAAAAAAATATTTGGACGGTGGTTCGAAGTCATGACCGCGGGCACAGCGGACAAGGTGGCCTTGTATTGGTATGCTGAGCCGTCTGTTTTAACACACAGGAGCTGGTGTGGTGATTATACACACATGCACACATGCACACGAACTGCATCCACGCAACACTCACACAAACACATGCACCGACGCATGCACAAAACACTCACACGTACACACGCAGCCACGCACGCACGCAACACTCACACACACACGCACGCATGTATCCACACACCAGTACACCACACGACCAACACACACTCTCACGCTCAAGTGCTCAACCTACACGTGCATGCGCACACATCAGGCCCTGACAGACACATAGACAACCAGGTGATTCCCGCGCACGGGTTGGAGCCTTGTCGTGCCTGCCTAAATTTGTGTTTATCTGACCTTTTGCCTATGCAAACTGACAGGTGGGACCCACAAAGAACATGGTCAATTTAACTAGTCAACATGGCGCCACGCACACTATTTGGTCGGTCAACAGAGTGCAATCCGATGCTGAGCTGTGAGCAGGTGACCGTATAATCACCGCAAAACGTATATAGTGACCGTAATCAGCTTATTCTGAAGTTCGGTGACCGTATTACGCTTTTCTCTCTGCAGGCCCTCCAAAACTACATCTCTACACATTCTCGCATGTTACTACAACACTACTACTACACTCTAACACAATAAATCATATGTGTTTTTAGTTTTACTAGATATCGTATTGTTACTTATAATTATTCAGTTTGCATACATTAAAATTGCCTTTGAAATGTATGGCCAGTATCATCTACCGTGCGGGAAAAATCCCGCCCTTTCTTGTTTAATCGGGTTTGTATCAATGGACCGTGCGAAACAGCAAAACTATAGTACTATACAGTACAAGTGACAGTTCACTGGGCCGTCGTGTCATCTACTCCTCCGTCGTAAGAGTGGAGCGCTCGCTTTCATAAATCTTCTAGTCCCTTTCGCCGACATGTGGGACATCAAGCTACCGGGTCCACGTGCCATACCGGAATACAGTGCAGAGCAGCCGGGGCGAAGCACCCAGTCATGGCGCCGGCGTTGTAATGAGCAATGAGGCGTCAAATCACAAAGTTGCACCTTTCCCGTAGTTAAGTTGGAGGGACGAAGCAACCATCATTTCACTCGTTGCTGAATCCGCTTCTCCTTCATCTTCTTCAACTTAACCACGTGTTGCTTCTGCCGTTGTTCTGCCTCATGTGGGACGCGGATCGGCGTGGTAAAGCACTGACACATGGGACCGCATGTTAGCAAACCGCCAGGACAACGTCCTCCGAAAATAACAAGCCTAATCCTAGACTTACAAAGGGCTATGTAGCTGCTATGTATGTATACTTTCTGAGGGAGTCCTGGATTAGGGGGTGTCCAGATGGCCGGACTATACCTTCAACCGGACTCCTGGACTATGAAGATACAAGATTGAAGACTCCGTCCCGTGTCCGGAAGGGACTTTTCCTTGGTGTGGAAGGCAAGCTTGGCGATACGGATATGAAGATCTCCTACCATTGTAACCAACTCTATGTAACCCTAACCCTATCCGTTGTCTATATAAACCGGAGGGTTTTAGTCCGTAGGACAACATACACATCAACAATCATACCATAGGCTAGCTTCTAGGGTTTAGCCTCTCTGATCTCGTAGTAGATCTACTCTTGTACTACCCATATCATCAATATTAATCAAGCAGGACGTAGGGTTTTACCTCCATCAAGAGGGCCCGAACCTGGGTAAAACTTCGTGTCCCTTGCCTCCTGTTACCATCCGGCCTAGACGCACAGTTCGGGACCCCCTACCCGAGATCCGCCGGTTTTGACACCGACATTGGTGCTTTCATTGAGAGTTCCTCTGTGTCGTCGCCGTCAGGCTCGATGGCTCCTACGATCATCAATGGCGTTGCAGTCCAGGGTGAGACCTTCCTCCCCGGACAGTTCTTCATCTTTGGCGACTTCGCACTGCAGTCCAATTCACTTGGCCATATGGAGCAGATCGAAAGCTACGCCCCTGGCCGTCAGGTCAGATTCGGAAGTTTAAACTACACGGCTGACATCCGTGGGGACTTGATCTTCGACGGACTCGATCCACTACCGAGCGCGCCGCACGGTCCTGACGAGCATGATCTAGCTCTGCCGCCGAACAGTGCCCTAGAGGCCGCACCCGCATCGGCTCCGATCCTTAATTCGGAGCCAATTGCGTCGATCGAGGATGGGTGGTTGGACGCCGCCTCGGGGGCTGCGATCCCAACTGCGATTGAGCCGAACACGAGCCCCGTACTCTGCGAGACTCGTGACTCCAAGGAGCCGGACTCCTCTCCGGACTCCGAACCCTCTGTGCCTGTCGGTCTCAAAACTAGCGGATCTCGGGTAGGGGGTCCCGAACTGTGCGTCTAGGCCGGATGGTAACAGGAGGCAGGGAACACGATGTTTTACCCAGGTTCGGGCCCTCTCGATGGAGGTAAAACCCTACATCCTGCTTGATTAATATTGATGATATGGGTAGTCCAAGAGTAGATCTACCACGAGATCAAGGAGGCTAAATACTAGAAGCTAGCCTATGGTATGATTGTTGTCTATGGAGTTGATGAAGTTGTCCTATGGACTAAAACCCTCCGGTTTATATAGACACCGGATAGGGTTAGGGTTACATAGAGTCGGTTACAATGGTAGGAGATCTTGAATATCTGCATCGCCAAGCTTGCCTTCCACGCCAAGGAAAGTCCCATCCGGACACGGGACGAAGTCTTCAATCTTGTATCTTCATAGTCCAGGAGTCCGGCTGAAGGTATAGTCCGGCTACCCGAACACCCCCTAATCCAGGACTCCCTCAGTAGCCCCTGAACCAGGCTTCAATGCCGACGAGTCCGGCGCGCAAATTGTCTTCGGCATTGCAAGGCGGGTTCCTCCTCCAATTCCTTCATAGAAGATTGTAAACACCAAGAGTACTGTCCGGCTCTGCAAAATAAGTTTCCACATATTGCCATAGAGAGAATAATATTAACACAAATCCAATCTGCTGACGTATTCCGCAGTGCACCATCACACTACGGCCAAGTCCTTTACGAATCGTTTTTACTTTTTCACCTCAGCGTGTTTTGCTAGGCGGTTTCCTTGGCACGTCTTGTCAAAGCAGAGATCGTGTACCCCCCTTTTACGGGATTCTCATCAATACGGACGTGGGTAATCCAATCGCGCCACTTATCACGGTGCTTGGGAGGCAAGTGAGTTTTACTAGGCAGGTGGGGACGCACAACCGCATCCGCCCATATAAGGGGATAAGGATCCACCTTTTTACCTACGCCTTCTTCCTCCTCTGCCTATCCATCTCCTGCGCACTCGAGCTCCAGCGCCCAAGCCCACACTTCCCACCTCAACCTCCTCCAGCAATGTTCGGAGCGGGAGGCAAGTGGATGGTCTCCACCGTTACGGAGGGCCAAGTTAAAAAGCTAAGGAAGGCCGGATACTTGTCCAAGGACATCGCGCACCGGCTTCCCGAGGAGGGGCAGCTTATCCCCATCCCAAGGCCCCATGAGAGGGTAGTATTCCTTCCCCACTTCCTCCGCGGACTGGGTTTTCCACTTCACCCATTTGTCTGGGGGCTCATGTTCTACTACGGCCTGGATTTCCACGATCTGGCCCCGAACTTGATCCTCAACATCTCGGCGTTTATAGTTGTGTGCGAGGCTTTTCTCCGCGTCCGCCCCCATTTCGGCCTCTGGCTCAAGACCTTCAACGTCAAGCCCAAGGTGGTGCGCGGCAACTAGGCAGAGTGCGGAGGCGCCATGGCGGGCAAGATGGCCAACGTCCTATGGTTCAAGGGCTCTTTTGTGGAGACCCTAAAGGGATGGCAAGCCGGGTGGTTTTATATCACCGAGCCGCGCGATCCGAAATGGACCGCAGCCCCCGAGTTCCGATCCGGACCCACCACGCGGCTTATGTCCTAGAAAGAGACGGGCCTGTCATGGGGTAATGAAAAAGAGGTGACCGGATTGCAAACATGCATCCAGTCCCTGGTGAACAAGCCAGTCCGGCTTGTCAATGTAATCCAGGTTATGCTCGTCCGCCGGATCCTCCCGTGTCAACAACGGGATTTTAATCTATGGGAGTTCAACCCGGCGCAGCATCAAACCCTCACCGGGCTCTTCGACACGACGTACGAAGACGCCTGGAGGCTGCTATTTAAGGGCGCCGAGGCTCCTGCATCCGCTTCCGAGGACCGCGGATACAGCTCGCAGCGTCATGCTAACGAGGTAAGCCATCTACACCTTTTACAGGATGTTTTAAGCTTTTTCCATAGTTTGACTCTATGCGGGATCTAAACTCCCTTACCTTTGACAGGCTTGGCGGGCGATATCCGGACCGATTAATTGTCCGGCTCCGCTGCCCGAAGACCCAGCCCCAGCTCTCCTAACGAAGCTGCTGGTTCCGGCACCTTATGTGGTGCCAGAGAAGAAGGCCAAGAAGAAGAAGACCACGGGGACTCGAAAGAGTGCCCGTAATATGGTGGTGTCGGACTCATCATCTGACGAGTCCGAGACGCACTCCTCCCGTGAAAACAAGGAGGAGGAAGAAGAAACCTCTCCCCTTCCAGCGGGGGAAGGAAAGAAAAGGAAGGCCGCCCCAACGGGGGAGGCCGAAGGGTCCAAGAAGAGGAAGACCCCTCCGCCGGACTACCTCCCCGACGTCGAAGAGGACGAAGAGGAGTGGCCAGACAAGGCCAAGCGTCCGGCGAAATCGTAAGTTCGGATATTAGAGTAACTCATGACGTTCCTTTGTTGCACAACTTTCACTAATGTCGAATATAATTATGCAGCCCGCCCCGGACCGGACTCGACGAATCGTCGGGCGGCTCCCTGGACTCATCGGACGTGAACTCCGTTCCGCCCGCTGTCTCCCCCCGCACCGCGGACGATGCCAAAGTGGCGTCGCGACGAGCTCTGGGGCAGGAGGAGGTGGTCCCGGAGGAGCCGCAAGGCAACCTCCCGGACTCCAGGAGTGAAGGGGACAAGGCCCCCCAGGGCTCCAAGTCCGGCTTTGAGCCGGACACCGCACCGGAATCTACAACAGTTTCGGTCCACGGTAGGCGAACTCCTTCCAAGAGGAGTAAGCCTTCTGAGCCAGCATCCTCCGTCCAACTGAAGGTGCCGGACAATCTGCTGGAGGTGCTTGACGGCACCTCCATCGACGAGGAGCACCGTACTATTATGAGTACGGTGATCCAGAAGGTTCAGTCCGCCACGAGCGGACTGAGTGAAGCTTGCGCTAGCCTTCTAACAGGCTTCGAGGTAAGTAAAAAATATGTAAAAATATAACCACATAGACAGTAGCCCCTGATGCTCTGTTCGGTGTTCGGAAAGAAAAACCGAATAGAGGATCTATTAAATTTCGCAGGAGTCTAACAACAAAGAGTCAATATGCATATGCAGGCTTCGCTGCTAGCCACCGCCGCACTGACTGTGGAGGTGGGTGCCCTGAAATAGGGCCTCAAGCGGACCGAGCAAGAGCTTGGCCTTGCCAAATGGCAGCTCAAGGAGAAAGAAGGTAAGAAATACCTTACAGAAAAAGTGCCTATAGAAAGGCTTGATTGCAAAAAATAACAGGATTGTACTGCTTATTGTAGGGGCCACGACTGAGGTGGCGACCCTCAAGCAGGCGCTGTCCAAGGCCGAAAAGAAAGCGGCCGCGGAGTGCTCTGAGCGAGGGAAACTTGAGGGCCAGGTTGGCGAGGTGCAGTAGGAGCTTCAGGCTCTCATGAAAAAGCATGAGAGTTTGGGGCTTGAGTCCAAGATGCAAGCGTCCGAGCTCGCGGCGGCCCTTGAGACTGCCAAGTCCGCCAAGGCCGAAGCCCAAAAGGCCCTCCAAGAGTTGGAGGAGATGAAAAAGATAGCGGCGGGTAAGGCATTCTTTATGCAAAGCAGAAGTATGAAAGTAAAGTACTTGTTACTTACCTGAATCCGGAGCTCTCCAGGGGCATCCGCAGATCTTCCCCACAGCGTATCCGACGCCACCGCATTCTACCGAGCCGAAGAGGGCAGCTCGACGGAGAAGGTGTTCTGGTTTCAGTATGCTGAGGCCGGACACCCTGTTCCCTTAAGCGACCAGCTGAAACAGCTGGTCGAGCTCCACAAGGTGGCCGAACAAGCCATGAAGGGCTTCATAGTTCGGCTGTGGCCCAGAGAGGCCCTGTCTGGGAGCTACTTCGGGCTGGTGCGGCGACTGGTGGAGGCATGTCTGAGGCTCGAGGTCATCAAGCATTCCGTCTGCATCGAAGGTGCCCGTAGGGCCCTTGCCCGTGCAAAGGTGCACTGGGGTAAGCTGGACGGTGATAAGCTTGTGAGGGACGGGCTGCCGCCAGGGAAGGAGCATCGCAAGCCCGAGAACTACTATAAGGATGTTCTTGCGGGTGCCCGCCTTGTGGCAGATGAATGTACCAAGGATGTAATTTTTGAATGAACTCGCTCGTGTTTATCCTGTGCGCTGAAAATTTGTTCATATGCGCTAAGCAATGCTTATTGAATTTAAAATATTACTTTCTATGCGGCCGTTTATCAAAAATTGAGAGATGGCCAGTCGTCGGCTTCTGCCCCCATGCCACTAGTGCTGGGGTGTTCGGGATAAACCTGAGGGCTCTTTTTCCCATAGTTGGGTCCTTCGAGGGAGGCGCTCAGCACAACGAACCAGGCAATCGGACTATAATGCTTGAACACTCTCACTTAGCCATAGAACTCTATAATTTTAAATTTCGGCGAAGCCCCTAGTTCGGAAGACCGGGTTCGGGGCGCTATCCATGCCTTGGCCGGACAAAGCCAGCTCCTCGCTCGAAGCGGCATAAGCCTTTAGGGACTCGAAAAACCTCTCGAACAGCGACCGGTCTCTCGCCACATCTTGACAGTCAGTTTTAGCTTTCTCCACTGAGGTGCTTAGCCCAGCTCAACCGGGGCACAATCGCAGTGGTTCTCCTAGTGCTACCTTAGCCGATATAGCGGAACGTAAGGCACCAAAACATAGGAGCCAGGCAAACCCAACTATTGACCCAAATCATGATTCGGAGCCGATGCATATAGTGCTATAAGTTTGGGGTGCCGCACTTGTGAAAGTGTACGGACTTCTCACGTCATATTAATGGGTACTAAAGCCCCTGGCGTATTTCGCCGTACCACAGTGTATGGGTGCAACATGTCATAAACATATATATGAAAAGATGATAATGCAAAAAATAGACAGAAGGCTATGCATTGTTTATAGTGCGGTAAGCAAAAGATATTGGACTATTTGGTATGTCCTGACCAGGGGCAGGCCGCGGAATTGTATTTAAAATAGGTATACCGCTCGTAACAGAGACCACCTGGGAGTTCCATAATGCGGCATTGCTTGTCTGCCTCCCTGGATCTTGCATCGTTTGTGCGGCAGTCGAATTGCCGAACAGGTCGTCTGAAGTATGGAGTCCTGAAAGTAAGAAAAAATTAAAAAAAGAATCTGGCAGCCCCTTGTCTGTTTTAAGCCGTATTTTGGGCTTGCCGTTATTGTGCCCCTTCCCCTGTGCCCATGGAATTTCAAGGGCGTAGTTATGTACGCGAGGTACTGGTTTTGCTATGTCGCGAGAGCTGGGGTTGGGGACGTATTGCTACGCTTGTTCAGAGTGTGCCAGGCGGTCCTGCTGTCGGTTACTCCGGGCGCGCTTGGCAGTGTCTGGCTTTTTAACGGCCGGACTAGAGAATTGCCTAAGAAGGCTACTTTGCACTTCCGCTGCGAGAGCCGCCGTGTGCTCCTCCGTACGGAGGGAGCGTTCGGTGTTTCCTTTGACCGTGATTACTCCTCGAGGGCCTGACATCTTGAGCTTGAGATATGCGTAGTGCGGCACCGCATTGAACTTTGCGAATGTGGTTCGTCCGAGCAGGGCGTGATAGCCACTGCGAAACGGGACTATATCAAAGATTAACTCTTCGCTTCGGAAATTGTCCGGGGATCCGAAGACCACGTCAAGTGTTACTGAGCCTGTACAGTTGGCTTCTACACCTGGTATAACGCCTTTAAAGGTCATTTTTGTGGGCTTAATCCTTGAGGGATCTATGCCCATTTTGCGCATTGTATCCTGGTAAAGCAGGTTCAGGCTACTGCCGCCGTCCATGAGGACTCTTGTGAGATGAAATCCGTCGATGATTGGGTCGAGAACCAATGCGGCGAAGCCGCCATGAAGGATGCTAGTGGGATGGTCCCTTCGATCAAAAGTGATCGGGCAGGAGGACCATGGGTTGAACTTTGGGGCGACTGGCTCCATCGCATAAACGTCCCGTAGCGCGCGCTTCCGCTCCCGCTTGGGAATGTCGGTTGCGTATATCATGTTCACCGTCCACACTTGTGGGGGAAAGCCCTTCTGTCCATTGTTGTTCGGCGGCTTGGGCTCCTCCTCGTCATCGCTGTGCAGCCCCTTGTCTTTGTTTTCGGCTCTTAACTTTCCTTCCTGCTTGAACACCCAACAATCTCTGTTAGTGTGATTGGCTGGCCTTTCGGGGGTGCCATGTATCTGGCACAAGAGGTCGAGTATTCGGTCCAAACTGGACGGGCCCTAAGTATTCTTTTTGAATGGCTTTTTCCGCTGACTGGATTTGTAGCCTTTGAATCCGGCATTGACTGCCATGTCTTCATTGTTGTCGCTGCTAACGCGGCGTTTTTGCTTATTCCAATGTGTCCTGCCACTTTTGTCCTTGGTATTCGAATTACCAGGATTCTTTGATAAGTTGTTACTGCGAGCTAGCCAGCTGTCTTCTCCCGCACAAAAGCGGGTCATGAGTGTCGTGAGGGCTGCCATAGATTTCGGCTTTTCCTGTCCCAGGTGCCGGGCATGCCACTCGTCCCGGATGTTATGCTTGAAGGCTGCTAGGGCCTCTACATCCGGACAGTCGACTATCTGGTTTTTCTTTGTTAGGAACCATGTCCAGAATTGTCAGGCCGATTCCTCTGGCTGCTGAATTATGTGGCTTAAGTCGTCGGCATCCGGTGGTCGCACGTAAGTGCCCTGGAAGTTGTCGAGGAATGCGGCTTCCAGGTCCTCCCAAGAACCGATTGAGTCTGCTGGCCAGCTGTTAAGCCAATGTCGGGCCGGTCCTTTAAGTTTGAGCGGGAGGTATTTGATGGCGTGTAGATCATCGCTGCATGCCATGTGGATGTGAAGGAGATAATCCTCGATCCATACCGCCGGATCTGTTGTGCCATCGTATGATTCGATGTTTACGGGTTTGAAACCCTCTGGGATTTTGTGCTCCATTACTTCATTCGTGAAGCATAGCGGGTGTGCGGCGCCTCTGTACTGGGCTATATCACGACGTAGCTCGGAAGAGCTATGTCTGTTGTGTTCGGCCCGGCCGGATTTGTTGTATCCGGAGTGAAGATCATCGTCACGTGCCGTAGGGCGCTTATGCAATCCGTAGATCGATCTTGTTTGTCTTGCCTTGTCTTCCAGTACGTCTCGCAGGTCTGGCGCATTTTCCCGTGCCTTGGTTGAGTGGCGTCGGGGCATGGCTTGGGTGGATGGTCGAGAGACCTCTCTGTCTCGGCCGCGAGGTGGCAGGTCTGCCATGTCATGCGCTGGTGATGTAGGTGCTTCCTCCTCTGATCAGGGTAGCGGCCTGCGCTTTGAGTAACTCTTGGAGGGGCGTTCGAGTTCATACTCTTCGGCCGCAAGGACTTCAGTCCATCTGTCAGCTAGCAAATCTTGGGCAGCTCTAAGCTGCTGCTGCTTTTTCTTGAGGCTGCTTGCCGTGGCTAAAAGCCTGTGTCTAAAACGCTCTTGTTCGGCGGGGTCTGATGGTATGACTAATTCGTCGTCATCGAGGCTTGCCTCATCTTAGGAGGGAGGCATATAGTTATCATCCTCAACCTCTTGGTCTGCCGCTCTCTCATGAGGGCTGGCTTCTCCATCTTCCTGTGCCGAATCTTGCTGAGGTGGGTGTTCTTCGGCGCTGTCCGGGGTAGTATTATCTCCCGTGCCGGAATCACCGTTTTTTCTTTGGCAGGATTTAGAGCAGCGCCGCTGACGCCGGCGCTTTGGCTGTTTCTTGGGGGTGTCATCCCCCACTGTTCCATCGCCATCTCCATCCTTCGGAGTATCCACCATATATATATGTCATATGACGAGGTGGCCTTCCAACGCCCTACAGGTGCTGGTTCCTGTTCGTCTCCTACATCGTCGTCCATACCGTCGATGTCTTCGGAGCCGAAGTCAAGCATGTCGGTTAAATCGTCGATAGTGGCTACAAAGTGGGTGGTGGGTGGGCTTTGAATTTATTCATCGTCCGTATCCCGTCCTCGCTGACCATAATCCGGTCAGGGCTCTCCTGATAAAGAGAGAGACTTAAGAGAACTCAGGATGACACCAAAAGGCGAGTGCTGAAAGATGTCTGCGGTGGTGAACTCCATTATCGACGCCCAATCGGATTCGATTGGCAGGGGCGCGGGGGGTTCGGAGTCCGAGGAGGAGTCCGGATCCTCAGAGTCACGGATCATGCAGAGTGCGGGGCTAGCATTCGGCTCGATCGCCTTTAAGATCACAACCCCCGAGGTGGCGTCCAACCGCTCGTCCTCGATTGGCGCAATAGGCTCCGAGTTAGAGGTCGGAACCGATGCGTGTGCGGCCTCCAGGACACTACCCAGAGGCAGAGCTAGATCGTGCCCCTCAAGATAGTGCGGCGCGCTTGGCCGTGGCTCGAACCCATCAAAGATCAAGTCTCCGCGGATGTCAGCCGTGTAGTTTAAGCTTCCAAACCTGACTTGATGGCCAGGGGCGTAGCTTTCGATCTACTCCAAGTGGCCAAGAGAATTGGCCCGCAGAGCGAAGCCGCCGAAGACGAAGATCTGTCCGGGGAGAAAAGTCTCACCCTGGACCGCATCGTTGTTGATGATCAAAGGAGCCATCGGGCCTAAAGGCAACGACACAGAGGAACTCTCAATGAAAGCACCAATGTCGGTGTCAAAACCGGCGGATCTCGGGTAGGGGGTCCCGAACTGTGCGTCTAGGCCGGATGGTAACAGGAGGCAGGGAACATGATGTTTTACCCAGGTTCGGGCCCTCTCGATGGAGGTAAAACCCTACGTCCTACTTGATTAATATTGATGATATGGGTAGTACAAGAGTAGATCTACCATGAGATCAAGGAGGCTAAACCCTAGAAGCTAGCCTATGGTATGATTGTTGTCTATGGAGTTGATGAAGTTGTCCTACGGACTAAAACCCTCCGGTTTATATAGACACTGGATAGGGTTAGGGTTACATAGAGTCGGTTACAATGGTAGGAGATCTTGAATATCCGCATCGCCAAGCTTGCCTTCCACGCCAAGGACAGTCCCATCCGGACACGGGACGAAGTCTTCAATCTTGTATCTTCATAGTCCAGGAGTCCGGCTGAAGGTATAGTCCGGCTACCCGAACACCCCCTAATCCATGACTCCCTCAGCGCCCCTGCCAATCGAATCCGATTAGGCGCCGATCATGGAGTTCACTGCTGCGGACATCTTTCAGCACTCGCCTTTTGGTGATATTCTGAAGACACTGAAGTCTCTCTCTTTATCAGGAGAGCCCTGGCCGGACTACGGCCAGCAAGGTTGGGATTCGGACGATGAAGAAATTCAAAGCCCACCCACCACCCACTTTGTAGCCAATGTCGACGACTTAACCGACATGCTCGACTTCGACTCCGAAGACATCGACGGTATGGACGCCGATGAAGGAGACGGTGAAGAACCAGCGCCTATTGGGCCCTGGAACGCAACCTCGTCATATGACGTACACATGGTGGACGCACCAAAAGATGACGACAAGGAGCGGAAGGACAAACCGAAGGCCTGTTCCCTCGAAAAGTAGTCAAAGCGGCAACGCAAGCGCCGCCCCAAAGCCCGCCTCGACAGAAATAGCGATCACACAGACCTAGCATTGGAGCAGGGCAAACCGCTGCCGGACAACGGCAATCCGGATAATCAAACCGAACAAACAAATCCTATCAAGGATAACGTCCGGATGATATAACACCGGACAGACACCCGGAGCAGCAGACTGCCCGTAAAAGGCTTGTTGCCACCGCGGGGAGCCTGAAAAAGCAGAAGCAAAGGCTCAAGGCCGTGCAAGACACACTCCAATTCAGATGGAGTAAAATACTCAGCACTACAGCAAGGTACGGCGACAATCGCCCCTCCAAGAGCTACCCAAAGCGAAAGCTGCTACCTGAATTGGATGAGGAGGCCCCAGAACCCCCACAACCAAATATCAAAGCAGCCACCTGGTCGGATAGACGACCCCTCTACCAACACAGAGCGGCATACAATGCCGCTCACAATGCAATACGCGACCCCTGCGAGGGCTCGCACCCAAAGGACGGCGCAACAAGATCCATCTATGGACCATGCAAGCGCGCCCCAGCATACAATGCAACACAACAAACATCCGAACAACGCCGGTACACCCAGCTACAGGGGTGCCGCACACCCCCTATGTTTCACCGATGAGGTGCTGGACCATGAATTTCCAGAGGGATTCAAGCCCGTAAACATAGAGGCATACGACGGAACAACAGACCCTGGGGTCTGGATTGAGGACTACATCCTTCACATCCATATGGCTCGAGGAGATGATCTCCACGCCATCAAATACTTACCCCTCAAGCTCAAAGGGCCAGCTCGTCACTGGCTCAAAGGCCTCCCCGAAAGCTCCATTAGAAGTTGGGAAGAGCTCGAAGACGCCTTTCGGGCAAATTTTCAAGGGACTTATGTCCGACCTCCGGATGTGGATGATTTGAGTCATATAACTCAACAGCCCGGAGAGTCAGTCGGAAAGCTTTGGAACAGGTTTCTTACTAAAAAGAACCAGATTGTCGACTGTCCGGACGCCGAAGCCTTGGCAGCTTTCAAGCATAGCGTCCGTGACGAATGGCTCGCCAGACACCTCGGCCAAAATTAGCCGAGAACGATGGTCGCATTAACAAACCTCATGACCCGCTTTTGCGCAAGCGAGGACAGCTGGCTAGCCAGATGTAGCACCAGCGACCCTAGTACATCTGAAGTTAGAGATGGAAACGGGAAATCACGGCGCAACAGCAATAACAAACGCTGGATTAAAGAAGACAGCATGAAGGGCACGGCAGTAAATGCCGGATTCAGAAGCTCTCGGCCAGGTCAAAAGCCGCTCCCTAAAGGCACCAGGGATGAACTGTCCAGCCTCAACAAAATTCTGGACCAAGTATGCCAGATCCATAGTACCCCTGGTAAACCTGCTAATCACACCCACAGAGAATGTTGGGTCTTCAAGCAGTCCAGCAAGCTCAACGCCGTACACAAGGGGGAGGATACACCAAGTGAAGACGAGGACGAGCCTCCCAAACAAGACTCGGCGGAACAAAAGAAATTTCCACCGGAAGTCAAAATAGTAAACATGTTACACGTGATCAAGGGAAAAAACAACGCGGCACTCTCAGGAAAATATACCCAAATGCCTGTTACCGCAAAGTCCTGCCACTGGTCGTCTCAACCGATCACCTTCGACCATCGCGATTACTCAGCAAGTATCCGACACGCAAGATGGGCTGCCCTAGTATTAGACCCAGTAATTGGCGGATATCACTTCACACGAGTCTTGATGGACGGCGGCAGTAGCCTAAACCTAATATATCAGGATACAATCCGCGGGATGGGGTTAGACCCAACACAAATTCGCCATAACAATACTACCTTTAAAGGAGTAACGCCAGGCCCAGGGGCTCGTTGTATGGGCTCCCTCTCATTACAAGTTACATTCGGCTCCCCCGATAACTTCCGTCGCGAGCATTTAACTTTCCACATCGCTCCATTTCAAAGTGGCTATCAAGCCCTGCTCAGACGCGAAGCTTTTGCTCGCTTTAATGCAATACCACACTACGCCTCCCTCACACTCAAGATGCCCGGTCCACGTGGCATCATTACAGTGCACGGAGATATCAAGTGCTCTCTGCGCGCCGAAGAGAGTGAGGCTGCCTTGGCAGCCGAACATTAAAGGCGTCCGGACCAGCGATCGAGTCCGGCGCCGCTATTTACACCGAATAAGTGATCACACCCCTATTTGTCAATACAAGGGGCTCAACGCGCGCAGACAAGTGGCAATTTCTTATCATCTTCAATTATACATGGTTTCTTTAAAAACTATCTTTTTGCACGACAACTTTTTCACTTAACTTCCTCTCTTTTACAGACGATCATCGTGCTACACCCGTCTAGGATACGGCACAAAGGAGACACAAGCGCAGACGTGCAGCAGGGACCCGCTCAAAGGATTCTTTTTAGATTAAGACCCTGCGTAAACCTTTTTTACTGTCTCTTGTTGATACATATCTGTTGGAAATATGCCCTAGAGGCAATAATAAATTGATTATTATTATATTTCCTTGTTCGTGATAATCGTTTATTATCCATGCTAGAATTGTATTGATAGGAAACTAGGATACATGTGTGGATACATAGACAACACCATGTCCCTAGTAAGCCTCTAGTTGACTAGCTCGTTGATCAATAGATGGTTACGGTTTCCTGACCATGGACATTGGATGTCGTTGATAACGGGATCACATCATTAGGAGAATGATGTGATGGACAAGACCCAATCCAAAGCCTAGCACAAGATCATGTAGTTCGTATGCTAAAGCTTTTCTAATGTCAAGTATCATTTCCTTAGACCATGAGATTGTGCAACTCCCGGATACCGTAGGAATACTTTGGGTGTGCCAAATGTCACAACGTAACTGGGTGACTATAAAGGTGCACTACGGGTATCTCCGAAAGTGTCTGTTGGGTTGGCACGAATCGAGACTGGGATTTGTCACTCCGTGTGACGGAGAGGTATCTCTGGGCCCACTCGGTAGGACATCATCATAATGTGCACAATGTGATCAAGGAGTTGATCATGGGATGATGTGTTACGGAACGAGTAAAGAGACTTGCCGGTAACGAGATTGAACAAGGTATCGGGATACCGACGATCGAATCTCGGGCAAGTATTGTACCGATAGACAAAGGGAATTGTATACGGGATTGATTAAGTCCTTGACAGTGTGGTTCATCCGATGAGATCATCGTGGAACATGTGGGAGCCAACATGGGTATCCAGATCCCGCTGTTGGTTATTGACCGGAGAGTCATCTCGGTCATGTTTGCATGTCTCCCGAACCCGTAGGGTCTACACACTTAAGGTTCGGTGACGCTAGGGTTATAGAGATATTAGTATGCGGTAACCCGAAAGTTGTTCAGAGTCTCGGATGAGATCCCGGACGTCACGAGGAGTTCCAGAATGGTCCGGAGGTAAAGATTTATATATGGGAAGTCTTGTTTTGGTCGCCGGAAAAGTTTCACGCATTATCGGTATTGTACCGGGAGTGCCGAAAGGGGTCCGGGGGTCCACCAAAGGGGTCCACCTGCCCTGGGGGCCACATGGGCTGTAGGGGTGTGCGCCTTGGCCTATATGGGCCAAGGACACCAGCCCCAAGAGGCCCATGCGCCAAGAGATAAGGGAAAGGAAGAGTCCTAAAGGGGGAAGGCACCTCCTAGGTGCCTTGGGGAGGATGGACTCCTCCCTGGCCGCACCCTTCCTTGGAGGAAGGGCCAAGGCTGCGCCCCCCCCCCCTCTCCCTTGGCCCTATATATAGTGGGGGGAAGGGAGGGCAGCAACACCTAAGCCCTGGCGCCTCCCTCTCCCTCCCATGACACATCTCCCTCCTCCCACAGCGCTTGGCGAAGCCCTGTTGGAATCCCGCTACTTCCACCACCACGCCGTCGTGCTGCTGGATCTCCATCAACCTCTCCTTCCCCCTTGCTGGATCAAGAAGGAGGAGACATCGCTGCTCTGTACGTGTGTTGAACGCGGAGGTGTCATCCGTTTGGTGCTAGGATCATCAGTGATTTGGATCACGACGAGTACGACTCCATCAACCCCATTCTCTTGAATGCTTCCGCGCGCGATCTACAAGGGTATGTAGATCCACTCCTCCCTCGTTGCTAGATGACTCCATAGATTGATCTTGGTGACACGTAGGAAAATTTTGAATTATTTCTATGTTCCCCAATAGTGGCATCATGAGCTAGGTCTATGCGTAGTTTCTATGCATGAGTAGAACACAAAGTAGTTGTGGGCATTGATTTTGTTCAATATGCTTACCGTTACTAGTTCAATCTTGATTCGGTGGCATTGTGGGATGAAGCGGCCCAGACCGACCTTACACGTACTCTTACGTGAGATTGGTTCCACCGACTGACATGCACTAGTTGCATAAGGTGGCTAGCGGGTGTCTATCTCTCCCACTTTAGTCGGATCGGATTCGATGAAAAGGGTCCTTATGAAGGGTAAATAGCAATTGGCATATCACGTTGTGGTTTTTGCGTAGGTAAGAAACGTTCTTGCTAGAAACCCATAGCAGCCACGTAAAACATGCAAACAACAATTAGAGGACGTCTAACTTGTTTTTGCAGGGTATGCTATGTGATGTGATATGGCCAAGAAGAATGTAATGAATGATATATGTGATGTATGAGATTGATCATGTTCTTGTAATAGGAATCACGGCTTGCATGTCGATGAGTATGACAACCGGCAGGAGCCATAGGAGTTGTCTTTATTTATTTATGACCTGCGTGTCAACATAAACGTCATGTAATTACTTTACTTTATTGCTAACTGTTAGCCGTAGAAGTAGAAGTAATAGTTGGCGAGACAACTTCATGAAGACACGATGATGGAGATCATGATGATGTAGATCATGGTGTCATGCCGGTGACGATGATGATCATGGAGCCCCGAAGATGGAGATCAAAAGGAGCAATATGATATTGGCCATATCATGTCACTATTTGATTGCATGTGATGTTTATCATGTTTATACATCTTATTTGCTTAGAACGACGGTAGTAAATAAGATGATCCCTCATTAAAATTTCAAGAAAGTGTTCCCCCTAATTGTGCACCGTTGCGAAAGTTCGTCGTTTCGAAGCACCAGGTGATGATCGGGTGTGATAGATTCTTACGTTCGAATACAACGGGTGTTACGATCCTAGCATGTACAGACATGGCCTCAGAACACATGCGAAACACTTAGGTTGACTTGACGAGCCTAGCATGTACAGACATGGCCTCGGAACAAAAGAGACCGAAAGGTCGAGCATGAGTCGTACGGTAGATATGATCAACATGAAGATGTTCACCGATGATGACTAGTCCGTCTCACGTGATGATCGGACACGGCCTAGTTGACTCGGATCATGTAATCACTTAGATGACTAGAGGGATGTCTATCTGAGTGGGAGTTCATAAGATGAACTTAATTATCCTGAACATAGTCAAAAGGTCTTCACAAATTATGTCGTAGCTCGCATTTCAGTTCTACTGTTTAGATATGTTCCTAGAGAAAATTTAGTTGAAAGTTGATAGTACTAATTATGCGGACTAGGTCCGTAAACTGAGGTTTGTCCTCATTGCTTCATAGAAGGCTTATGTCCTTAATGCATCACTCAGTGTGCTGAATCTCAAACGTTGTCTATGGATGTCGCGAACATCTGACATACACATTTTGATAACTACGTGATAGTTCAGTTAAACGGCTTAGAGTTGAGGCACCGAAGATGTTTTGAAACGTCGCAAAACATATGAGATGTTTCGAGGGCTGAAATTGGGATTTCAGGCTCGTGCCCACGTCAAGAGGTATAAGACCTCCGGCGATTTTCTTAGCCTGCAAACTAAGGGAGAAAAGCTCAATTGTTGAACTTGTGCTCAGATTGTCTGAGTACAACAATCGCTTGAATTGAGTGGGAGTTGATCTTCCAGATGAAATAGTGATGGTTCTCTGAAGTCATTACCACCAAGCTGCTTGAGCTTCGTGATGAACTATAATATATCAGGGACATATATGATGATCCTTGAGATATTCGCGATGTTTGACACCACAAAAGTAGAGATCAAGAAGGAGCATCAATTGTTGATGGTTGGTGAAACCACTAGTTTCAAGAATGGCAAGGGCAAAAAGGGATGCTTCATGAAACAGCAAATCAGCTGCTGCTCTAGTGAAGAAACCCAAGGTTGAACCCAAACCCAAGACTAAGTGCTTCTGTAATAAGGGGAACAGCCACTAGAGCAGAATTACCCTAGATACTTGGTAGATGAGAAGGCTGGCAAGGTCGACAGAAGTATATTGGATATGCATTATAATGTGTACTTTACTAGTACTCCTAGTAGCACCATGGTATTAGATACTGGTTCGGTTGCTAAATGTTAGTAAACTCGAAATAAAAGGCTGCGGAGTAAACGGAGACTAGCTAAAGGTGAGCTGGCAATATGTGTTGGAATTTTTTCCAAGCTTGATGTAATCAAGCATCGCACGCTCCCTCTACCATCGAGATTGGTGTTTGCGTTGAGCATAGACATGATTGGATTACGTCTATCGCAATACGGTTATTCACTTAAGGAGAATAATGGTTACTCTGTTTATTTGAATAATACCTTCAATGGTCTTGCACCTAAAATGAATGGTTTATTTAATCTCGATCGTAGTGATACACATGTTCATGCCAAAAGATAGTAATGATAGTACCACCTACTTGTGGCACTGCCACGTAAGTCATATCGGTATAAAACGCATGAAGAAGCTCCATGTTGATGGATCTTTGGGCTCACTCATTTTTGAAAAGTTTGAGACATGCGAACCATGTCTATTGGTGTATATGCATGAAGAAACTCCATGCAAATGGATCGTTTGGACTCACTTGATTTTGAATCACTTGAGACATGCAAATCATGCCACATGGGCAAGATGACTGAAAGCCTCGTTTTCAGTAAAATGGAACTAGAAAGCAACTTGTTGGAAGTAATACATTTTGATGTGTGCAGTCCAATGAGTGCTGAGGCATCTAGTGGATATCGTTATGTTCTTACTTCACAGATGATTTGAGTAGATGTTGAGTATATTTACTTGATGAATCATGAGTCTGAATTATTGAAAGGTTCAAGTAATTTTAGGGTGAAGTTGAAAGATCGTCGTGACAAGAGGATAAAAGATCTATGATATGATCATAGAGATGAATATCTGAATTATGAGTTTGGCACAGAATTAAGACATTGTGGAAATTGTTTCACAACTAATATAGCCTGGAACACCATAGTGTGATGGTGTGTCCGAACATCATAACTGCACCCTATTGGATATGATGCATACCATGATGTCTCTTATCAAATTACCACAATAGTTTATGGGTTAGGCATTAGAGACAACCAAATTTACTTTAAATAGGGCACCACGTAATTCTGATGAGATGACACCGTATGAACTATGGTTAGAGAAACCTAAGCTGTCATTTCTTAAAAGTTTGGGGTTGCGACGCTTATGTGAAAAAGTTTCAGGCTGATAAGCTCGAACCCAAAGTGGATAAATGCATCTTCATAGGACACCCAAAACAGTTGGGTATACCTCCTGTCTCAGATCCGAAAGCAATAAGGGATTGTTTCTGGAATCGGGTCCTTTCTCGAGGAAAAGTTTCTCTCGAAAGAATTGAGTGGGAGGATGGTGGAGACTTGATGAGGTTATTGAACCGTCTCTTCAACTAGTGTGTGGCAGGGCACAGGAAGTTGTTCCTATGGCACCTACACCAATTGAAGTGGAAGCTTATGATAGTGATCATGAAACTTCAGATCAAGTCACTACCAAACCTCATAGGATGACAAGGATGCGTACTACTTCAAAGTGGTACGTAATCCTGTCTTGGAAGTCATGTTGCTAGACAAACCTACGAGCTATGGAGAAGCGATGGTGGGCCCGGATTCCGATAAATGGCTCGAGGCCATAAAATCCAAGAAAGGATCCATGTATGAAAACAAAGTGTAGACTATGGCAGAACAACTCGATGGTCGTAAGGCTGTTGAGTGCAGATGGATTTTAAAAGGAAGACGGACAATGATGGTAAATGTCACCATTAAGAAAGCTCGACTTGTCGTTAAGATGTTTTCCGACAAGTTCAAGGAGTTGACTACGATGAGACTTTCTCACTCGTAGCGATGCTAAGAGTCTATTGGAATTATATTAGCGATTACTGCATTATTTATGAAATCTTGCAGATAGGATGTCAAAACATTGTTTCCTCGACGTTTTTTGAGGAAAGGTTGTATGTGATACAAAGCGGAAGGTTTTGTCAATCCTGAAAGATGCTAATAAGTATGCAAAGCTCCAGCAATCCTTCTAGGGACTGGAGTAAGCATCTCGGAGTTGGAATGTATGCTTTGATGATGATCAAAGATTTTGGGTTTATACAAAGTTTATGAGAAACTTGTATTTCCAAAGAAGTGAGTGGGAGCACTATAGAATTTCTGATAAATATATGTTGACATATTGTTGATCAGAAATGACGTAGAATTTCTGGAAATCATATAGGGTTATTTGGAAAGTATTTTTCAATGGAAAGCCTGGATTAAGCTACTTGAACATTGAGCATCAAGATCTATAAGGATAGATCAAAATTCTTAATGGTACTTTCAAATGAGCACATACCTTGACATGATCTTGAAGGTGTTCAAGATGGACCAGTCAAAGAAGGAGTTCTTGCCTGAGTTGTAAGGTATAAAGTTAAGACTTAAAGCTTGACCACGCAAAAGAAAGAGGAAGGACGAAGGTCGTCCCCTATGCTTTTATCATAGGCTCTCTACAGTATGCTATGCTGTGTACCGCACCTGAAGTGTGCCTTGCCATGAGTCAGTCAAGGGGTACAAGAGTGATCCAAGAATGGATCACAGGACAGCGGTCAAAGTTATCCTTAGTAACTAGTGGAATAAGGAATTTTCTCGATTATGGAGGTGGTAAAAGAGTTCGTCGTAAAGGGTTACGCCGATGCAAACTTTGACACTAATCCAGATTATTCTGAGTAGTAGACTAGATTCGTATAGTAGAACAGTTATTTGGAATAGCTCCAAATAGAACGTGGTAGCTGCATCTGGGAGATGACATAGAGATTTGTAAAGCACACACGGATCTGAAAGATTCAGACCCGTTGACTATAACATCTCTCACAAGCATAACATGATCAAACCCAGAACTCATCGAGTGTTGATCACATGGTAATGTGAACTAGATTATTGACTCTAGTAAACTCTTTGGGTGTTAGTCACATGGGGATGTGACCTTGAGTGTTAATCACATAGCGATGTGAACTGGATTATTGACTCTAGTGCAAGTGGGAGACTGTTGGAAATATGCCCTAGAGGCAATAATAAATTGATTATTATTATATTTCCTTGTTCGTGATAATCGTTTATTATCCATGCTAGAATTGTATTGATAGGAAACTCAGATACATGTGTGGATACATAGACAACACCATGTCCCTAGTAAGCCTCTAGTTGACTAGCTCGTTGATCAATAGATGGTTACGGTTTCCTGACCATGGACATTGGATGTCATTGATAACGGGATCACATCATTAGGAGAATGATGTGATGGACAAGACCCAATCCTAAGCCTAGCACAAGATCATGTAGTTCGTATGCTAAAGCTTTTCTAATGTCAAGTATCATTTCCTTAGACCATGAGATTGTGCAACTCCCGGATACTGTAGGAATACTTTGGGTGTGCCAAACATCACAACGTAACTGGGTGACTATAAAGGTGCACTACGAGTATCTCCGAAAGTGTCTGTTGGGTTGGCATGAATCGAGACTGGGATTTGTCACTCCGTGTGACGGAGAGGTGTCTCTGGGCCCACTCGGTAGGACATCATCATAATGTGCACAATGTGATCAAGGAGTTGATCACGGGATGATGTGTTACGGAACGAGTAAAGAGACTTGCCGGTAACGAGATTGAACAAGGTATCGGGATACCGACGATCGAATCTCGGGCAAGTATTGTACCGATAAACAAAGGGAATTGTATATGGGATTGATTAACTCCTTGACATCGTGGTTCATCCAATGAGATCATCGTGGAACATGTGGGAGTCAACATGGGTATCCAGATCCCGCTGTTGGTTATTGACCGGAGAGTCATCTAGGTCATGTTTGCATGTCTCCCGAACCCGTAGGGTCTACACACTTAAGGTTCGGTGACGCTAGGGTTATAGAGATATTAGTATGCGGTAACCCGAAAGTTGTTTGGAGTCCCGGATGAGATCCCGGACGTCACTAGGAGTTCCGGAATGGTCCGGAGGTAAAGATTTATATATGGGAAGTCTTGTTTTGGTCGCCGGAAAAGTTTCGCGCATTATCGGTATTGTACCGGGAGTGCCGAGAGGGGTCCGGGGGTCCACCAAAGGGGTCCACCTGCCCCGGGGGCCACATGGGCTGTAGGGGTGTGCGCCTTGGCCTATATGGGCCAAGGACACCAGCCCCAAGAGGCCCATGCGCCAAGAGATAAGGGAAAGGAAGAGTCCTAAAGGGGGAAGGCACCTCCTAGGTGCCTTGGGGAGGATGGACTCCTCCCTGGCCGCACCCTTCCTTGGAGGAAGGGCCAAGGCTGCGCCCCCCCTCTCTCCCTTGGCCCTATATATAGTGGGGGGAAGGGAGGGCAGCAACACCTAAGCCCTGGCACCTCCCTCTCCCTCCCATGACACATCTCCCTCCTCCCGCAGCGCTTGGCGAAGCCCTGTTGGAATCCCGCTACTTCCACCACCATGCCATCGTGCTGTTGGATCTTCATCAACCTCTCCTTCCCCCTTGCTGGATCAAGAAGGAGGAGACGTCGCTGCTCCGTACGTGTGTTGAACGCGGAGGTGTCGTCCGTTCGGCGCTAGGATCATCGGTGATTTGGATCATGACGAGTACGACTCCATCAACCCCGTTCTCTTGAACGCTTCCGCGCGCGATCTACAAGGGTATGTAGATCCACTCCTCCCTCGTTGCTAGATGACTCCATAGATTGATCTTGGTTACATGTAGGAAAATTTTGAATTATTGCTACGTTCCCCAACAATATCCACCATTGTGAAGGATGCTGACGTCTTGGCATGTGGCCATGCCAGAACAATGCACGTACCTGGACACAAGGGGCTTCTTACAAAGGCCATTACTTAGGCCTGGTTTATACCACAAAGACCGAATACCTTAGGGAGTGTTCGGCGTCGCGAGTTTGGCCCTATATGCATCAGCTCCGAATCATTGTCTTTGGTAAAATGTTGGGTTTGCCCGGCTCCTGTGTTTTGGTGCCTTACGTTCCGCTTTACCAGCTAAGGTAGCACCAGGAGAACTACTGCGATTGTGCCCTAGTTCATCCGGACGAGCACCTCAGTAGAGAAAGCCGAAAACTGACTGTCATGATATAGCGTGAGACTGGTCAACCACTCGATGACATGTGGGAATGTTAGAATTCCTCCACCTTAACGAAGGACCAAAGGTTCATGTAATTTCAGGGTGAAGTTGAAAGATCGTCGTGACAAGAGGATAAAAGATCTATGATATGATCATAGAGATGAATATCTGAATTATGAGTTTGGCACAGAATTAAGACATTGTGGAAATTGTTTCACAACTAATATAGCCTGGAACACCATAGTGTGATGGTGTGTCCGAACATCATAACTGCACCCTATTGGATATGATGCATACCATGATGTCTCTTATCAAACTACCACAATAGTTTATGGGTTAGGCATTAGAGACAACCACATTTACTTTAAATAGGGCACCACATAATTCCGATGAGGACACCGTATGAACTATGGTTTAGAGAAACCTAAGCTGTCATTTCTTAAAAGTTTGGGGCTGCGACGCTTATGTGAAAAAGTTTCAGGCTGATAAGCTCGAACCCAAAGTGAATAAATGCATCTTCATAGGACACCCAAAACAGTTGGGTATACCTCCTGTCTCAGATCCGAAAGCAATAAGGGATTGTTTCTGGAATCGGGTCCTTTCTCGAGGAAAAGTTTCTCTCAAAAGAATTGAGTGGGAGGATGGCGGAGACTTGATGAGGTTATTGAACCGTCTCTTCAACTAGTGTGTGGCAGGGCACATGAAGTTGTTCCTATGGCACCTACACCAATTGAAGTGGAAGCTTATGATAGTGATCATGAAACTTCAGATCAAGTCACTACCAAACCTCATAGGATGACAAGGATGCGTACTACTTCAAAGTGGTACGTAATCCTGTCTTGGAAGTCATGTTGCTAGACAAACCTACGAGCTATGGAGAAGCGATGGTGGGCCCGGATTCCGATAAATGGCTCGAGGCCATAAAATCCAAGAAAGGATCCATGTATGAAAACAAAGTGTAGACTTTGGCAGAACAACTCGATGGTCGTAAGGCTGTTGAGTGCAGATGGATTTTAAAAGGAAGATGGACAATGATGGTAATGTCACCATTAAGAAAGCTCGACTTGTCGTTAAGATGTTTTCCGACAAGTTCAAGGAGTTGACTACGATGAGCCTTTCTCACTCGTAGCGATGCTAAGAGTCTGTTGGAATTATATTAGCGATTACTGCATTATCTATGAAATCTTGCAGATAGGATGTCAAAACATTGTTTCCTCGACGTTTTTTGAGGAAAGGTTGTATGTGATACAAACCGGAAGGTTTTTTCAATCCTGAAAGATGCTAATAAGTATGCAAAGCTCCAGCAATCCTTCTAGGGACTGGAGTAAGCATCTCGGAGTTGGAATGTATGCTTTGATGATGATCAAAGATTTTGGGTTTATACAAAGTTTATGAGAAACTTGTATTTCCAAAGAAGTGAGTGGGAGCACTATAGAATTTCTGATAAATATATGTTGACATATTGTTGATCAGAAATGACGTAGGATTTCTAGAAATCATATAGGGTTATTTGGAAAGTATTTTTCAATGGAAAGCCTGGATTAAGCTACTTGAACATTGAGCATCAAGATCTATAAGGATAGATCAAAATTCTTAATGGTACTTTCAAATGAGCACATACCTTGACATGATCTTGAAGGTGTTCAAGATGGACCAGTCAAAGAAGGAGTTCTTGCCTGAGTTGTAAGGTATGAAGTTAAGACTTAAAGCTTGACCGCGGCAGAAGAAAGAGGAAGGACGAAGGTCGTCCCCTATGCTTTTATCATAGGCTCTCTACAGCATGCTATGCTGTGTACCGCACCTGAAGTGTGCCTTGCCATGAGTCAGCCAAGGGGTACAAGAGTGATCCAAGAATGGATCACACGACAGCGGTCAAAGTTATCCTTAGTAACTAGTGGACTAAGGAATTTTCTCGATTATGGAGGTGGTAAAAGAGTTCGTCGTAAAGGGTTACGCCGATGCAAACTTTGACACTAATCCAGATTATTCTGAGTAGTAGACTAGATTCGTATAGTAGAACAGTTATTTGGAATAGCTCCAAATAGAACGTGGTAGCTGCATCTGGGAGATGACATAGAGATTTGTAAAGCACACACGGATCTGAAAGATTCAGACCCGTTGACTATAACATCTCTCACAAGCATAACATGATCAAACCCAGAACTCATCGAGTGTTGATCACATGGTAATGTGAACTAGATTATTGACTCTAGTAAACTCTTTGGGTGTTAGTCACATGGGGATGTGACCTTGAGTGTTAATCACATAGCGACGTGAACTGGATTATTGACTCTAGTGCAAGTGGGAGACTGTTGGAAATATGCCCTAGAGGCAATAGTAAATTGATTATTATTATATTTCCTTGTTCGTGATAATCGTTTATTATCCATGCTAGAATTGTATTGATAGGAAACTCAGATACATGTGTGGATACATAGACAACACCATGTCCCTAGTAAGCCTCTATTTGACTAGCTCGTTGATCAATAGATGGTTACGGTTTCCTGACCATGGACATTGGATGTCATTGATAACGGGATCATATCATTAGGAGAATGATGTGATGGATAAGACCCAATCCTAAGCCTAGCACAAGATCATGTAGTTCGTATGCTAAAGCTTTTCTAATGTCAAGTATCATTTCCTTAGACCATGAGATTGTGCAACTCCCGGATACCGTAGGAATACTTTGGGTGTGCCAAACGTCACAACGTAACTGGGTGACTATAAAGGTGCACTACGAGTATCTCTGAAAGTGTCTGTTGGGTTGGCACGAATCGAGACTGGGATTTGTCACTCCGTGTGACGGAGAGGTATCTCTGGGCCCACTCGATAGGACATCATCATAATGTGCACAATGTGATCAAGGAGTTGATCACGGGATGATGTGTTACGGAACGATTAAAGAGACTTGCCGGTAACGAGATTGAACAAGGTATCAGGATACCGACGATCGAATCTCGGGCAAGTATTGTACTGATAGACAAAGGGAATTGTATACGGGATTGATTAACTCCTTGACATCGTGGTTCATCCGATGAGATCATCGTGGAACATGTGGGAGTCAACATGGGTATCCAGATCGCATTGTTGGTTATTGACCGGAGAGTCATCTCGGTCATGTTTGCATGTCTCCCGAACCCGTAGGGTCTACACACTTAAGGTTCGGTGACGCTAGGGTTATAGAGATATTAGTATGCGGTAACCCGAAAGTTGTTCGGAGTCCCAGATGAGATCCCGGACGTCACTAGGAGTTCCAGAATTGTCCGGAGGTAAAGATTTATATATGGGAAGTCTTGTTTTGGTCGCCGGAAAAGTTTCGCGCATTATCGATATTGTACCGGGAGTGCCGAAAGGGGTCCGGGGGTCCACCAAAGGGGTCCACCTGCCCCGGGGGCCACATGGGCTGTAGGGGTGTGCGCCTTGGCCTATATGGGCCAAGGACACCAGCCCCAAGAGTCCCATGTGCCAAGAGATAAGGGAAAGGAAGAGTCCTAAAGGGGGAAGGCACCTCCTAGGTGCCTTGGGGAGGATGGACTCCTCCCTGGCCGCACCCTTCCTTGGAGGAAGGGCCAAGGCTG
The DNA here is from genome assembly GCF_002162155.2 of Triticum dicoccoides. Classification (NCBI taxonomy): domain Eukaryota; kingdom Viridiplantae; phylum Streptophyta; class Magnoliopsida; order Poales; family Poaceae; genus Triticum; species Triticum dicoccoides. The sequence continues at coordinate 685,955,261 of NC_041384.1, forward strand.
CCCCCCCCCCTCTCCCTTGGCCCTATATATAGTGGGGGGAAGGGAGGGCAGCAACACCTAAGCCCTGGCGCCTCCCTCTCCCTCCCATGACACATCTCCCTCCTCCCGCAGCGCTTGGCGAAGCCCTGTTGGAATCCCGCTACTTCCACCACCACGCCATCGTGCTGCTGGATCTCCATCAACCTCTCCTTCACCCTTGCTGGATCAAGAAGGAGGAGACGTCGCTGCTCCGTACGTGTGTTGAACGCGGAGGTGCCGTCTGTTCGGCGCTAGGATCATCGGTGATTTGGATCACGACGAGTACGACTCCATCAACCCCGTTCTCTTGAACGCTTCCGCGCGCGATCTACAAGGGTATGTAGATCCACTCCTCCCTCGTTGCTAGATGACTCCATAGATTGATCTTGGTGACACGTAGGAAAATTTTGAATTATTGCTACGTTCCCCAACAATATCCACCATTGTGAAGGATGCTGACGTCTTGGCATGTGGCCATGCCAGAACAATGCACGTACCTGGACACAAGGGGCTTCTTACAAAGGCCATTACTTAGGCCTAGTTTATACCACAAAGACCGAATACCTTAGGGAGTGTTCGGCGTCGCGAGTTTGGCCCTATATGCATCAGCTCCGAATCATTGTCTTTGGTAAAATGTTGGGTTTGCCCGGCTCCTGTGTTTTGGTGCCTTACGTTCCGCTTTACCGGCTAAGGTAGCACTAGGAGAACTACTGTGATTGTGCCCTAGTTCATCCGGACGAGCACCTCAGTAGAGAAAGCCGAAAACTGACTGTCATGATATAGCGTGAGACTGGTCAACCACTCAATGACCTGTGGGAATGTTAGAATTCCTCCACCTTAACGAAGGACCGTTTTCCGGCCAGGCATGTACGCACCCTGAGATCGGGAGAGTGCGGAGCCACCAGGGGCTATCTAGTAGCCCCACTGTCAAACTCCTATGGCTAAGTGAAAGTGTTCAAGCATTATAGTCCGGTTTCCTCGCTCGCTCCGCTATCACCTCCTTAATAGGACCAAGACGTTGGGTTAAGTGTGAACGCGTGTTTTTGCTAGCACCTCCGCATTATATGCGTGGGGGTTGAAGCCGACGACTGCAATCTTTCAGGTTATACACACGTATACAAAAACGGCCGCCCAGGAGGCATCATATTACTTTCAGGCAAAAGTATAAAAATAGCCTTATAATACTCTATAAAAGCATTCCGCTTACAATGAGATTACATATCACTCAAACATAATATTTTTTGAGCACTGGGTATCTACCAAACGGGCACCCTCAAGAACTTCTTCAAAGTAGTGCTCAGCAACCTTTCGACCTATGGCCGAATTCCGCGCTGCAACATTGGTAGCATCCATCTCCGCCCAGTATGCCTTGACACAGGCAAAGGCCATTCGTACGCCCTCTATGCACGCCGACCTCTTCATCGCATCAATGCGCGGCACCACATTGAGTAATCGCTGCACCAAGCTGAAATAGCTGTTCGGTTTTGACCCTTCCGGCCATAACTGATCCACAACAGACCTCATGGAGAGTCCAGACAACCTATTTAGTTCGACCCATTCGGCTAATTGGTCAGTCAATGAAAGTGGACGCTCGGGAGTATGGAATTGTCTCCAAAACAGCTGGTCTACTCCATGGTCCGTCTGACCCTGGAAGTACTTGGCCGCATCGGCAGCGCTCGCCGCCAAATCCATATACACATCCTCCGAGCTCCACAGCCGGTCCAGGGGGCATACCGTGGATCTCCGAACTTCCTCCACAACATAAAGGATTTCCCAGCTACAATATCTTCGGCTTCCCGCAGCTCCTCCTTCTTTGCCATCATAGCAGAGCGGAGGTCCTTTCTCGTCGCAGCAGCCTTCTCTAGGTCCGATGCCTTTGCCTGGTTTTCCTTTTCAAGAACCCGGCAATGGTCGGCAGCGGCTTTTAATTCTATGGCCATCTTGGCCATCTTGTCTCGGCTCTCGCCATGTGTGTCCTTCTCGGCTTGCAACTCTTCGGCCGCCTTTAAAGCAGCCGCATTACCCAACCTCGCTTGTTCCTTGGCTCGGGCAAGTTCTGCCCGCAAGCACTACAGGAATCAGCTACTTTGCCGTCTGCCACGGCGGACGGCAAAGGCATGAACGGCGGACGGCAAAGGCCTTTGCCGTCAGCCGCGGACGGCAAAAGGCTCCGGCAAAGTAGGCTACGGTAAACAGCTACTTTGCCGTCTGCTTCCTGGCGGCTGACGGCAAAGGCCCTTTGCCGTCTGCGGCGGACGGCAAAGAGAGCGGATGGCAATAATTGCGCTGTCAGTCCGTTAAGTGGCTAACGGCAGGCCTTTGCCGTCCGCCGCTGACGGCAAAATTTCTAGTGTCTTTGCCGTCCGCTGTATGATGTCATCTACACGTCACTACATGGCAGGTTCTTTGCCGTCTGCCACTGATGGCAAAGTGCAGGTTCTTTGCTGTCCGCCACTGATGGCAAAGTCTTTGTCGTCTGCCATTGTAGGCAAACTGACCAAATGGGTCAGCCTCCAGGAAGCACAGCTAGATGCCACGTGTCTTCTTTGCCGTCCGCGGCAGACGGCAAAGAGCCCATTGCCGTCGGTGGCAGACGGCAAAGAGCCTGCATATTGGCTCTTTTATCTGTTTTTTATTAAATCCAACAATTTTCATCACAAATATATATGACATATATAGATATATTTCAAAAGGCCATTACAGAGCAAACATATAAGATATCCAACACATAACTTCATCATCCAACCATATATATTACATGCATAGTTCCATCATACATAACAAGTTCAACATAGAGGCATCCAACCATATATATTACAATAGTTTCATCCAACGATACATGCATAGTTCAATGATACAAAAGAAACAGAGAAAGGGATAAGGAGCACTCCATCTATGCAAGCTTTCGTCAAGTGAATGAAATCTGCAAAATGAAAAATAAGAAAGTTAGAACAAGAAGAGTAGAACAAGAAGAAGAGTAGAACAAGAAGAAGACTAGAACAAGAAGAGTAGAACAAGAAGAAGACTAGAACAAGAAGAGTATGTCATTTATGAGCTAACTTACGTGAAATGGATCATATATGAGCTAACTAAGTTGAAATGGGTCGTTTATGAGCTAGCTAAGGTGAAATGGATCATTTATGAGCTAACTTAGTTGAAATGGGTCGTTTATGAGCTAACTAAGGTCAAATGGATCGTTTTTGAGGTAACTAAGGTGAAATGGATCGTTTTTTAGCTAACTTAGGTGAAATGGATCATTTATGAGCTAACTTAGTTGAAATGGATCGTTTTTGAGCTAACTTAGGTGAAATGGATCATTTATGAGCTAATTTAGTTGAAATGGATCTTTTTGAGCTAACTTAGGTGAAATGGATCGTTTAAGAGCTAATTTAGGTGAAATGGATCGTTTTTTAGCTAACTTGGTGAAATGGATCGTTTATGAGCTAAATTAGTTGAAATGGACCGTTTATGAGATAACCTAGGTAAGATGGGTCATTTTGGAGTTAACCTAGGTGAAATGGGTCATTTTAAAGCTAACGTAGGTAAAATGGATCATTTAGGAGCTAATCTAGGTAAAATGGGTCATTTTTGAGCTAACTTGGATGAACTGGATCATTTATAAGCTAACCTAGGTAAAATGGGTCGTTTTAGAGCTAACTTAGGTAAAATGGATCGTCTATGAGCTAACTAAGCTAATTATGCAATTTTTGACATAAGTAAGCTAAGTACAGATCGTTTTAGAGCTAACTTAGGTAAAATGGATGGTTTTGGAGGTCAGTAAGCTTATTAAGTCATTTTGGAGGAGAAGAAGCTAAGTCTAGTTCATTATGGTAAGCATTGGAGGAAATAAAGCTATGTCTAGGTCTTTATGCATGTGTTAAGCAAAACACTAGATAAACTTACCAAGATCCAGGAGGTGTAGGAGCGGGGTGGCTCGTGTCGGTAGCTGGAGAAGGATCGTGCGATGCTTGTCTGGAGTTACGTTGCACCAAAGATCATGTCCAATGTCTTGTTAGCATGATGACACTCAAATGTTAAGACTAGCAAGTAATGTCCATTCAAATAAAACTCACCATGGTCCCAGGAGCAATCACTGGCATCGGCGGAGCGGTCTGACCTGTCTTCTCACACACAGACTGCACATTTGGTTTTGACGACTCAGTCATACTAGTTAGTAATGAGACAAACACTACATGAATGTTTTGTCTAATCTGCAGAAGAAACTTACCACAAGGAGCTCGTACATGGCCCTTGCCTACATGTCATTCCGTGCCCTCTCCTCCTCCATCATCTTTGTCGTCCTCTCCTCCAACTCCCGCTGCCTCTCCGCCGCCTCCACCAGAAGTTTCTCCGTTCTATCTCTCTCACTCTGTATAGCAGCCTACAATACCACTCACATGACCATTTGTAATCATTGATGGAAGCGCACACAATGTAATGGAGAAAGATAACTGAGTACGTATCACTAACCTTGATGGCGAGTTGCACTGGCCGTTCACGAGGCCTTATCTCAGGAGCGGAGCTCGACTGGCGCGCCTTGATCTCTGGGAGAGTGCTAGGACAACGGATAAGTCCATCTCCAATGGCTATGGAGCCATGGGACCTCCCGCCACCAGATATCATCAACAGCTCTGGATCAATGGGACCCTGGCTCGGGTTAAAGTCCTCCACTTTCCTCGCCTTCCCCTCATCTCTATATCTCACGAGCTTGTTGTGGGAGGAGATGTTGGTGAAGTTGTTTGCATCATCGAGGTCAGACTGAGAGAAAGCCTTGACTTTCTTGAAAGAGGCAGTGTGGGCCATGGCATACAGGTCGTACACCTCTGGCACCTTATCCGCCTTATTGTAGCGTGCCTGAAAGAGAGAAACAATGAAAATTAGTAATTAAAGGGCTCAAGCTAGCATGATGAATGAATTGCATGAATCATGAAGCAAACCACATACCCAGTTGCGCCCGAACTGATATAAGTTGGAGCTGCCTTGATGGTGTGGCACACCTTCCATTTGGGCACGTTTGTACTTGGCCTCGTTGTGGAGGGCTAGCCATTGTTTTGAGCACCACTCATCGACCAACACCTCCCAACAATCCATCCGATCCGCACACCATCTCGGAGGCGCCTAAGTTAGCAAATAGAAACTTGAGCGCTACGGCTAAGAATTACTAAATGAAGGAACTTAAGTAGAGAAGGCCTTAAGAATTACCTTCATGTTCTGCTCCTTACTCAGGAACTTATCGCGGCACGCCGGCTTGGTCTTCTTGATACCACGCAAGGCGTAGTAGTCTCGAACAGCCTGCACCCGAGCCTCGTGCCGTAAGTTCTGGAGTAGGCGCTTGCAGACGTTCTCGATAACATGTGTCGCGTCCTCCTCGTATCCCTCCTCACACCTGTATAATGTCTGCAATCAAATGAGACAATATTGATTAGTACAATTAATATCTAGCTAGTTGAAGATTTTTAAATGTGTAAAGGAGAAATTACCCAGAACTTTCTGATCACCATGTCTGCCCTCGTGTCGCACACGACACCGTCGATAATCTCATCCGGCGGGGCCGGGGCAGCCACGTAGTGCTCCCAGCTCAATCCAAGCTCTGGAAGCCGACCCTCACCAGGCAACGTGACAAACCCCGGGAAGTTTTGCCGGCAAAGAACTCCAAGGACGGAGTTGGGCCGGCGGACACTATGATGGTGGTCCCAACCCCTGCAGCATGACAAGGCCAACGCATTAGTTATTTGAAAAAACGTGAATGCACAAGGTACAAAAATATTAAATGCACTTACGTACCTCTCCCCATCAGGGAAAATCAACCACCTCTGCTCGCGGGTCACCGGCACGGACGGGAGCCATGTAGCACCACGCTGGTAGACGGTACCCCCCTCCTCCTCAAGATCAGTTGGCTTCCCGCCATCATCAGCATGGCCACTCGGCTCCTTGGGCTGATCCGGCCAGGTACCCCATCCGGACGTATCCTCCTCCAGGGTCACGTGGGACGAAGGCCAGTCGACCCGAGGCTCGTGGGCCCAAGATCCGTGGACCGGAGGCTCGTGGACCGGAGTCCGTGTAGCCTCCTCCTCGGATGAGTCCACCCTAGCAGTCACGTGCTCGGGTGAAACAGCTGGGGGTGGCGGCGAGGAAGGCGTCGTAGCAGTCACCCTACCTCCTCTCCCACGACCACGTGCCCCACCTCCTCTCTTCCTACCTCGTCCCCCGCTGGGCACCACGATCGACGAAGAAGGGCCCGGCGGTGTGGCCATACTGTCCAGCAACGCTCGGCGGAGAGGTGCGTCTGGAATGGAAGACCTCAGACCACGCTCCCGACCAACGCCCACCATCTTTCCACACCTGCCATGACAAACAATAAACGAAATTAGTACAACATAAAAAAAGACCGACATGAATAATAATATGTGTATCACTTAAGTGTATCATCATCAAGTACAACATAAAAAAATGTAATACCTGACACTACTAATAATCTCGATCAGTATCATCAATAAATGCATAATCATCATCATCACTATAATCAATGACGGGCTCATAGGGTTCATTGGCATCAACATGTGCAAGGCCACCTTGACGTAATCGGTCAAGCATTGATAGGTCATCCGCAGCAGTAACCTCTTCTTGTTCCGGCTCTTCTTGTTCCTCCTCTGGGGTGATGTCGGATTCATTGTCGCTGTCTACTTCAATGTTTTGGGGTGAAGTATAGCGGTTCTTGAAACGCTTTTTGGAAAGACGTGTCTCTTGGAAGAATTCTCCTTCATATGTGTCTGGGGTAATGTGAGGTTCATAATCCTCTTCCTTTGGGGGAGAAAGTCTAGCACGTGGCGGCACTTCATAAACGACATCCCAACCTTTCAGATTTGGATTAGTTTGGCAGGCCCACGGTAGATAGAATACTTGGGTCGCCTGTTGAGCCATAATATAGACATCAGGAACATCTAAATGAGTGCTTTGGTTGATTTCAACTAGCCCTACATGTTCATGAGTCCTTCTAGTCTCCTTCGGCTGAAACCAATAACATTTGAAGACTACGACATTTGGTGGGTTTTCACCATAGAACAGAAGTTCATAAATTGCTTCAACTCTCCCATAATACTCGGTACCTCCTTCGCCAATAGCAGATACACACCAATTTGTTGACTTTCGGTCGGCCATAGATAGCTCTTTGCCATAGGTACGAAAGCGATACCCATTGATGTCGTACTTGTCAAATGAACGGACCTTATAGTCAAAACCATTAGCGACTTGTCTCAATTCGGCGTCCATAGACTCTGAATTAGCCTACAAGTTTAATATGAAAGGATTGTTGCATTATGCACAAATTAGTGAATGAAATGAAATTGTCTAATAGAAATTACCGTTTGTTTGAACCAAGAGATGAAACCGGGATAGCCACCTCCTTGCTTTGCGAGAAGCTCATACTCTTCGACGGAATCCTTTTGGATCTCCGCTCCATACGAGAATATGGCGACGTATCGACTGTATGACATATCCAGGAATAAGAGTAGTTCAAAGAAAATAGAAGTTGCGAAACAATGTACCGAGAACTTACTCGATGTACGGCCGCACTTCTATCAGGTTGTTGAAGATATACAACGAAATGGTCCGCCATTCTTCATTATCCAAAGATACTGGATGTGAAACACTAGCTGGTGCGAGATTCCCTTTGAATAGGCTGAGGTTGGATCCACCCTTTTTAGGCTCGTCAGCATTGTACCGAGGCTTCGGATTATGCAAATGATGATTTTTGGTTTGGTAGTGCGCTGTTACGAAGTTTGCCGCCTCCTCTGTGATAAATGCCTCAGTCATCGATGCTTCAATTCTACGTTTATTTTTACATTTTTCTCGAAGCGTCTTCTGCATCCTCTTAGTTGGGTAGCACCAACGATTTTGCACGGGCCCCCCCAATCTTGCCTCGGTCGGGAGATGCAAAATCAAATGCTGCATTGGATTAAAGAAGCCCGGTGGAAAGATCTTCTCTAACTTGCAGATCAACTCCGGCGCCAACTCTTCCATTTCTTCTAGTACGCCAGGCGATAGTTCTTTCGCACAAAGAACATGGAAGAAATAGCTGAGTTCTGCCAGTACTAGCCATTCATCCTCAGGGATGAAGCCACGCAACATCACCGGCATTACCCGCTCAATCCATATGTGCCAATCATGACTCTTGAGACCAAATATCTTCAGTTTATCAAGATTCGCTCCCCTCTTTAGATTCGCTGCATACCCATCAGGGAACATCAACTGCTGTTGCACCCACAAGAGAATTTCCCTCATAGCTGGCCTTCCAAGATTGAACCATGCCTTTGGCTTCGTCCAGTTCTGCTTTCCTTTCGGTTCTTTCATGTTTTGTAACGGCCTATCACATAGCGCCTCCAGATCGACTCTAGCCTTAGTATTATCCTTTGACTTCCCATCTATGCCGAACAATGTACCAAAAAGTGCCTCGGCGATATTCTTCTTAGTGTGCATCACGTCGATGTTGTGTGGGCAAAGGAGGTCTTTGAAGTAAGGCAGATCCCATAAGCATGTTTTGTGAGTCCACGCGTGCTTAGTATTATACCCCTTGAAGTACCCTGGACGTTGTGGATCTGGCTCGAGAGTGTTTAACTGATCCAGGGTCTGTCGGCCTGTCAATGCAGGTGGTGCAGAGTTTTTGACAACTCTACCCCTGATGAAGTTCTTCTTGTCTTTCCTGAACTTATGGCGAGGATCTAGGAACTGTCTATGCATGTCGAAGCAGGAAAACTTGCGACCGGCCTGAAGCCAACGAAACTCAAGAGCTCCCTTGCATGTGGGGCACGGGAACCTTCCATGCACACACCAGCCAACGAATAGCGCATACGCCGGCAAGTCATGCGTCGAGTACATGTACCAGACACGCATTATGAAGTTCCGTTTGCTAAAGGCGTCGTATGTCTTGAACCCATTATCCCAGGCTTCTTGCAATTCGTCCTTAAGCGGCTGCCTGTACACATTCATATTTTTGCCCGGATAGTTGGGTCCTGGAATTATCAACGTCAGGAAAATGTTCTTTCTTTGCATAATCTGTCCGGGGGGAGATTGAGTGGAAAGACAAATACGGGCCAACAACTGTATTGGGCTGCCGTCATACCAAACACACTGAACCCATCCGTGCTGATGCCGACTCGAGGATGCCTCGGATCTGCCGCTTTGTCAGCATGTAATTCATCAAACTTTTTCCACGCAACACCATCCGATGTGTGTACCATCATCAGATTCCCATCTGCATCTAGTTTGGTTCTTTTGCCTGTTTTGTGCCATGTCATCTGGCTGGCCGTCTCTTCGACCATGAAAAGATGTTTAAGTCTTGGTACGATTGGCATATACCGAAGAACACTAACGGGGATTTTGGTCTGTGTCTTCTCACCCATACCTTTGTCTACCACAATATACCTGGAAGACTTGCAAATGGGACAATAGTTCAAGTCCGCATAGTCAAGCCTAAATAAGGCACATCCTTTCTCATAGGCATGTATCTTCTCATAGGGCATCTTCAGTGCACGGAGGATTTTGTCCGACTAGTACAGGTTTGCAGGCATTACATGGCCTTTGGGTAGACAGCGTCCAAATACTGTCATAATTGCGTCATAGCATTCTCTGCCAAAGTTGAACTGAGCCTTTAGAGCCATTACTTGTGAGATGGCATCCAACTGACAAAGCTCAGTGTGCTCGTGGAGCGGACGTTTCGAAGACTCCAACATTTCATTGAAGGCCTTTGCAGATTCCTCCATCTCCTCGTCCGAATCCCGAGCATCATCATAGCCTTGCACCATGTTTTCCATCCCGGTACCATGCTCGTTGGTGCGACGACGATCCACCTCAGCTCGGTCACGTTGGGCAGACTCACCATGAAATGTCCACACCATATAATCGGGCGTAAAACCACTCTTCTGTAGGTGTTTGCCCATTTCAGCCTCTGTCTTCTTTTCCCAATTGCCGCACCAGAAACAGGGGCACCAGGTTTTCTTTTGGCCATTTGCAAATGCGGCTTGCACAAACCCCTTAGTTTTTGTGAACCATTTAGCGCTCCATTTGTTCTGACCAGTGTGACCGGTATACATCCAAGCACGGTCACTCATCTTGACTTTTAGAGCTACTGGACACACAACAATTATATATGTAATTCACCATGTATATATTCATCAGTTGATCTACTTTGTCAATTTTATTACGTCCATGCAACCTACACTCTAATAGGTAATGATAGGTCCTAATCCCACCCGTGTATGTGTAGATTGGGTTCATTTTCCCATGCTATGCTCTGGATCCGACTCAAAATTTCGGCAGCACCTCCCCGTTGTTCTCCTGATACACGTCTCTGCAATAAACAGAGAGGATGTGTACCCGAAGAACAACAGGGGAGGCACTGACGAAATATATGCGTCGGATCCGGAGCAAAGCATATGGGAAAACGAACCCAATCTACACATACTCGGGCTGTACATGGATAGCGTTGGACAATTCGAAAGAATCAAGGTTATAAATATGCAAATGCATGCATATTTATAACTATGACGCTTTCGAACGGGAGACACATATTGGTTACGCATACTGATGATTCAAGACACATATATAGCTAGCTATCAAGTTTCATCGGAATAGATCAAATAATTAATGGGGGAGGAGGACTTGTCATTTGTGCTCAACCACGAACGAAGGGGTAGAGCTCGTCAAACGCACGGCGCGGTCGTCGAACACCAAACCTCGCAGCGATGAAACAACTGCACATTTAAAACTACACGATCAACACAATTATATATGATGTTTTTCATAACAAATCGAAAAATATATGACCTAACTAATAATTCACAAATATATGACCCCGTCGGCCTCGGGTCAGGCTCGGGGGGTCGGGG
>NC_041384.1:685967387-685976946 GCF_002162155.2 Triticum dicoccoides
TGGGGCGGCGGCGGTGGGGTGGTGCGACGGGGCTAGCGAGAGGTGGGAGAGAAAGAGAGAGAGGGGGGGCGCGGCCCCGTTAACGTTACGTGGGGCCCTCCCTCTTTGCCGTCCGCCACCCTTTTCCGTCCGCCTTCTTGCTCTTTGCCGTACGCTAGCGGACGGCAAAGAGGGGGCCCGTTAGGTTTTTTTGCAGCTCGTCAGTGGGGCCCCTCCCTCTTTGCCGTCCGCTAGCCGACGGCAAAGAATCTTTGCCGTCCGCTAGCAGACGGCAAAGAACTGGCTGATGGCAAACTTGGTCTTTGCCATCAGCCAGTTCTTTGCCGTCCACTTTTTGGAAGCTGATGGCAAAGAGCTTCTTTGTCTTCCGCTAGCGGACGGCAAAGAACTGGCAGATGGCAAAGTAGCTGATTCCAGTAGTGAAGGCTTCAACAGTGGCAGCCCCATCTGCAGTCACAACATATTAAAGATACTGGCATCATGCTACTCTTCCTATGTGACGTTCACCAGATAATGACACTTACCCTGTGCCTCGTCAAGCCTTTTGTTAACAAGCTTGATGTCGGCGTCTGCCGCATCCAACTGTCGTTCTAAATGGGCAAAGTCGCTAGTCCGGTTAGCCACCGGAGCTTCCATCACCTGGACATAGAGGCAGTATGGTTATTACCTGGGAATATGATCCTTCGTTCGTCATCGTTTCCGACGACAACCAGAGTCTCAGGGGCTACTATCTACACAGGGCACACCTAGCATGTGCAGGACTATCATACATTCTTTTACGTACCTCAAAACCTGTCAGTAGACTCATAAAAGCTTCATGCAATCTGCTTTCGGCGGACGATATTCTCTCTATCACCGTATCCATCAGCACACGGTGTTCATCTGAGATGGCCGCTCGCCCCACCAACTCCCTCAGCACATCCGATCGCACACTAGATGGTGCTGGACTCTTTTGTCTGCTCTCTTCGGGAGTCGGACACCGGGAGCTTCGGGGGTCAATGGGATTATCTTCTGGCCTCACCGGACTCGGAGAGGCCCTCTGCGACGACACTTCAGGGTCGCCCGCTTCTGGAGCGGAGGAGTCGGAGGAGGCGTTTCGCTCTCCATCATCTCTGGAAGAAGATCCCCCAAAGATGAGCTCATTTGAGAGGGGCTAAGGCCCGAACTGCAAAAATATATGCGGTGGTTATCCTCTCAGAAGAAAAAGATGGCATATCTGTACTATTAAAGTATTTCGGGTCACTCACGACTCGTGGGAGAATTGATCCCCTCGCGGACTTTGTGCGGCAACGGTGCCCCCCGAGGTAGGACCCTCTGTGGGAGACTTCTTCTCCCGTTTGGAAGTTTCGGCTTTCGAATCCCCGGGCGCAGTTCTTTTCCTCTTCTGGTAGTCTTCCTTCATGGAGATGCTCGCTCCCTCGGCTAAAATGGGCAGCGTTGAGGGCCCGCGTCCGCCCGCATTACCCTCCATATTATCTTCCTTCAAGGGCTCCGGGCAGGGTGCGGTCTGGTGCATCTTCACCAATACCGGATTTTCCAAACCCTCAAGGAGGGGGGCCGAACACCGAATCAACTTCGCCTTTGTTAGCCAGTCCTGGTCAAAAGGCGAACTCTCAGAAATAACTTCGTAACAAAGAAGAGATAGTATGTTCGACCGGAAGATGCCTTACCTGTTCGGTGGCGCGGTTACTACTCAGGCCCACGTCCTCGGTGATTTCCGGACACTCCACCTGAGGTCCGAAGAATGACTTGTACATCTCCTCGTGCGTCAGGCCGAGAAAATTTTGAATGACATGCGGTCCCTCGGGATTGAATTCCCATAGGCGAAGAGGCCGGCGTTTGCAAGGCTGGACTTGACGAACCAGCATAACTTGTATTACCGCAACGAAACTGAAATCTCCATTGAAGAGATCCTGAATGCGTCTTTGCAGTATAGGCACGTCCTTAGCTGGGCCCCAGCTCAGGCCTCTGCTGATCCATGACATCAGTTCTAGGAGCCGTGATGTAGAACCACTCATGTTGCCACAATTCAGACACCTCTGGGATGGAACCCTTGGGCCACGGAGCTCCCGTCATCTTGCGTATTGAGGCACCTCCACACGCTGCATGTTGCCCCTCGATCATCTTCGGCTTCACTTCAAAGGTCTTGAGCCACAAGCCAAAGTGAGGGGTAACCCGGAGGAAGGCCTCACACACGACAATAAATGTCGTGATTTGAAGAAAGGAGTCCGGAGCTAGATCATGGAAGTCTAGCCCGTAATAAAACATCAAACCCCTGACGAAAGGATCCAGAGCAAGGCCTAGACCTCGGAGGAAGTGGGAAACGAAGACGACGTTCTCGTTGGGTTCGGGGGTAGGTACGACCTGCCCTCGGGGAGGCAGCCGATGCAAAATCTCGGCGGTCAGATATCTGGCCTCCCTCAACTTTTTGATGTCTTCTTCCGTGACGGAGGAAGGCACCCATCGGCCTTGAAGGCTAGATCCGGACATGACTGATGGTTCGGAGCACCTGACCTGAACTTCGGGCGCTTGAGCTTGAGGTGGGGGAAGGATTCGATTGAGCACGGGAGGGAAAAATAAAATCCTGGTCCCTTTATAAAGAGGGTGAATATCAAGCGTCCTCTCCGTGTCCGTTTCGACTTACCTATAATTTAGGAATCCTAGGCGCGGTTGGGTTACCCATGCCCGTATTGATGAGAATCCCGGAATAAGGGGACACGATCTCTGCTTTAACAAGACGTGCCAAGGAAACCGCCTCGCATAACGCGCTGAGATGGGACAGTAAAACGGTTCGAATAAAAGCTTGGCCATGGTGTGATGGCACACTACAGAGTGCGTCAGCAGATTAGATTTGTGTAAATATTATTATCTCTATGGCAATATGTAGAAACTTATTTTGTAGAGCCGGACACTATCTTTGTGTTCAAAATCTTCTATGAAGTACTTGGAGGAGGAACCTGCCTTGCAATGCCGAAGACAATCTGCGCGCTGGACTCGTCGTCATTGAAGCCTGGTTCAGGGGCAACTGAGGGAGTCCTGGATTAGGGGGTGTCCGGATGGCCGGACTATACCTTCAACCGGACTCCTGGACTATGAAGATACAAGATTGAAGACTCTGTCCCGTGTCCGGAAGGGACTTTTCCTTGGCGTGGAAGGCAAGCTTGGCGATACGGATATGAAGATCTCCTACCATTGTAACCGACTCTATGTAACCCTAACCCTATCCGGTGTCTATATAAACCGGAGGGTTTTAGTCCGTAGGACAACATACACATCAACAATCATACCATAGGCTAGCTTCTAGGGTTTAGCCTCTCTGATCTCGTGGTAGATCTACTCTTGTACTAACCATATCATCAATATTAATCAAGCAGGACGTAGGGTTTTACCTCCATCGAGAGGGCCCGAACCTGGGTAAAACTTCGTGTCCCTTGCCTCCTATTACCATCCGGCCTAGACGCACAGTTCGGGACCCCCTACCCGAGATACGCCGGTTTTGACACCGACACTTTCTATCTAATCTATATATGCCCCCCTGATTTTTAGGTGGGGTGGGCCTAATCCTCTCCTTTAATCCAATCAAATAGTCCCACATCACATCAGTTCGTAACTTTACGTAAACCATTACGTGGATGTAGCATTTCTCAAATAAGAAACCTCCCCCGTCATCCGTGCAGCAAAATCACCTCCTTTTTACTAATCTCTATTCTATAATTTTTTAGATCAATATAATTGAGATTTGTATAGATAACACACAGGAGCAAAACCAAGTGGTATGGTTAAGGGCATCCACAATGTGTAGCCAAATGTGAAAATAGCTTTTGGCATCGTGGGAACCATTGTGGACAGTGTTGCCAAAGCCAAAAAGATGGAACTGAAGCTCCCTGGTTGAATGATTGAAGGAATAGAAAAATGCAACGTCTCTCCTCTTTCTCCCATGCTTGGACGCATGTAGTACAGTATAGAGCACAGAGTCTACTTCCCTGTCCCTTCTATCACAAATCACAAAGCAGTGAGGCGTCAAATCACAAAAGCACGGATGAAGCAACCATCATTTCACTCTTCGCTGACTCCGCTTCTCCATCATCTTCTTCGAGAAGCCATCTCACCGCATTAGTTACTCCTAGTAGTACTAGTAAAGGACTTCCTGGATGCAAATAAGGCGGTTGTCTCGGCTTGCAGGCGGCACTTGCAAACGACTTACCGTGGTCTCCCTCAATGGTGTTCTCCGTCGAACGCACTTCGCCAAACCACCAAAAAAATATCGTCGACGTCACCGCAATGGGGAAGGAAGTCAAATATAGTTACTACCTCCATTTTTTTGTACACAAGGCCAGTATATCAAAATTACAATTTGTAAAGGGTCACTAACACTAATCGAGGCAAAAATTGATGGGGTTAGCAACCAAGGACATTAATATCCCCTGCATGCATGCGGAAGTGAGAAGGTTGGTTTGCATGGCACTGCATTAATCAAGCGATGAGGAGTGAGATGGTTAGCTCTTTGGTCTTTGGAGAAAAAAATACGCATTAATTGACACGTGAAACGAGGATTTGTATCGATTAAATCCCGCGAAGGAAAACCCAGCCTTTCTTTTTTAACAGTAGTACTCCTAGTACGTACGTACTTATCCTGTTTGGGTCTAGGCCTTGCATTGCTAAACTTCGCCACACATTTTTGCCAAGCTTGCCTAAAGTTTTCAAAATGAGAAGGAGGTACACTTGCGCACGGCTATCGCAGTCGCACCGCACCCTCACACGGTCGCTCCTGCACGCCGCGGTCCCACCGCACCCTCACACAGTCGCTCCTGCACGCCGCAAACCCAACCAAGGGAACGCACCCTCACTGACACGTGATGTCACTTGTCGCATGTGAACACACCAAACTCAGCCATCCTATTGCTGACACATAATTTTCATTCATAGAGTATGTTTATCCAGCCGCATGTTGGGGAGTATCCGTATGGCCCGTGCGGTGGTCTGTTGGGGAAGAAGAAGAGGTGAGGAAGAAGGAAAGAAGGGTTAGGAGACGTAGGATATTCATCCAACCGCCTGAAATGGTAGACTGACCCAAGTCAGCCGACTTGCATAACAAATATATGTTTTTACACAGCAAAAGATCCATAAAAACAACAACATAAATAAAACTATCACTGCTCGTGGAAAGAGACGACCTCGTCGTCTTTGGCTGCCGGCGCGAACCAGCCGTCGCTGCCGGCGTGTGTCTCCGCACCGTAGTTGTCCTCGGCCTCCAGCTACTCGTTCAAGAGGAGCGTGCGGGCGCTCTGCACGGACGACAGCACAACCCGGTTCAAGTCGAGGACGTCCGGTTCCGCCTGCAGGAGGGCCTCGATGGCAGCGGCATCCGCGCGCTCCGCGTCGAGTCGAGCCTCCACCGCCCGGTTCAAGTCCAGGACGTCCGATTCCGCCTGCAGGAGGGCGTCGAAGAGAGCGGCATCCGCGTGCTCTGTGTCGAGTCGAGCCTCTGCCGCCCGGTTCAAGTCCAGGACATCCGGTTCCGCCTGCGGGAGGGCCTCGATGGAAGTGGCATCCGCGCGCTCCACCTCAAGTTGAGCCTCCGCCGCCCGGTTCACATCCACGACATCCGGTTCCGCCTGCAGGAGAGCCTCGGTGGCAGCGGCATGCGCGCGCTCCGTGTCGAGTTGAGCCTCTGCCTCCCGGTCCTCCTTTAGTATCGCCATGTTGAACCGCTGGTCCGCCTGCACCATGGGGGACTCGGACACCAGCATGAAGTCGACATCCATCGTCTCATACCCATAGGGGGCCTTCTGTGCCGCGACCTCCGCCATGAACATTGGATCGGCTTCCTCCTCCTCATAGCTTGGCTCCAGAGAACTCAGGGATTGGCCCGCCACAAAGCAAGCTTGGGAATGGAGGTCTATGGCGCCGACCGCCGCCGTGATTTCTGCGTGGCGCTCCGGCGTCAGCATCTTGTAGTAAGTGATCTTGCAGCGCACCATGGCTTTCCGGCGAACTAGGGGACGCTTGATGCGGGCTAGGGGATCAAAAGGTGGGGGAATGGGCTGGAGATTTGGTGTGGTTTTAGGGCAGTGGCTGGCGTAGGCCGAGCAGCGAAGGTTCTGGTGTGAATAGTGGTTCCGGTGATGACCGGTCAATCGGTTTTGACTGTACATTGCTCTTGTCGCGTTCGCGTTGCATCCCGGCACGTTGGACCCTCCATGTCGCTCACCAAATGGAACGCGCTTTGTCTTGCATTTTCGCTCGCTTGTGGGACCGCAGTTGAGAGCAAACCGATGTCCCTCCTCCTCCCCCGCCCGCGTCATTTATTATACCACCACTCCCTCCGTTTTATGCGGAGTAAATAAAAACAGAGGGAGTATACTACGGATGAGGGTCCCCTGACGTGGCCGAACCCATTGAGTAACTGACATGCGGGGCCTAGCAAGCATGGGGTCCGCCAGTAAGTGACCGAATGGGAGGGTAAGGCAGGGATACCTACGTTAGAGGATCCACTTCCACTATACTACTTTGACGAAATGTTAGAGTAATAATATATGACATGCAACTTACACAAATGTTAGAGTAATAATATATGACATGCAACTTACACAAAGCATACAGGGTCTAATGCATTTTTCGAGGCTAACTTTGACCAAATGTTAGAGTAATAATATATGACATGCAACTTACACAAAGCATATGGTCAAATTCGTATGTGAAAGGAGTTTCCAATGATATAATTTTCATATTATACATCTCATGTACTATTAATCTTGTCAATAGTCAAATTGGAAACCATCTCGAGTACAAATCTAGGAGTACGTACGAATCTAACAATATTGATTGGGCGTTGTTGAGTGTTGATACCTTTTTGATCAAAGTAGATATACTTTGACTACACATAAAACTTATATGTAAACTAGAAAGGATAGGAGGGAGTATATTGTACGTTCAAAAACGAAATGAACATTGAATACCCTTTATATATGATTTGCGGATGCTATGATCACCGGTTCAAAATTTTGAATCCGCCTTAGGTATCACGTGCCCCCACTCGTTCCCTCTCGATTTCATCTCGGGGTCCGGAGATCTATTGAAAGAGGACTAGGGTGGGTACATGCGAATGATACTCGGCGGAATGTTCAAATGAGGCATGCGGGAGGATGGACTCGACTGGAGGGCGACATGATCGATGGAGAAGAGGGTTGGAGAGGAATGCGAAATAAGCAAACGCCACATGATTATACTTGAACGGCTCAAATAAACAATAAGTTGTCTCGCTTGGCCTACATAGTGAAAGGCCTAATGCGCAACGCAGAGCACTGCCGCTCGAATATGGCCTGGAAAATAGGGAAACAAACATGTGGGGCACACCCGTCGGGACGACGTAGCGCAGACTAGTCCAATGGAGGAGCTGGCCCACGACCTCCTCGCCACCGATAACCATTCATGTGGGTCGTTGGGGCCAACAATGGGGCGCAGCTCCAGCACCGCCTCTGGACACGGCGACCGCGGTGAGTGACACGCTCATATCGTCGCTAGACATGGTCGGTTTCAGTTTGCCGAGGGTGGCGTTAGTGCTGTGGCACGACCAATGGTATGTTTGGTTTCTGCCCAAGGTTGCCCCATCAAAGCATTGGGTAGCCAAAATTTTGGTTGAGGTATTGGTTGCCCATGATTTGGCGGACATTGGCAAGAAAAATGAACTTGAGTTGGCTAGAGTTCATTGGCATGCCAAAGAAATGGCAACCATCCAAACAAAGACCAATCTTTGGGTCATGACCAAAATTTTGGTTGAGGTATTGATTGCCCATGATTTGGCCGACATTGGCAAGAAAAATGAACTAGAGTTGGCTAGAGTTCATTGGCATGCCAAAAAATGGCAACCATCCAAACAAAGACCAATCTTTTGGTCATGACCAAAATTTTGGCAAGGTGCACTTTGGCCACAATCCAAACACGCCCCAACACCCGGCTCGTCGAGGATGCACGAGGCGCCGTGACGCGTCCGTGGAGTGGTGTAGCGCAGCCAACTGCATCCTTTGGACCTAAGACCATGCCAGGTCGTCTTGCTTTTTCAATGACATGCGGGGATCGAATGTGAGCAAATGGCATCTCCAGCGTTGCCACGACCGTAGCTGACTACCCTGGCACACCAAAACCCTCGTCCCTTGCGTCGTCACGCGGTGCGTTCCCAGCTGGCGCCAGCTGCCCGCATTCATGTCGTCCGTTCGTATGTCGTCATTAAGAGGCTCGGTGCCCGCGGAACCAACTCCGGCGACTTAATGACGCACCCGGACGCTTGGCCTCACCGGAATGCGCTACTTAAAGCGGCAACGCCCAGCTAACCTCCACACCATAGCGCATCGTCCTCCTACCTGGAACCACATCCGCCATGACCGCAAGCGCAAACGCTCTGCGGGAGAGCTTATCTTCGGGGATGGAGCTCGAGGTTGCCGCCCTCACTCAAGTCGCCTCAGAAGCGGTGGCCACGCTGGCGGCCGACGACGGGAGCAGCGTCAGCCACGCGTCCTACTTGTCACCGTCCAACGTCGAGCACCGCCAAGGTCGAGGACTCCTCCAAGGATGAGTAGGGCATGGGAGGCGGCAGGGCATGGTGTGCCAACTGGCCGGTCCGTCTCCCGTGTTCTACTTTTCCTCGCCGGAGACCGCACCTTCACTTCACAAGTCTTGAACCCCGCCCCCGTACATGGAGATCACAGATGGAGGACGTCGGTCGCCACCGTAGAATAGGTTTAGGGTCGGGTTTCTTTTATATTTTTTTGTCCTATAAAAGTTCCAAATGTAATGAAAATCTGCCGTGTTTGCATTAATCTCGGCCGGTGTATATGAACTTTCACAATAATATACATATTGTAGGAGTACTAGCAAGATGCCCGTGCATTGCACAGAAGATCAAGATCTTGTGGGAGAAAAGGATGAATGAGGGAAAGCCTTATCTGCAAATGTGGAGAGGAGTGCGGGTAAATTGTCATAGTTTCCTTCATATCCGTTAGATATAGATCGGACTGCCTATATTGCAGGATCGGACACATCTTTCTACATCTACGGGAACCTATGAAAGGGTTAACGTAAATTGCCTCTCTCTCTCCTCCCCTAATTTTCATGGTGGTGGGCCCCTCCCTCCCCCCAATCTACAATCAACAGCTCACACGTTTCACATTACGTTAATTACGTAACTGGGATTACGTAGGTGTAGCATTACTCGTCCTAAAAAACCCAACTAAGCCAACCTCCCAGCATATCGCGCGGGAAAAGACCCGGCCGCGCCGTTTTAGTCGGGATTACCGGCTTACTAGTAGTAGTATCGATGGATCGCGCGAAGCAATAGATTTTTTTTGAGGGGGCAAAGCACCTAGTTTAAAAGGAAAAATGTGGTACACTCACAGCACTCCTGTCGCGGTCGCGTTGCACCCCACACACGCTCGGTCCTGCACACGGCTCACGCAAATGGAACGCGCTTCAGCTTGCCTCTTCACTGACACGTGGGACTGCACTCGGAAAAACCAACCATGCGCCAAACTCCCCCTGCCCACCGCACGAAAATCCTCCCCCC
>NC_041384.1:685977311-685994781 GCF_002162155.2 Triticum dicoccoides
TCGGCCAACTAGCCAATAATATTCTCCAAACCCCCCCTCCCCCCTGTCTCCCTCCACCCCATTCGCTCCACCAAAGCTGCCCTCCCCGCCGTGCTGATATGTCGGCGCCGCGGTTCGGCGATCCTCTCGCTCCCACAGTACGCTCCCGTAGACTGCCGTCCTCTAGCCGCGTCGCCACCTCTGGCTACGCTCTTGTGGAGGCGCACGACGGTCAGCACCGCCATCGCTGGCGACGTTCGTATGGAGACGCACGATGGTCAGCTTCTCCAACGGTACGCGCATTCTAGACTGAGGCCCCGTTCATGTCGGTGTAGCGCTGAACGTTAGCTGATAGACGCTGTTAATCTCACTGTTTGCCAAAGTAGTTTACTGTCAATATGCTCTGCTTAAGAAGCTTCCTTGCCCTATTCTGCACTCAATCTGCTTAGCTGAGATGGCATGCCAAGGCCGATTAGTTGCTAAAATATCCTGCCATATATTTATTGTGACGTAGATTGCCATGGTCTAGTAGCCAATTTGTTAGCTGAAATAGCTCTGCACCATTTTATACTCGATCTTTGTTGCTGCGATGGCCTTCGATAGTTCGATGGCTGTGTGCACGGCCTCATTGACTGCTGAAACAGCCTGCCATAATTTGGCACTCAAATCTGTTTGCTGAATTAGCTTTACATATATTTCGTTACTTAGATCTGCTCGTCCAAATATCTTGCCATAGCTTTAGACATCGACCTAGGTATTTTTTTTGGACTTCATAAAAAAGTATATATGTTTTTCCTGTAATATCTAGTAGAAGAACTAATTTGTATGTCTAACAGATGGACAGGACTTGGATAACTTCTGCTCGAAGATTCTCCGCTGCATATGTCGAGGGGGTTGAAAACTTCATGAACTTTATCAGAGCTGAGTACGGTGGTCCGAAATCAGATGTGCTCTGCCCGTGTAGCAGTTGTATGAATTCAGTTACAAGACCCCAGTCAACTGTGCAAAATAATCTACACTTGTATGGGATGTCGGTCACATATACTAGGTGGGTTCATCATGGTGAAGCTGTGAACGTAAATGTTATTGACTACGTGGAAGCAGCAGATCACCATCTTGATCTGCTTGATGCTCAGGTGGAAGAGGAGGAGGTGGTGGTGGTGGCGGAGCCAGTGAGTTTGACCAACATTGAAACAATGCTACGAAATGCTCGTGCATTCCGTGAACTTTCACCTTCAGAAGAAAAATGGTGGGCCCGCATGTTGGAACAATGCAACGTTGCTGTCACCCCAGGAAATAAGCTGTCAGTATTCTCAGCTATGGTCACCTTTCTTTAGGTGAAGACATCTGAGCGAATGACCAACAAATCATTCGATGCGATGTTGGCTGCTTTCCGCGAATCTTTCCCAGATGCGTCTGAGCTGCCACCCACCTACAGTAAAATGAAGAATTTCCTTCGTGCAGTTGGAATTGGATATGATATGATCCATGTTTGTAAGAATAATTGTGTTCTGTTCCGGAAGGATTATGCCAACTTAAGTGAATGCCCGAAATGCAAATCATCAAGATGGAAATATGGCGATGATGTGAAGAGGATTCCTCATAATGTTCTGAGACAATTTCCAATTACACCAAGATTGCAGGGGTTGTTTCATGATGCTGAAACAAGAAAGGATGTACGTGGCATTCTAGGAACCAGGAGTACAGAGATCAGAATGTAATGAGCCATCCATCTCATGGTAGTGAGTGGAAAAGCTTCAATGATAAACACAAAGAGTTTGCTGCTGACCCGAGAAACATTAGACTTGGCTTAGCTTCAGATGGATTTAACCCATTTGGCCACCAGAGCGCCACATATAGCATGTGGCCAGTGCTTGTTATCCCTTACAACATGCTTCCAAATGTCTGCACCAAAGAATCAAACTACATGATGGCCTTGCTCATCCCAGGTCCAAAAAGTCTTGGAAAGGATTTTGTTTTGTTCATGGAGCCTCTTGTGGAGGAACTTCAACAGCTATGGAAGGGTGTTCTCACTCGAGACCTATATAGCAGCCCACCAGCTGATTTCTTTCTGCGTGTTGTTATAATTTGGTGCATCCATGATTATCCGGCTTTGGGCACTATGTCAGGGCGAACGACACATGGTTACAATGCATGTGTTCGTTGTGACAGGAATTCGCTGTCATACGCAATACTTAGCAATATCTGTTACATTGGACACTGTCGTTTCCTTGCCAAGGACAAGTCGCATCCTAGAAAATACCGAAGACATGTGTTCAATGCAAAGCATGAAAACCGTGATGCGCCAAAGAGGCTTACCGCTGATGAGTTGCAAGTGGAATTAGAGAAGGTCATGCATATTACACCAGGAAACCATCCTGGTAATGGTAGCGGGAAAAGGAAGCGTGGCATGGTAGAAGAGAGATTATTGTTTACCCGCAGGTCCACTTTGTGGGACTTGGAGTATTGGAAAGATTTGGATCTGAGGCATAATCTTGATGTGATGCACATCGAGAAAAATATATGTGACAGCATTATCGGCACACTTCTTAATATTGAAGGCAAGACGAAAGATACCTTAAAATCTAGGATTGATTTGACACACCTGGGTATCAGAAAGGATTTGCAGGTGCAAGATGAAGGTAAACCATGGGATATGGCACCAGCTGTGTACGTCTTGGACAAGGTAAAAAGAAAAGAATTCTGCGAGGTCCTGTCACGTGTGAGATTCCCACATGGATTTGCTTCCAACCCTGAAAGGAGAGTCAGTGCAGATGGAAACAAGGTACAAGGGTTGAAAACTCATGACTGCCACGTCCTACTTCAAAGGGTTTTACCTGTTATCCTTAGAGGATTGGGCCGCCATGACTTATACAGAGCAGTTGCAGAGTTGGGACAATTCTTCAGGGAACTCTGCAGTAGGAATATCAGGATAGATGCTTTGGAGCGTCTTAGAGAGAAGATACCAACTATCCTATGCAACCTTGAGAAGATATATCCTCCAGCCTTCTTTGATGTGATGGTGCATTTGGCTGTTCATCTACCTGATGAGGCACTACTTAGAGGTCCAGTACAGTATGGCTGGATGTACCCTATTGAAAGGCGGCTAGGCACTTTCAAGGGCTATGTTAGGAACAGAGCTAGACCTGAGGGTTCCATTGCAGAGGCCTACATTGCTACAGAAGCGTTGACATTCTGCTCAAAATACATTGAAACAGCTGATCAGCTTAGCAAAGAGGTGGGTGAAGACAATCCCGGAATCAATGTTTTCAATTATTCTGTTCGGGTTACAAGGAAGAGTCGAGAAGAGGACAAACCTAAAGATTTGGACAAATTGGTTTGGTATGTGTTGAATAACTATCCTGAGATACTACCTTATATCAAGTAAGTGCAGTACTGCAGCTTATACATTGTAATCTACTAAACTTGTAGCACATTCTTATATATTTAGATGTTTGACGCGATCACTATGTTGTGCAGCATCTACAAAGAGGAGTTACTGCCGCAAAATCCAAGAAACATTGACAAACTGGTTATGGCAGGATTTGCGAAATGGTTCAAGAACCATGTAAGCTTTTGAAGTGCACTGTCAGTTTTTTTTAATATATTGAGTACATAAGATGATCATCTTGTCTATTTTCTAACCATAGGTTAAGAAGATGCGGGAGGATGGGCATGCAGTTGATGATGCCCTTTACTCACTAGCAATGGGTCCTAATACTCGGGTAAGACATTATGAATCTTGCGTTGTTGGAGATGTGCGCTACAACACCCTTGCACGAGACGAAGGCAGGAAGACAAAAAATAGTGCCATCATGAGCACGGATACATATGACAAAGAGACAACTGAAATGTATGCTAACATAACAGACATTATTCAGTTGCAGTATATCTCCAGTTTCGAGGATCATCGGTGTGTGGTTCTGTTGTGCTGTCATTGGTATAACCTATTTTCCAGGATCGCAAAACCCAGAGCTGATGATTATTTCAAATCCATCAATGTCAAGGCGGCATACCAGACCAACGAGCCTTTTATTTTGGCAAATCAAGCAACATAGATATTTTTCTTGGAAGACACATTTGCACGTAGCGATGACTGGAGAGTATTGCAAAGGTTTGAGCAGAGGAATTCGTTTAATGAAGTTGCACAACAAGATGATGCTTACACTGCTCCTGATGTACAAGATAACACAGATGTCCCTAATATCTTTTAGAACCATCACGTCAATGACGCCGGTGAAAAGATTGCCTGTCGTGCTGTGGACATACAAGAGTTGATCAAGAAGAAGCCAACGTTCGAGGATGTTAAGGACGAAGAAAAAGATGACACCATGGGGAATTACGATTCAGACTAATACACATGGCGAAGATGTTGACGCTGCTGCTGATGCGGATGATGATTACATTGCTTTTGTCGTATTTGCCTGTCAGAACACGTTTTTTATCTACTATGTG
This sequence comes from Triticum dicoccoides, assembly GCF_002162155.2. Taxonomy (NCBI): domain Eukaryota; kingdom Viridiplantae; phylum Streptophyta; class Magnoliopsida; order Poales; family Poaceae; genus Triticum; species Triticum dicoccoides. The sequence continues at coordinate 685,981,746 of NC_041384.1, forward strand.
AAATTGTGTTTGCTATGACAACTGAAACCTGATGAACATCTTGTTTAGTACTTTGCTGTGAGAACATCACTTGTTATGTATGCGGATTTGTGTTTTGTGATTGTATGACAACTAAAACATGATGACATTGTTGTTTAGTTGTACTCATATTTGGCTATGAAACTTGAATTTGATGACATAGTTTGCTGTTGGACTGCAATTTGCTCGACGTCTTCGAATGAGAACAAAGCTGACCCGACAGGGCCTCTGCTATTTATTTATTTATATGAGCAAAAGGGGATACCCCCTGATTTCCGTTAATAGAAATCATTAGATGTTCACAACACTACACCCAGCCTGCTACACAGGTTTCATTCATTACTAGTTTCAGCAAAGTGCTCATGTCGTAGCCATTGAATACATCACGAGTGCTACATACACTGCAAATGAAGAGACAATCATCCTACAGAGCACATCGATTTTTCCCATTATCTTCACAAGCTCTTTCATCTCCTCATTGATGTCAAGACCGTTCAGCAGTTGTTGCTTGGCCATGATCAGAGGAACTGCATCTTTAAGCTTCTGCTCTGCATCTTCCTCTTCTGCCGTTCCTTCAGTTACTTGTCCAACACCCCAACCTGCTGGTATTGGGATTCCTCGGCTAACCAAATAATCAGCGTAGTTGCATTCCCCCACATCAGCAACTTCCCGGAAATACAAATCACATGAATCTTCCCTTTTCTGCACGAATCAAATTGGTAGATCATCAACCAAACTATTAAAAAAATCAGCAACTGAAAGCAGCAGGACAACACTTAAACATATTATTACCCCATGATTCGGGCATTTGTAGAAGACTCGGCCAGGGTTGCGGATTGTGGTTGAGACGTGACGGATGACTCTACGTGATTTGCAGCAGTGGCACCACACCAACGGTAGCGGGTTGCGATGAGCAATCGGCTGCGGTGCGTGTGCCGGCGAGGGTGTGATGAGACCCACAGGCGATGGTACGGGTTGTGACTTGGCGCATATCTGGTTGTTGCCTGCTGAAGAGCAGGTGGACGAGCAGCCAGCGGACATGGTTGCTGCGGCCAGAGCTTCTGATTCTAGGCAGAGTAAGTAGAGAAGAGGAGAAGCGAACGTTGGATATGTCAGTTTCATTACTTGCAGAGTAGCATAGCACCGTATATAGTCATAGTCTAGGTTTGGATTCAAACCAGCTACAGGAGCACGTCTTTATTTTTTCTAAAACTCGGCAACGTCTCATTACTGGTACACTAGCTTGTTTTATACGCCTTCCCAAGTCTTTGATTTTCTTTCCCTTTTTTGCGAGGAAGGAAGGAGGACAAAATTGAGAGTTCCTGGGACTCGAACCCAAGACCTCTCAGTTGAAAACCAAGGGTGCTAGTCACTTATGTGGCGAACGTTCCCTTTAAGGAGGACGGCAGACGAACACATTTTCCTCGCAGTTTTCTTCCTCTATATAAAAAAGTATGCTACTTGGTGTCCGCTTAGTCAACAAAACGATTGTGCCAACCTTGACCGTTGGATTGACATTCAACGTCTATCGCGTTTCTTCAGTCTCTTCTTCCTCGAGCTGCCAAAGCCAAACCAGCGCCGGCGGGACCGCATGCTCCCGCCTCCCACGGCTGGCTGTGATCTGCCCCGGCTCCTGTTCGTTCCCGTCCGAGGCCTCGCCATCGTCCTCCGCCTTGGTTCGCTCGCCGTGGCGCCGCCCTCCGGTGTTGTCAACATGGTCAACAACCGAGAGGAATAAGGAGATGACTGCACATGGTGAGAATGACAGTAGGGACCCAGCAGCGCGCGCAGTAATTTTGTTTTTTCGGGATGGAGAAGGGTATCAACTTGGTTGTGCGGGACCCGTGGCCCGTCTAGCCCAGACTTTTATTTCATATGTTTAGCACATGACCAGCCCAGTTTTTTTTTTCCTCTCTGAAAATTGCTAGCCAGCTATTTTGTTTTTTGCAGAATAACCAACGTAGGCCTACTTGCTTTTCTACGCCCTGCTGGGCCGGAAATCTTTCAAGACGAGGAGGGATGCATTTTGCCCAGAAAATGGGCTATAAGTAACCAGAAATGGGCTATAAGTAATAATAAATGAGCTGTAAAATGAAAAATACAGCAAATAAACAATTAGTTCCAAAATACTGTTTTCTTTCGAATTTTGATATTTTAAATTTCATTGTTTTTGTGCGGGTAAATTTTCATTGAATTTAAATTAAGGTATATTTAGATTTAAAATTAATTTGAATCTGGCTAGAAATTTTGGGTTGTATGCTGTTTGGGACAGATTTGGAGGTTGACTTGTGGGTCTACTAGGTTGACGTGTACTTTGGCTTTGTCAACTTAGTCCACAAACGATTCTAGCAGCAGTGACCGTTGGATGTTAATCCAACGGCCGTGCTGCTTCTTCAATATCTGATCTTCTTGCTCCAGCCGCCCAAACCAGCTCCGGTGGGACTGCCTGCTCCGGCCTCCCGTGGCCGGCTGTGCTGCCGCACAGGCCGCACCGCCCCACCCTACTTCATTGCTGGCCAGGCTATTCCTCTACTCACCCACACCTCCTGTTATTTTCCGGCGACGGCAGCCAGACCAGTAAACCCTCGTACTCCCCACCACATGGGCAACCATTGCCGAGTCTTCCCCGGCTTTGTGTCGTTCCCTTCCTAAGCCTCGCCGTCGTCCACCTCCGTGGTGCTCTCAGCGCGGCCTGGTCAACTTGATCAACGAACGACATCCATCGGCCGTGGACTATATGTGCAAAATAATGATTCCTCCACCTGACAGCTGGGACCAACCGGAAGGGCCTCTGTATTTCGCGAAAAAATGTCCCCCCCGCTGACATGTCGGACCCACCAGCTATATCTTCGCACGCAAGGAAGTGCCTCCTTATTACGCACAAAAAAATGAATACCCCCCTGCTAGCTGGGACCCACCATAGTGGGAGGATGACTTGTGGGCTAACAAAGTTGATGGGGACGGAGGGCTTTGTCAACTTAGTCAATATGAACAATTCTAGCTCCAGTGACCGTATGATGTCCATCCAACGGCCGTAGTGCTTCTTCAACCTCTGGTCTTCTTGCTCCAGCCGCCCAAAGCAGCGCCGGTCGTGCCGCATGCTTCTGCCTCCCATTGCCGGCTGTGCTGCCACGGAGGCCTCACCATCCCCTACTATTCCCACCGCTGGCCAAGCCCTGCGGCGATGGCAGCCTCACATCGCAGCCGAACCAGTGAACCCTCGTACTCCTCTCCGCGTGGGCTTCCACTGCCATGTCTTCCCCGGCTCCGTGTCATCCCCTTCCTAGGCCTCTCCGTCGTCCACCGCCATGGTGCTCTCCGCGCAGTGTGGTCAACGTGGTCAAGGAACGACTTCCATCTAAAGAGTACTGTACGTGGAGAGGCTAGCAGCTGGGTCCACGACCAGAGCCCAGTTTTTTTGTGATTTGCCAAGTAAGTTGCTCTGTCAGGCCTGTTGGGTTGTAAATCTTTCAAGACGAGGAGAACTTTCATTCGGCTGGCCGAGAAAATGGCCCATCAGTAATGAGAAATGGGCTGTACATTTTTAAAACACATCAAACCGGCAATTAGTTTCAAATATCTTTTTTTTTCATTTCAAGATTTTAAATTACATTAATTTTTATGCGTGGAGAATTTGTTGGATTTTATATTGATATACATTTATTTTTAAAATTAGTTTGAATGTGAGTCGAAATTTCGGGATTAAAAACAGTTCGGACCGCACCGAAATATGCAAAATTTCGTATAATTTTTTAACCTTGGCCACAATTTGGGCTGTAATGCTAACAAAAAGAATATGGGCTCCAAAAAACCTTAAGAATTAGCAAATGGGCTGAAAATTATTAGAAATAATGGCAGATGGGTTGTATGCTGTTTTCCATAGATTTGAGGCTTTCCCAAAAAAAAGGTTGACGCACAAGCAGTGACTGTTGGATGTCCATCCAACGGCCGTCGTGCTTCTTCAATCTCTGCTCTTCCTGCTCCAGCCGCTCAAACAAGCGCCGGCGGGACTGCCTGCTCCCTCCTCCCCGCGACCGGTTGTGCTGCCGCGCAGGCCTCACCGCCCCACCGTACTCCCATCGCTGGCCTAGCCATCCCTCTACTCACGCACACTTGTTGTTATTCTCCGGCAACGGTAGACGAACCAGTAAACCCTCGTATAGTCGTACTCCCCTCCGCGTGGGAAACAACTGTCGAGTCTTCCCTGCCTCCGTGTCGTTCCCTTCCTAGGCCTCGCCGTCGTCCACCGCCCTGGTGCTCTCGGCGCGGCCTGGTCAACATGGTCAACGACCGACATGCATCTGAAGTGGACTATACGTGGAGAGGCCGACAGCTGGGTCCACGGCCGCACGCAAGGAAATGCCTCCTTATTACGTGCAAAGTAATGATTCCTCCACCTGACATCAGGGACCCACCGAAAAGGCCTCTGTATTTCGCGAAAAAACGTTACTGCCGCTGACAGCTCGGACCCACCAGCTATATCTTCGCACGCAAGGAAGTGCCTCCTTATTACGCACAAAAAAAATGAATACTCCCCCTGTTAGCTGGGACCCAGTATAGTGGCAGGCTAACTTGTGGGCCTACTAAGTTGACGGGGACGGAGGGCTTTGTCAACTTAGTCAATATGCACGATTCTAGCAACAGTGACCGTACGATGTCCATCCAACGGCCGTAGTGCTTCTTCAACCTCTGGTCTTCTTGCTCCAGCCGCCCAAACCAGCGCCGGTCGTGCCTCGTGCTCCTGCCTCCCGTGGTCGGCTGCGATGCGGCGGAGGCCTCACCGCACCCTACTACTCCCACCGCTGGCCAGGCCATCCCTCTACTCACCCACACCCCCTGTTACTCTACGGTGACGGCAGTCTCACACCGCAGCGAACCAGTGCCCTCGTACTCCTCTATGCGTGGGCATCCACTGCCGCGTCTTCCCTGGCTCCATGTCATCCCCTTTCTAGGCCTCACCATCGTCCACCGCCCTGGTGCTCTCGGCGCGGCGTGGTCAACGTGGTCAAGGAACAGCTTCCATCGGACATGGACTGTACGTGGAGAGGCTGACAGCTGGGTCCACGGCCGCAGCAAGGAAGTGCCTCCTTATTACGTGCAAAATAATTATTCCTCCACCTGACAGTGGGGACCCACCGGACGGGCCACTGTATTTCGCCCCCCTGACTGTTGGGACCCACCAGCTACATCTTCGCACGCAAGGAAGTGCCTGATAGTCGGGACCCACCTGGTCGAAGTGTACGTAGCGTTGTCATTCTGGTCACGAACGTGTATGTACATATATACTGGTGGATATAGAGGTGCGCACGTGTCGTAGTAGAGGCGGCCAGGGTGCAAGAAAGAAAATACGGCCATGTATGTGTACATACGGGCGGGGTCTCGAATGCCTACTCGCGCATACGTACGGCGAGGGCTCGTTGACATGGCTGGGTCGGAACGGAGAAACATCATCGTCGTCGTGTTCATGGGGAGGCAACGGAATGCGTCGTGTTCATGGGGAGGCAACGGAATGCGTCGTGTTCATCGGGAGGCAACGGAACGCGTGGGAGCCAACTGGCTGGGTCGGAACGGAATGCGTGGTCGTGTTCATCGGGAGGGCTTGGACGGAACAGGCGATGGAAACGAGGCCTGGCATACCGCACAACGGAGGAAATGAACCTCCTACGTTCGGAACGGGGTCATGTTGATCGGGAGGGGTATGACGTACCGTAAAACGGAGGAAACGGACCTCCTATGGTCGAAACGAGGGTCCTGTTGATCGGGAGGGGTGTGGCGTACCGCAAAACGGAGGAAACGGACTTGTGTTGGAGCGCTACGGTCGAAACGGGGGTCCTGTTCATTGGGAGGGGTGTGGCGTACCGCAAAACGGGACTCCACGGGATACTGTTCATCTCCACCGTCGACCCCCTCCGGCCTCCACGAGCTACTGTTCATCCACCGTCGACCCCCTCCAGCCTCCACCTGCGACTGTTCATCGACGGGCTCCTGTTCATACAGCCTCCACCGTGCGCTACTCCACCGGCTACTGTTCAACCAGCCCTCTCCACGGGCTCCTGTTCAACCACCCCTCCATGGGCTACTGTTCATCCTGCCCTCCACGGGGTGGTCCTGTTCATCCAGCCCTCCATAGGGTCTTGTTCATCCAGCCCCAACCAGCTCGATCAATCAGGGTCCTGTTCATCCAGAGGCAACACCACGGGGTCATGTTCATCCAACACCCCCCCTCCGCAACGCTCACTGTTCATCCAGAGGCAGCATCGATCAGCTTCAATTAGCAGCAGTAGCGAAGGAATCGCTCGATTGGGTTCAGTTAACAGCCATCGATCGATCGCTCGGGTTCAGTAACACGTAGCCTGCAGTGCAATCGCTCGGGTTCAGTTAGAGCCCAATGCCTCCCTCGGGTTTAGTTAGAGCCAACGCCTCGCACACACGTGCGTACGTGTACGAGAGAAACGCACATCGCTCGGCCCCCGACCTCCCACCGTAACCGGGAACTCCCCGAAATTTTCCTCGCCCTCGCTTCTACCACGGTTTTTTCCATCATGGACGGCCCAAAGAATGTCATGCAATTGCGTCTCCGGCCCGCCCAGGACAAAAAGCCCATTTTCTGTCATGATTTTTTGTCATAGAAGTAGGAGCCCACCACATCTATGATGATACCGGGTTTTGTCACAATTATCGTCATAGAAGTGTCATATGTATGACAGAAAAAATATTCGTTCGTCCCAAAATGTTACGGATGTGTCTTTTTTTTGTAGTGCTGGTGCTTTGATGGGAAACATTTGAAAAAGGGCGTCCTTTACTTCCTTCTGTGTATATGCAGCGGTTAGTTGTGCATTCATCTCAGGCATTACCTTATGTGGAACCATGTCAAGGACTCTCTCCATGTTCTGGACTCCCTCAAAGGTGTATAGGTTTTCATAAAACTCATTGGTGAGGGTTGCCATCTCATTAGCATCCTTGGTTAAACTACCATCCGGGCATAACAAGGCTTTGATTTGGTTCTTCCTTCTTCTCCGACCAGCTCTCGGGTGGAAGAAATATGTGTTTTTATCCCCATGGGCCAGCTACTCTAACCTTTCTCTTTGTCGCCAAAGCATCTCCTCCCGATGATACAACTCAACTAGCCGGTCTGAGATTTTTATATCGGCATGGGACGGGTCGGTCCTCCCTGGATTTGCACGTTCTGCATCAAGCTCGGCCTTGAGTTTTTTCATCTAACCTAGAATTGAACCGAACTCGTCCTGGTCCCAAATGTGCAGCCCCTGAGCCATTCCCTCCAGTTTATCATGCAATTCCGCAACCGAGTTTGCCTCTGATTTGCTCCAGTCAGATGAAACAATATTTAAGAACTCTGGATGGCGTTCCCACATTAGCTCATATTTGAACGGGCGAGGCCCCTTCTTCTTTCCACTCTCATCAACAAGTCTGAGTAGAATGGCTGCATGATCCGATGAGGCAGAGTTCTTATGCTCAAGCTTCGCTGTAGGGAATGCCAAAGACCATTTCGGTGTTGCGACGCACCGGTCCAACCTTACACGCGTAAAAGTACCGCCAGCAACCTTCTTCTCAAAAGTCCATGTGTTCCCCTGGTATCCAATATCTACTAGCCCACATGTATCCAAAACATCCCGGAAGGCATCCATCTGGGCTTGACTTCTATTCCCCATGCCATCATGCTCATATGTATGCAAAACTTCATTAAAGTCACCTAGCACTGCCAACGGTAGCTGGCTCGAGTTTGCAATGCCTCTAAGCATATTCCATGTTTTGTACCGCTTGCTAACCTGAGCCTCTCCATAGACGAAAGTAAACCGAGCTTTAGTATAGTTAAAAGAGTCAACCTCAACATCCACATGATACTCAGAGTAACCAATAATCCCGAGCTTTATTGAATCATTCCAAAAGATACCAATTCCACCACTTCTAACAGAGTTACTAATAGCAAAACTCTTATTATAACCTAGAGTATCGACAAGCTTCTCAACTCTACTACCCTCTATTTGGGTTTCAACAATGCAAAGAATAGAGGGGGCAAACTGCCTTGCCGTGTCGCAAGGCTCTCGAACTAGCATGGGTTTGCCAGCCCCACGGCAGTTCCAACATAGTATACTCATTGTCCCCGGCGGCGCCCCTCGCCGGAGCCCGCCATATTGGGTTTTGCTGCATTAGTGGTTCCTTCTTTGCATGCCCCTGCCTTAGCTCTCTTGGGATCTCTCTTTGGTGGAGGACTTACTGCATTGAGCGCCATTGGCACAATAGCAAGCGCATTAGCATTGGTGTCTAGATCCGATTGTTGGTCGCTTTGGCTTGCTCTCTCGAGCCTTTTCCTGATTCCCTCTGACATATCAGTATCCATGATTGCTTTGGCAGCAAGATCATTAACTTCAGCTGAAACTTGGACCGTGGCGGACCCTCTGGCGCTTCCATTGGGATTGGTAGAGCAACTAGAACGTCCTCCCCTCTACCCTCCTGGGCGACCCCGACCTCCCCCGGGTTCGTTCCCTGTCCTCATTCTCTCATTCTCCATGAGGCCCGAAGATCCTTAAAGAACAATGCATCTGGAGTATGAATTCCATCGCCATGTTCTTTGAACACATGGCCAAGATGTCCACATACAGCACATCAGTCGGGGAGTTTTTCGTACTTAACCCTATAAATCTGTCACCTCCCATCTCGAATCATCGACACCGTGTTCTTGAGCGGCTTGAAGACATTAATCTTGACCCAAACACGGTAGAAGTTACCTGCAAAATCTTGGGATTGAGCTTCCACAAACAAGACTTCACCAATCTTTCCTCCCAGAGCGTGGACAAGATGAGCATACTTGTCAGGTACATCATGGATTTGGGCCCAGATATCAAGCGTGTCTAACGAAACTTTGGAGGGTTGGGTAACTCCTTCATAGGGCGTAAGGATCACCACGTTCCCCTGGAAGTTCCACGGTCCTTCCTACATCACCCATTCCCAATCCCCCAAGCAAAAGAATTGCACTGTGTAGAGGTTGTCCTCCAGGGGGCGGAACTTGCAGTCACGCACGAGGTCCCATGACGTTCATTCCACGTCCGAGCTCCCTAACCACTGGAGCTACCGGCCTTGAGTGATTTGTAGCACCCTAAAATACCTAATAACCCAGTCGTCGCGCTATTTGTTGCCCATAACCATGTACAGTATCGCTTAAATGTTTTGGAAACAAAATCGTGATAAGAAAAAGTTCATGAATTTTGAAAGAAGTTCATCATTTTGAAGAAAAGTTGACAAACTTGAAAAAATTTCATCAATTTTCAAAAAGTGTTCATCAAATTTGAAAAAAGTTCATCAAAATTGAAAAACATTTCCATGGATTTTCAAAAACAAATCTACAAATTTGAAAAAAGTTCATCAATTTTTAAAAAAATCATCAAATTTACAAAAAGTTTGTTGAATTTGACAAAAAGTTCATCGAATATGAAAAAAGTTCATTAAAGTTAAAAAAAGTTCATCGAATTTGAAAAAAGTTTCTCAATTTTTTTTAAAAATTCATCAATTTGAAAAAAGTTTGTCAAATTTAGAAAATGTTTGTTGGATTTGAAAAAAAGTTCATCGAATATGAAAAAAGTTCATTGAATTAAGAAAAGTTAACTGAAGTTAAAAAAAGTATATCGAATTTGTAAAAAGTTCAGCGAATTTGAAAAAAAGTTCATCAATATGAAGAAAAAAGTTCACGGATTATAATAAAAATCATTGATCCCGGAAGAAAGAAAAAGAAAAAACATAAACAAGAAAAGGAAAAAAGAAAAAGGAAAGTTATTTTTTTGAGTTTGGAAAAAGGAAAGTTGAACTAAAAAAGGAAGTAAAAGTATGTGTCTGATCACGTTGGGCAAGGTTGTGTGATGGTTAGTGCCGGTTTGCTCGAAGTAGAGATCACTAGTTCGATCACCCGCCTGTGCGCTCCTTTTTTGCGTCTGGAATACACAAAGGAAACAGGGTGAGATGGGCCGACCCAGCTAGTAGCCCATTTGCAAAATACACATATACGGATACGGAATGCCCTAGATCGAACAAGTAGACACATGACCGAGTACGCTCTGGTGGGCTGGGCCAAACACATGGGCTGCCCCTATGCCTGGGGGCTCCTATTAGCCGCGCGGGAGGCAAAGGCCTATTTTTTGTTTTCTTTTTCTATTTTCTATCTCAATTTTTGTTTTATCTTTGTATTTTTATATATTGAAAGTATTTGAAAAATGTTGAATAAGTAATAAAAAATTTGAACAAATATTTGAAAATTTTTAATAAGTAATAAAACTATTGAAAAAGTATTTGATAAATGTTGAGTAACTATTAAAAAATGTTGAACAAGTATTTGAAAATTACAAATAAGTAATAAAAATATTGAACAATTATTTTAAATTTTTTGAATAATTATTAAAAAATGTTGAACATGTATTTGAAAAATGTTGAACAAGTATTTGAAATTTTTGAATAAGTATTAAAAATATTGAACAAGTATTTGAAAATTTTGAATAAGTATTAAAAATGTTGAACAAATATTTGAAAACTGTTGAATAAGTATTAACAATTGCTAAACGAGTATTTAAAAAATTTTGAACAAGTATTTGAAAAATGTTGAATAAGTTTTTAAAATGTTGAACAAGTATTTGAAAATGTTGAATAAGTATTAATACAATGTTGAACGAGTATTCGAAAAATGTCGACATGTTAAAAAATGTTGAATAATTAGCAAAATGTTGAGCAAGTGTCTAAATATGTTGAATAAGCGTTCGAACAATATTGAACATGTATACAAAAAATGTTGATCACTTATTAAATAATATTTTTGACATGTACGAAATTGTAGATTGAAAACGAAAATAGACATACAAAAAACAAATGAAAAAAACAAAAAATAGAGAAGAAAAAAGAAAGCTAAAGAAAAATGGAGAAGAAAAAAGAAAAAAAATAAAACTAAAGAAAGACAACAAAGAAGGGAAGAATAAAAAACAATGAACATAGAAAAAACAGAGAAAACCAAAAAACTGGAAATAAAACAAAGAATAAACAGTGAAAAGTGCGGCTTGTTTCCTGTTAAGAAAGGTCGCCTTATTCCTATGTCACAAACTCTAACCTAGCACGCGACCAACCTGTGGTTGGATAGTTAGGAGGACACTGGTATCCCCAGCCCACCAGGGTTCAAATCCTGGTGCTCGCATTTATGCTGGATTTATTTCAGTATTTCTGAGGTACGGTGTGTGTGTGTGTGTGTGTGTGTGTGTGTTCATAGGGGTGAGTGAATGCGCATGTATATAAGCACTTGCGTCTATACAGAAAAAAGTTCATTGGATTTTGAAAGAAGTCGTCGTTTTTTAAAAACATTCATCAAATTTTAAAAAGTTCATCGAATTTAAAAAATGTCCATATTATTGAAACAGTTCATCGAATTTGTAAAAAGTTCATCGATTTTGAAAACGTTCATCATTTTGGAAACAAAATTCATCGGATTTGATAAAAGGTCATCAAATTTTCATAGATATAGGAAAAATAAAAGGAAAAAAAGAACAAGAAAAGGGGCAAAAGGAATAAGAAAAAGGAGAAAAACCGAATAAGAACCATTCAGAAAACTGCGAAACGAACCCAGAAAAACCCGTTTGGGAAACTTCTAGAAGCTTCCCAAAACCGCAGCTTCCCGTGAACTTGAGAAAGTATAGAAAGGGAAAAAGGATGTAAGATATTATATGGGTTGTGTTGCCTATTGGTTAGTGTGCTTCCATCTGAACCTAGAGATCCTGAGTTCGAACCCCCTAGCCCTTTCACCTTTTTGGACATTTACTGAAGGAAGAAAAAAAATGATATATGGGCCAGCGTAGCTAGGAGGGGTAGTGCGCGCTGGTTCAGAAAACAGCCCTTAACCGACGCCTGAAATGTCGAATAGGATTTGCCCGTGTGCCTTGCTTGATGTGTGGTGGAAATAATGCTCGCCTGTGCAGCACCTTGCTCATGCCCTGGGTGGGCCGCTAGGAGTGTATAACTGAAGGAAATATGCCCTAAAGGCAATAATAAAGTTTTTATTTATATTTTCTTCTATCATGATAAATTTTTATTATTCATGCTAGAATTGTATTAACCGGAAACTTAGTACATGTGTGAATACATAGACAAATAGAGTGTCCCTAGTATGCCTCTACTTGACTAGCTCGTTAATCAAAGATGGTTAAGTTTCCTAGCCATGGACATGTGTTGTCATTTGATGAACGGGATCACATCATTAGAGAATGATGTGATGGACAAGACCCATCCGTTAGCTTTAGCACTATGATCGTTTAGTTTGTTGATATTGCTTTCTTCATGACTTATACATGTTCCTATGACTATGAGATTATGCAACTCTCGAATACTAGAGGAACACTTAGTGTGCTATCAAATGTCACAACGTACTGGGTGATTATAAAGATGCTCTACAGGTGTCTCCGATGGTGTTTTGTTGAGTTGGCATAGATCGAGATTAGGATTTTTCACTCCGTGTATCGAAGAGGTATCTCTGGGCCATCTAATGCACATCACTATAAGTCTTGCAAGCAATGTGACTAATGAGTTAGTTATGGGATGATGCATTACGAAACAAGTAAAGAGACTTGCCGATGACGAGATTGAACTAGGTATTGAGATACCGACGATCGAATCTCGGGGAAGTAACATACCGATGACAAAGGGAACAACGTATGTTGTTATGCGGTTTGACCGATAAAGGTCTTCGTAGAATATGTGGGAGCCAATATGAGCATATCCAGGTTCCGCTATTGGTTATTAACTGGGGATGAGTCTCGGTCATGTCTACATAGTTCTCGAACCCGCAGGGTCCGCACGCTTAACGTTTGATAACGATCGGTATTATGTGTTTATGTGTTTTGATGTACCGAAGGTAGTTCGTAGTCCCGGATGTGATCACAGACACGACGAGGAGTCTCTAAATGGTCGAGACATGAAGATCGATATATTGGAAGGTTATGTTTGGACACCGGAAAGGTTTTGGATTAGTTTGGAC
>NC_041384.1:685995064-685999175 GCF_002162155.2 Triticum dicoccoides
CCCCTTGAGAGCGCACCATGAGGCCGGCCGACCCCCTCCTCCCCTCCTTTATATACGGGGGAGGCGGGCACCCCATAGACACACAAGTTGATTCTTAGCCGTGTGCGGTGCCTCCCTCCACATATTTCCACCTCGGTCATATCGTTGTAGTGCATAGGCGAAGCCCTGCGTCAGTAACTTCATCATCATCGTCACCACGCCGTCGTGCTGACGAAACTCTCCCTCGGCCTCAGCCGGATCAAGAGTTCGAGGGACATCACCGAGTTGAACGTGTGTAGATCGCGGAGGTGCCGTGCGTTCGGTACTTGATTGGTTGGATCACGAAGACGTTCGACTACATCAACCGCGTTACTAAACGCTTCCGCTTTCGGTCTACGAGGGTACGTGGACACACTCTCCCGCTCGTTGCTATGCATCACCTAGATAGATCTTGTGTGTTCGTAGAAATTTTTTGAAATTACTGCGTTCCTCAACAATAACAAACACCCTGCTCAATTTGTTCGAACAAATACGCACGAGTCGCAGTGGCTGGAGCTGTCCGCCTCGATCAACGTAGTGTACATTATTTATACTTCCAAAATACTCTAAATATACGTGAAACATTTGAAAATAATAATAATCAAGCATTTGAAAAAGGTAAATGTGTATATAATATCATATATACAAAAAATATATACAATGTGTATGAAAAATGTTAATCATGTATTTGAAAACTTAATCAAGTATTTGAAAAATGGTAATCAAGATTTTAAAAATGTTAAATGTGTATAGAAAAAATGTTTTTTGTGTATACAGAAGTTGTATGTGTATATAGAATTTTTGATCATGTATTTATAAAGTGTTAAACTTGTATAGAAAAAACATTCTTCATGTAGCTAGAAAATGTTAAACATGTATAAAAAATGTTAACCATGTGTTGGAAATTTTTAAATGGCAATCAACATTTTTTCACACACAATATATATTTTTTGTATACAACAGAAACAATTTAATATACATGTTTAATATTTTTTAAATAGCTAATTATATTTTCATATATATATGTTTTTGATGTTTACTTTTACTTAATGAGTCCTACATTTTTATACATGGTCAACACTTTTATATACGCGTTGACACTTTAAAAATATATTAAGAATATTTCTCATACATACAAACCAAAAAAGAAACAAAGGAAATCAAAAGTAATAAAGAAAAAATCAAAGAAACCTACTGCAAAAAGAATGAAAATGAGTGAATCCGACAAAGAAAATGAAGAAAATCGATGAAAAATACAAAAGAAAAACCAAAGAAAAATAGAGAAAGAAAGAACAAGAAAAATAAAGAAAAGAAAACACGAATGAGAAACAGATAAAGAAAACCTGAGAAGACCATAAAAACTATAGAAAACCAAAGAAGAAACAAAAAACTAAAGGAGAAACGAAAAGAAATGAAAAAAAAAATCCCATTCGAAGCAGGCGAAAAAAAGATAGATAGGGCAGCCGAGAGAAGAAGTCCTTCAGGCAAGAGAAGCTAAGGACTCGCCGCGAATGCTATCTCTCGCATTAAGCGAGCCCACAGGAACTCTCACCGCAAGCTTCAACAATAACAGGCCGGCCCACTTCAAAAGAAAATAGAGAAAAAGGAGCGACTTGAGGGCGAGGCTACTGCCGGGATTCTCGTCAATAGTAGGGCGAGTTGTAGTTGAGGCGAAACGAACACGGGTTTCTTTTTCTTTTTGTTTTTTTCTCTTTTCTTCCAAGATGTTTCTTTTCTTTTTTATTTTTCCTTTTTTAATCTTTTCATTTTATTTTCGTGTTTTTATTTATTTTGTTTCTTGGTTTTCTTCTCCATTTTTGTTTTTTCCTTTTTATTTTTTCTTATGTTTGTTTTCGTTTTCGCTCAACATTTTTGTATATTTTAAAAACATTTTTTAATAAGTGATCAACATTTTTTTATACACGTTCAACATTGTCTGAACGCTTATTCAACATTTTCACATATTTTTTTTCAACATTTTTTTACTTATTCTACATTTTCAAATACTTTTCCAACATTTTTCATATACTCTTTCAACATTTTTAATACTTACGCAACATTTTTCAAATACTTGTTCACCATTTTACAAATACTCATTCAACATTTTTTGAATATTTATTAAACATTTTAAAATACCCTTTCAACATTTTTAATACTTTTTAAACATTTTTTAAAGGGAAAAAATTGTTTTTGCCACTCTAGAATTTGACATCTCACTTTTGCCACTCTTAACTTTTGGCAATACATCACAAATGTCATTCCAGGGTAAAAACGATATTTTTTCATTTCACTTTTGCCACTCTTAACTTTTGACAATGCATCACAATTGCCACTTTGAAAATTTTGCTTTTGTCACGGAATGGCAAAAGTGATATATGGTCAAAAGCTAACAGTGGCAAGAGCGAAATGTCAAATTTTAGAGTGGCATAAGTAAAGTGGGCAAAAACTAGAGTGGCAAAAACAAAAATTTTCTTTTTTAAATAATCATTAAACATTTTTTAATACTTATTCATCATTTTTTCAAATACTTGTTCAAGATTTTTCAAATATGTATACACACACACACACATGTAGAATATTTTAAAGTATAAAAAGTACAAAAGTAAAAAACAAGAACAGAAAACAGAAATACATTTTAAAAAAAAACAGGCCATGGCCTCCCGCGCGGCTTGGTCGGCCCATCTGGGCTCCCCCGACGCGAGGCTTCCCCCTGTCTCGCTAAAGCGAGAAATAGGGGCGCCCAGGACTCGCGCCATGCGAGATATAGGCCTAGTTTTTTTTTTGAGGGAAGGTCATCATGGCTAGCTTTATTAACTTAGATAGAAATTACATCATCCAGAAGTTTTGAGACTAGACATCCCGGCGGTTCATCCGTCCAGGTACTAGAAGTCTTATTACAAAAACTATAATTGGCTAACACATGAGCCGCTTGATTTGAACTACGAAAGCAATGTTTAAATTTGACCTTCCCAATCAAAACTGAAACATCCACACATTCAGCAAAAATTGCAGCAGCTTCATCCCATCATCTTGATTGCCCCTCACATGCTTCAATTACGATCAATGAATCTGATTCCAGAATCAGCTTATGAGAAACTTCTCACAGAATCAGCCGTTGAGTTCTTTTCTGAAATTGTGGTATAAGATTATGGGATGGGCTATATGCTAAAATGTCCACAATGTTCCTGAACTGAAACTGGAGCTGAATTGCTACCACTTGAAACAAGACGAACATGTACAGAGAAGAACTACGTAGTAACCATGGCATCCATTCATCGGTCCATCCATCCATGTACAGAGTAGAACAGAGAAGACAGAGAGGAGATGAGACAGGGAGGAGAGGAGAGCTCAGCTGAGGCAACGACCTGAGCGAACTCTGGCGAGGCGGCGTTGGGCGTCGAGGCCAGCGCCCGGGCGGAGCAGCAGCTGCGAGCCTCGGGGCAGAGCAGCGGCTTCAGGCGTCGTCTCCGTGGCCGGCGTCTAGCGGGCGGGGGCGGCGGCCCTGTAACCCTAGCGCGAGCGCCAGCGGAGAGGTGGGGGATCGAGCGATGGAGAGATGAGTCGTGCGACTCGTTTCCTGGACGCGGCTGTCCACCAGTGGCAGTTTCCTCGTAATTTCCAGCCCAAATAGGGGTATACTACCCTAAATCGAAGTGTTTTGTTTTGCGGGAGCGACTAGAATCGTGAGAAGCAAGGTTCCCAGAGGATTATCGATTGCACTACCGATTGTGGCGATCCTCGCATGATTTAAGACAATTGAATCGAGTTCATTTGAGCT
Source organism: Triticum dicoccoides (assembly GCF_002162155.2). Lineage (NCBI taxonomy): Eukaryota > Viridiplantae > Streptophyta > Magnoliopsida > Poales > Poaceae > Triticum > Triticum dicoccoides. The sequence goes on from NC_041384.1 coordinate 685,998,861, forward strand.
TTTGATTTTCCAGACCAAGATTGTCCAAAATCGAGGAAAAGAACTGGGCCATAGAGTATGCAGTTAGTTTTTTTTCTTTTTTTAGGGGAGGGTACGCGGTTAGTGCTGTCCTTCAAGCGCAGCCGGGCTTCAGGCTTTTCAAACGGGCCGGACTTGGGCTTAATAATTGGAAAATTTACTGGGCCTTTTTGGGCTCGGGTTTCAGCCTGAAACCCAACGCGGCCCGAGAGATGATCAGCTTGCTAGAGATGCCCAAGTGGTCCTCTCCTTCCCCTCCTCCTCACGCCCCTCTTCTTCATCACCTAGCCGGCGGCT
>NC_041384.1:685999416-686000732 GCF_002162155.2 Triticum dicoccoides
ACTCCGCCTAGCTGGTGGCCGCTGCGACGAGTTTTGCCTCATAATTCAGCTGCCCGTCGTGTTTGCAGGTGTGTTTTCTTGTTCTATGCTAAAGTTTTCACCTTTAGTTGGCTGCTATATTTATGGATCTGGATTGTGGCCCAAAATTGGGTCTTTATTTATCATTCTGTTAATTTTTTAAGGCAAACGGGATAATCTCTTAGATTATTCATGACTCCCAATACAGAGAAAAAATGCGGAAAGAAATAGAAATGGATTTCAAGCTTAACGTCATGATTTCAATCATGACTGATGGTACCATCTTATTTATGCCAGATGCTGATATTGGCCTTTTATGCTCTTTGGTGATAGATTTCCTCATGGATCTCGTAGCATGGCCAGCAGCAGTGGAGTAAAAGGCTGGGATGAACAGATGGCTGGTTACCCTTTTGACGGTGTAGTTCCTATGGCTATATTTCCTAAAAGCAGCCACCATGATGGTTCTATATACAAGGGCAGGCATGCATGGAAAAAGGAATATCGCATTGCAGACCGTAACGAGAGTAAGTGATGTATATCTCTTTTCCTGATATATTTCTGATAAATTTTGATGTTGCCTGTTTACTTTTACAAGTTGAATACCAGTGCATTGCCAGAAATAAAAGGAAATCTCATCAAATGGTACTCAGGGATGCATTTTGGTATTTGCAAAAGTAATAGACAGCTAAACTGTTGTGACCTAAGCTCTTGCCACTGTTATCTTAATCATTGTTGTGATTCATTGGACATTATATCCTGTCCAGACTGTTTTGGCTGTTCGTAAACTATTTCCCGGCCCACCTTTACCTACCCTCCCCTCCCCAAGTTCCTTTCTTTTTTCTAAAATGCGTTCAGTTCACTTCAAATGGTATATCTTTTTTTTTGCCCCTCATAATTTTTTCTTTCAAAATTTGTGAGGCGGCATCATGTCCTTCCCTGAGGAATATGTTCATAACTTCTCATTCTTTTTAGCATGTACTAGCAAAGTGACCGTGTGTTGCAATGAATCCATATTAATAGAATATACGCTCACAGAGAAACCGACCTTGAAAGCGTTGCCCTACTAGAAATATCGCTAGTTCTCCCCTATATCTGAAACATTCCATTACTAACAGCTTAGGTTTCATCCAGATTTTGATTTCATACCATTGGAAGTACCTTAGCTTTCACCCCAATTGTTCTGCCATAGGACAACCTGTCCAAAGAAAAAGAAATACTCACCACTTAATCTAGTTTCTTTTCATACAGAAACTTATGAGTTTACAGCTATGTTTTTAAGGTGACGCTTCGCTTTAAGG
>NC_041384.1:686001080-686075179 GCF_002162155.2 Triticum dicoccoides
AGGCGACTAAAGCGGACGCCTAGGCGCCTAAAGCGGACATATTTGCAAAGCGCTGGGGGGCGCCTCGTCGCCTTACAGACGCCTTAAAAACATAGGTTTACAGCAAAGTCCCTTAATGTTAAATTTGGTAGATTACATTGGAAATCGTGAACGACAATAGATTTTTGTTAAATGATCAAAAGAACCCAACTATTCACTTGGATATCACCATGTCAAAAGTCAATGTAAGAAGAAATTATCCAATTGACAACATGAATTCTGTCTTAAATCATAAAAATTGAAAAAAGAAAAATTTAAGTACAACTTGAGGCCACCTTAGGCAGCTGAAACTGAACCTACGGCTTGAATGGCGGAAGGGGTGAAAGTAAAAGGGCTGCTCTATATTAAGCATGACTGATGAAAAACATCCGATAACATCACCTTGTAAAAATCAGTGTAAGATGAACCTCCTTTTGCAAAACAAATCAAACTAAAGGTATTATTTTCTCTCTCAACTATATCTTCGTATTACTTTATTATTTTTTGTTCATAAGATGTTTTAAAGAGTACACATTGATATTCTTCCAAATAAAGGCACCAACCAAATACGTATGGTACAATGGCAAGTTAATTGGCACCTACTTATTTCCTTACAATAGCTATTGTTTTAAGAAAAATTGAATATAACATATCTGTCTAAGTATTAGGATCAGTTCATTTGAGCAAACATATATTGCACAAGCATGGCATGTGAAAGGATCTTAATGGTGATGACTCTTGAAATTCTCGAAGAAATCAGTTGAGATTTTACTAATTTCAAATTACAAGGTGCCCAGATTGAACAGAACAGATACTATTGTATTTAGTAACAAGCATGGTGCAGAAGTAAAAAAAAGAGACATCATTATTTTGTGTTTATATCTGATTTAAGCTTGTTCAAATAAAAACCGATGTCCATTCACCAAGTTCCACAAGCACATACATGTCACTTGCATATTCACATAAACAGAGAATGATAGAAAGGGGAACATCTTAGGCTGACAGTCTGTATTGATCGTGGCTCAGATGCATGTATTTCTTAGACTAGTTATGCATATATGTTTACCTAGACATTTGGAATATACATAGAGGGCTAGATGCACGTTCGCACCACTGGTGCTTGCTTATGCACCACCAATCATCCTCCATCCTCCTTGCTTATGCATATATGTTTACCTAGGCATCCGGTAAAGCTGCCTCATCCTCCATGCGGATGATGCTAGGTTGGTCGACACATGCGGTATCTTGTCCTCAGGCTTGCTTCACTCTTCCCTATGTGGCATGCCGCCTACACCATTGCCAATGGGTCTCCACCACTGGTCCTAGAAAATGTGACTCTAGCACAAGAGAAGGACAATAGACGGTGAATGGAACCTTCATGAGGCGAGAGAAGGTCAAGGGACGAAGGAAGGGGAGGGGCAAACCGTCATTGCTAGGCATCCCTGCATTTCTCACAGGTGGCAACAACTTGTGTTGAAGCAGTGGATGAGGGGACGAGGATGGGCTCATTGGTCGCCGGTGATGGTGGATCGAGGGTGGTGGTCGGTGGTAGAGGTGGAGCCGTGCATATTGGGCACGTTAGCTTTTTTTTGCCCCGCCGATTGGACTCGTGCATACGTGGGTTGGGGCGTTGGTTTTTCCTTTCACTCTGGTTTTGTAGTGTTGTTTTCTTTTTTGCATGGTGGGAGGACAGCCGGTGAAACTCTCTGTTTAGGGTTTGTGCATAAGTGGGCTAGGACTCTGGTTTTCCCTTTCACTCTGGTTTTCGCAGTGTCATTTTTTTGTAGTGGGAGGACAAACAGTTTGGTTTCATGCCTGGGAGGTCGACCATGGAAGCCATTTTCTTAGTACGACAACTTATGGAGAGATACACGGAGCAAAAGAAGGACTTGCATATGGTGTTCATTGACTTGGAGAAGGCCTATGATAAGATATCGTGGAATGTCATGTGGTGGGCCTTGGAGAAACACAAAGTCCCAACAAAGTACATTACCCTCAACAAGGACGTGTACGATAATATTGTGACAAGTGTTCGAACAAGTGATGTCAAGACTGATGACTTCCCGATTAAGATAGGATTGCACCAGGGGTCAGCTTTGAGCCCTTATCTTTTTGCCTTGGTGATGGATGAGGTCACAAGGGATATACAAGGAGATATCCCATGGTGTATGCTCTTTGCGGATGATGTGGTGCTAGTTGATGATAGTCAGACGGGGTAAATAGGAAGTTAGAGTTATGGAGACAAACCTTGGAATCGAAAGGGTTTAGGCTTAGTAGAACTAAAACCGAGTACATGATGTGCGGTTTCAGTACTACTAGGTGTGAGGAGGAGAAGGTTAGCCTTGATGGGCAGGTGGTACCTCAGAAGGACACCTTTCGATATTTGGGGTCAATGCTGCAGGAGGATGGGGGTATTGATGAAGATGTAACCATCGAATCAAAGCCGGATGGATGAAGTGGCGGCAAGCATCTGGCATTCTCCGTGACAAGAGAGTGCCACAAAAGCTAAAAGTCAAGTTCTACAGGACGGCGGTTCGACCTGCAATGTTGTATGGCGCTGAGTGTTGGCCGACTAAAAGGCGACATGTTCAACAGTTAGGTGTGGCGGAGATGTGTATGTTGAGATGGATGTGTGGCCACACTAGGAAGGATCGAGTTTGGAATGATGATATGCGAGATAGAGTTGGGGTAGCACCAATTGAAGAGAAGCTGGTCCAGCATCGTCTGAGATGGTTTGGGCATATTCAACGCACGCCTCCAGAAGCTCCAGTGCATAGCGGACGGCTAAAGCATGCGGAGAATGTCAAGAGAGGGCGGGGTAGACCGAATTTGACATGGGAGGAGTCCGTTAAGAGAGACCTGAAGGATTGGAGTATCACCAAAGAACTAGCTATGGACAGGGGTGCATGGAAGCTTGCTATCCATGTGCCAGAGCCATGAGTTGGTCGCGAGATCTTATGGGTTTCACCTCTAACCTACCCCAACTTGTTTGGGACTAAAGGCTTTGTTGTTGTTGTTGTTGTTGTTGTTGGAGGACAAACTGTTTACAGATTTACAGTAGTTGAGACTTTTATATCCTAAAATGTTAAGCAGGTTTAGGTGCTCCCAACATATGCAAATAGCCATGGTAAATTATGAAATTATTTTATAACACATGTTAATTATGTTATCTACCATTGGTAAATAATCAACACTAAAAGAGGACGTGTAGAAAGATAAACGAATTTTTTTTTCATTGAGGGGTGAAATGATCTATTTTAATAGTTTTTGAACCCAAGTGAGGGTGAGAAGTACTTTAAGGAGTTATGAAATATTTGGAGACAGTAAAATGGGGGTGTACCTCATTGGGGGAGGTGCCCCTTGGACAACGAGTCGCGCGCGGGCGCGTTCCAGGCTTGGCGCGTGGTGCTCGCTCGCTATCAAGCTGAGCCAGGAAACGGGAGCGCCCTGTTCTGTTCGATTTTTCTTAGTTTGTTCTACCGGTCTTTTACTGCACGTTTTTCTCTGGTTTTTATGTGCTGCGTGGTTTATGTAAGTTTGCTGCAAGGATTGTGCAAAGTGTACTGCACGGGCTGTGCATCACAGGTGTGCTTCACGTACTGTAGCGCATTTAGCACAGGTGTTTTTCTCCGCGAAGCGCAATTGTGCTTCACTGTGAAGCGCAGCTGTGCTTTGCGGTAGGGGAGTACAGGTTGCATGGGGGTACAAGTTGTACTGAGCAGGGAGCACATGGTGTACTGTGCAGTGAGTACAGGTTGCACTACATGGATTATACTGCTTGTGGGGTACTATAAGTACGTTATCACGTGAAGCACAAGTTTGTTATATTTGGTAGTACAAGTTATGTCTGAAAAAAGAAGTTCGTTGAAACTTATGTACATGGGATATAGTTTCAATCTTGACGCGAGGAAGACAATGCGTGTAATTTGGACGCACGGTTCAAGAGATATTTCATTTTGAAAATCGGAACTCACAAAAAAAGCATACACAGCAACCCTCCCATCCCCTTCCATAGAGAAAACGCACCAAAACTCCCTAGCGGTGCTTGTGACCACCAGAGAAGTTTGGGGTAACCTTTGGAAAGGGTACCCCTTACGCCTTAACTAGTGATTTCGGTAAAACTGGACCTTTTCCTTTCTGGGGTGATTGAAATTACTCTCTTTTCTTTGTGTTCGCTTCAAAGGAAAACATTTCGAGGGAGCAAATTTACAGTAGAAGAATATTGATATTTCCCTTAAGGCCTTAACTAGTGATTTTGGTAAAACTGGACCTTTTCCTTTCTGGGGTGATTAAAATTACTCTCTTTTCTTTGTGTTCTCTTCAAGGAAAAACATTTCGAGGGAGCAAATTTATAGTAGAAAAACATTGATATTTCCCACTTACATGAAAAAAGTAAAAAAAAAATCAGTAGAGACATCAAATCCTCAAGTGGCATGTTTACTTTACACATGGCAAGTATTGTTTATTGTATTTATTTCCAATTACAATGTAACTTGTATTTGTTTCGTGAAGCTTGGTTGGAGCCGATGATGTTAACAGATCCCTCAGATTGCTGCATTCTCGATGGAGCTTGCATGCAGCATACACCTAGTGGCATGTTCCAAATTTTCTCATTGAAGCTGGCTAAAATTCATGTGGGTTGTGGGCCAGTAGAGTTGTACGGATACATTGCAATGCGGGATGATCTGGATCGATTGCTTAACTATGTGGTCAGTTTTAAAAGGGATGATCCCATCATCGTGGAGCAGGTGCACATCCATACTTATCTGCAATTATTTTAAGGGATGAGACTACCGAACACCCCCAAATATTGTGGTTCATCTACTTAGCCCCCTTGAGTATAAAAGCAGGGATTCTGCCTCTTAAAGTGTTCAATACTGTCTATATCGTTCCTGGTCAGGGTTTGGAGGTGGTTTCTGGCCACGTGACCTGTTAGGTGAATGCTGCTGCATGGGCAAAATCACCTCCTAATCACCCCAGGGAATGATTTAGCTATACATTATTTCAGGGGTCAAATACCTGTATACTTGACGGGGGTAAGCAGACAAACCTTTTTTTTCCTTTTTCATTTCAACAAACTTATGCAACTAATATTCGGAATTTGAAACAAAATGAAATAAATATAGTGGGAGCCAAATTTCCCTCTCTAACACCGCTATGTATTTACTAACTATCCAGTTCAATACATGGCAAAATCTTATTTATCCATTGTAAAATATCCCTTGAAGTAAATATTGGTGAAGTGAAACGTCATAAGGAAAGTATTTGGCTTTAGATATGTCTTACTTTTATATGGAGAGCTACTTAATAACAATGACTTTGTAGGGTTCTCTCATCAACATGTCTGGCCCTAAGCGAGGGATAGATTCACATGGCAATATTTTAATCGAATATGACATGAGGATCAAGACTGCAGAAGAAGAAAAACATGACCTACAACTGATTGATGGTGCATCAATAATAGTCAGCAAAGACTTGCAGAACTGTCACACATTCACCAGTCGCATCTATGGCGATTGTGGAGCAGTGGACTTCACCGCATCACGCCTTGAAAATGCAGTTGAGGCGACTCTAGAAGTTGTCATCTCAGAAGTGCAAAACAGTTTCAATTTGTGTCTCAGCTGTTTTACCAGTGGGTTGAATGAAGAAATCCGGCTCTTCAATGGCACCATTGGTGAGTCATGTGGCTTAAAGAGGTCTGTGGTTGCTGTAGTTATAGCTTCTTGGATGACGTTGAAGTTCAAGTTGGGTGCGGAGTCATCCAGTTCTGCTGAACATCATTGTTCCTTCATAGCCAACAACCATGGGATTTTTACTCAAAAGATGAAGACTGACTTTGCGCTACTCTCAGTGAAGGTGACTTGGTCGACTTTGCCTCGGGGGTCTCATGCTCATTCCAGTTCATCCCAACCTTAAGTAAACTTCGTCAAATAGTGTGTCTGATGACCGGGGAAGAACTTCAAAGACTTGGTTATGCCGTCAAAGAGTCGTGGACTTGTGCCAACAATCAAACACTTACTAATAAAAAAAGTGTCTGTCTAAATTTAGGTGTGCCAAACCTGGATTGTAATCAAACTATTGTACTCCATAGTTTGAACTGTCTAGTACTAGTATATTTGGTTCAGCCGCCATGTAAACCATAGTGGAGAAACCTTCGGGTAGAGTATAATTTTTCCTATCCCTTTTTAACTCTAGTTACACTCGTACTGCCTCCGTCCTGGTGTATAGGACATGCGCATGATTCTAAGTTGACAATTTAACTAGTTAAATATATATTATAATTTCTTCGTAAACTAATATAAAAGCATTTAAAATACTAAATTAGTAATCTAAATGCTTTTATATTAGTTTATAGAGGGAGTATGTTAAAACAATATGTTTAGAAGTTACATCTTCATATGAGTCGTAGGATATACTTTTAATGACATATAACACATACTCCCTCCGTCCGGAAATACTTGTCATCAAAATGAATAAAAGATGATGTATCTAGATGTATTTTAGTTCTAAATACACCCCTTTTTATCCATTTTGATGACAAGTATTTCCGGACGGAGGGAGTATTTAGTTAGTCAACCCGATGATCTAGAACTAGGGGCACGTCCTATACATCTGGACTGAGAGAGTACGAAACTTATTTCTATCTCTATTCGTGCGCTAGTTCTTTTTCCTGACAATAATTAGACTTGTTTTACAAGGACAACGCTAACGCCCACACGTGCGGTGGAAGCCAAATACGCCCACACGCCATATAACACATAGAGTGTGCCACGTCATCGCATGCATGCATATGGTATTTTTTTTGGATTTTTAGTTTTTAAAATGTTTTATCTCTTAAATGAAAAATTCGATTGAAGATCCGTTTTTACCATTAAATCCCTCGTGACCAGATTTTCGAAAGTAGATCTCATATCAATATATTTTGAGGAATATTTTTTGGGTTAAAAGTTACCATATAAATTGCCATGATGTTTACATTGAAATTGGCATGATATGTTTCAGCTATTTTCTTCTACATTTAAAAGTAAATTTTGGCATATTATAAAACGGAGAATTAAGAAACTAGAGTTGCCATGGTCCATAAACTAAAATTGCCATGATACGTGCACCTAAAATTGCCATGGTTCATACAAAAAAATAATTTTCATTGTCAAAGTACTGGAATTGCCATCATCAAAAAACTAAAATTGGCATGCTCTACAAATTAAAATTGTTACGTGGCAACTTTAGTTTAAGCACTATGACAACTACAGTGTAAACATTATGACAACTTTTGGACAAATTTTTTTTCGTCGAAACATATCAATATGGGGTCTAGTTTCGAAGATCTCGCCGAGACAACTTTAATGGTGAAAACGGATTTTCAATTCAAATTTTTAATTAGAAGATAAAACATTTTTAAGCCAAAAACCAAAAAGATTTCTGCTGATATCATCTGTTTATACGTGGCAAAATGAGTGGTGATGGAGAGTGTGGCCGATGTACAAGATGCCACACGTGTGGGCGTTAGTTTTTTCATTTTACAAAACACGCCCCCTCGGCAAGGGAAACACTTTCTATCATACATCTTTTTTTTCCCGGTAATCCTATCATACATAGCATTTTTCAGACTGGCGTAGGCCGTTGATATGTCTTCCATCTCACGGCTGGGGTATGTGTATGTTTACTTTCCTATAAATCCATCATTATAAGGGAGAAACAGACCGATTTTTATCACCACGTCCCCGTAACCCCTCGTCGTCCCGGTCATCTTCACCAGATTCCGCTCCGCGGCGAACTGCGCATCGTTGCCTTTTCCTCCACCATCACCCCGGTGAGGCATATGGCGAGCTGTGCGTCCAGATTTTGGATCACCTATTCACCTCCAACTCCCCGTTTCCTGCCACTGCTTCTGGTAACAAACAACAAGCAGCGTGATCCAATGACGAGCAAGGATTTGTTGTCCTTGCCTCCAGCGCTTTTGCCACGACGAGATCGTCATGCATCCATCAGATGAAGAGTTTGGCATCGGCCATGACTAAGTCTAAGTATACGTTTTAACTGAAGCATGTGGATGATTCCATGATTTGAAGCATCATGAACTATATCATGAAGCACATGGTTCTCCTCTGAAAATTAGAGTAACGGTGCAAGCAAAATTATACTTTATGGATAGAAGGAAGCATATATTTAGATCATCTATAGCTGTATTGGGCAAATCCGACCCCTCAAACGCCCCCGGGCGCGTCTGTCGGATTTCGGTTCCGGCGACCCTTGAAGTTCGAACATTGGGGTGCGCGCAGAGATTTCGCCTTCTACCTACTTGCACCCCTCCGCGTCGCTAAGATCTAAGCTATGGAAATAACAACACAAGAGACACAGGGTTTATACTGGTTCGGGCCACCGTTGTGTTGTAATACCGTACTCCAGTGTGTGGTGTGGTGGATTGCCTCTTGGGCTGATGATGATGAGCAATACAAGGAAGAACATCCTCGCGAGGGTCTGTTCTTGGCTGAGGGGATGAACTGCTAGGAGGAGTTCAGTCATCCTTCTCTCTCTCTCTCTCTTCTCGATTCCGATCCCTCTACCCTGTGGGTGGCTAGTCCTATTTATAGGCAAAGGCCCTGGGCCTCTTCCCAAATATTGAGCGGGAAGGGCGCCAACAATTAGCCATTTTGAAGGGGAACATCCAGTACACTTATCCTGACTAAAGTTGGTCCTCGCCTGCCAAAGGCTCTGGTGGTGACGCTGGCTTGGGCTCCACGATGACTTCCTCCCTGCCGTTGGACTGGTCTTGGTCTCGTTGCACCAAACGGATGCCTTTGCTTGATGCTCTCGCCTGCGCTTGCTCCCTTTACACCAAAGAGGAAAGGAGGACACTGCGCGGGCTGGCGCCCTCCTGGCACCCTTGGTCGTCATGGCTTGCGTCACGGGCACCTCGTGAGGTACCCCGTCTTGATCTCTCTGCCTCCTCGCGAGCCAGCCTGATGAGGCCGTGCCTGAGGAAGCTCCGTGTCGTCCGCCCCGCGAGGCTTGGCCCCTCGCGAGGGTCTTGGGTCTGTGTTGATGAAGACGGGCCGTGCTGGGCCCCCTTTGAGCCACGACGCAGGCCGCAGGCAGGCAAGTCTGGGGACCCCCGTTCCCAGAACGCCGACAGTAGCCCCCGGGCCCAAGGCACGCCCGGACTTGTCCGTGCAGGGAGGCGAAAGGGCAAGGGCGAAGCGCCGCGGGCCCTAACAGCCTGCGGCCTTGGGCGCCGCGTGGCGGTTGATTGGGCGTGGGCGGCACTGTTCCGCCACGCCCCCTTATTTTGCGCCATGCTAGGCGGACTCGTAGTCATACACAGCCGCTCCCCTTTCTGTTGCTCGAGTGCCCTCTGTCCTTCCTCCGCTTGAACTCCAGCTTCTGTTTTCAACCTGATCTCAAACCTCCCCCCTTCCCATCGCCATGGCTCCGACGAAGAAGGGAAGAGGGAAGAAACCCATGCCTCCGCCTTGCTCGCCACCGTTTGCGGCCCCCGCCGAGGGCTTGGGCAAGGTCAGCACGGCTCTGGCCACCATCTTCAACGAATGCGGGAGGACGACGGCCTGGCCCGCGTCTCACTTCTCCATCGACAGGATAGTCACCGAGGTCCAGTATTTCGCCGACGCCCTGTGGGCGGGTCTGGTTCCCCCATTTTCTGATTTCTTCAATGCCGTGCTTTCCCACTATCAGATCCACATGATGCATCTGGGTCCTGAATCCATCACCCTCCTTTCGGTCTTTGCCTTTGTTTGCGAGGCAATGATGGGCATCCTTCCTTCGGTTGCCTTGCCGCGCCACTTCTTCTCTCTGCGCCTTGTCGACCCTACCCAATGCTGGGCGTGCGTGAGCTTCGTTGCCGCCTTTGAGACATCGGCCACAGGGGTTGACTTCAGGCTCCCTCCGCCTGCGGCTGGGTTCCGCGAGGGGTGGCTGTATGTGGATGCAGGGGTGCCCAGCCCCCTGCTATCGGAGCCAACTTCGCCTGCTGTCCCCAATTCTGGCTGGGGCCAGGAGACGCTTGAGAGCCCCCGGCTCGTCTTCGTCTGGCACCGCTTCGCGTTCTTGAGGTCGCTTGGCGTGACAACGCCCAAGGTGGTGAAGGAGTTCCTGCTTCGCCGCATTGCTCCTCTCCAACGCCACTCCCGCCGGATGTGGGCCTTCAGCGGGCGTGATGATCGTATGAGGCTCCAGGAAGAGGACCTGACGCCTGAAGTGCTGAGGACAGTGCTCTTGATCCTGACTGGGGACCCCAACCCCGGCAGCATCCAATAGGGAGGGCCTTGCTGTACCTCTGCCAGAACAGGGGCGATTTTGTGAATCAGATGCCTATCTTTGATGAGTGGGGGCCGCGCCCCACCGGCCTCCAGGGGCCTCGCGAGAACCCAGTGATGGTGACTGCCCTTCCAGTCGGCCAAGGCGACTCTTCCTCAAGTGGCGGAGCAGGGAGGCATGAGGCGCCAGAGGCCGAGGGGGCTCCCGGCGGGGTGACAGCGTCGGGCGATGCTCATGAGGGAGCAGCTCTTGGGGCCCGTGCCGTTGAGGCTGAGGGTGGCAAGCAGCTGCCCTGAGCGCCTACGACTGAGGCCCCTGAGGCTCCAGCCGCTTCTCTTGGTGAGGCGATTGGCAGCGCGCATCAGGCAGGCGCCCTTGACGCGGATCGCCTTGATGCTCCGTCTTTGTCGCAGGTTGATCCCTGCGCTCAACTCTTGGGCCGCTTCTGCGTGGACTTTGAGGCCCTCCGGAAGAGAAGGGAGGCCCTGGGCGACGATTACCCTTGTCGCCTGCTGAAGCGTAGGAAGTACTTCGCCACTGATGAGTAAGCCTTCTCCTTTTCCAACTCCCGATCCTTCTGTTGCTTTTACTGATCCTTGCTCCGCAGGCCCCTTCCAGCCGAGCTCGCGGAGACGGCTGAGGTGCCGTCCCCATTGGCTTCGCCCGCTCCATCGTCCTCAAGCGCTCCGAGCAGCAGAGCCCTTGTGGTGAGGGCGATCGGAGAGGCGAACCGTCCTGAGGCGCATCGTGGCCCTGCGCACCTCGCGATCCTCCTTCGCGGGCCTTCTCGTGGCATAGCCAGCCTGCCGTGGGCTTCTCGCCTGGTCGTGGACTACGATTGGCTGAGGCGCTCCCTGCGCTCTTCATCTGGGGATGGGCTGGCTCCAGGCCGGGCTTCTGGCATGGCGTGCCCGGCTGTCGCGAGGGTGCCAGCCCCCAGCCCCCTGCCCGGAGGGGGAGTGCTGATTCGTGGCCCCGGGCGCTTGCTTGGGGCAGATGATGGTGTGGAAGACGTGCTCGAGCGCGCCCAGGAGCGTCGCGCTCTTCGCCAAGAATTCCTTCGAAGGGCGGCTGATGTGGTGAGCCTGCTTGGTGAGGAGCTTGCTGATGAAGACGCGCGCCTTGAGGCCGAGGGCCTGCGCCTGGCTGCAGAAAGGCGCGAGCTGGAGGGCGCCATCGCCCTTGCGCGCCGTCAGCGCGATCTTGACGATGCAGAGGCCAAGGCGTCGCTGGTGGCCTCTCGGGAGGCCCGATCTTGGGCCGCTGAGGAGGCCCGGGAAGCTGACCGGTGGTGAGAGGCGGCGGAGGAGCGGGCTCGGGAGCTCCTGGCCTGGTGCCACTCACTAGAGGAGCAAGTGGAGCTGCGCGAGGCAGCCCTCGCGTCGATGGAGGTGGCCTCTGGCGACCCAGCAGAGCTCCAGAAGCGTGAGGAGGTGCTGACGCTGGAAGCCGCCGAACGTACCCGCGAGTACGAGCGTCTGGAGACGAGGGAGCGCTTGGTGACGCAGGCGGAGGATGATGTCGCTGCACGGGAAGCCCGTGTCCTGGAGGAGGTCAGACATCGGGTGGCGATGGCGCACTTGGACCTCGAGCGCGAGTTCGAGGAGAGGCTGGGGTTGATCCGGGCCGAGGCTGAGGGTAGGACTGCTGCCTTGAGGGCCAAGCTGGAGGAAGCGACGCGGCGGGCCGATGCTCTTCGGGACGCCCTTGAGGTAGCGCAAGGGGAGTCAACCACCTCCCAGGCTGAGGTGCTCCTTCTTCGCCAGCGGGTGGAGGAGGCTGAGGTCGTCGCGCGCCAGAATGCGGACGAGATACGTCAGCGGCGGATCCTGGAGCATGAGCACGGCGCCATGCTCACCACGCTCCGGGAGAGAGCCAACACAGCCTTGGGCAACATCTGCGAGGCGGCTGTTGGCGAGCCACACGCAGTCAACTATGCCGGCAACCTTCAGTTCTTCACCGACGTGGTGACGCAGCTGGAGGCGCGATCGGTCAGGGCTGACAGGTTGGTGGAGGAGAGGAGCCGCGCCCTGCTCGGGCACGCCTTTTCTCGTGTCTTCAGCCATCTCCAAAATATGGATCCCCACTTCAATTTCGACGCCGCCATCGCCCCAGTCCCCCAGGCCATCCGAGACGACCTGGCGCACTAGGTGGAAGACAATGTGGATGCTCTTGTCAGGGCCTTCGCTTCAGACAACAACGGCGTGATCGTGGCTGCCGACGAGGGCGGTGTGGTGAACGGTCCTGCCGCCGCTGGCGGCGACGCAGACAGCGATGGCGAGTCCAGCTACGCCAGCAACGGTTCGGGTGGTGCTCCTAAGGATGCATTGGGGGATTTATCCGATTGATTGTGCATCGTTCCTGCTTCCTTACCCTTTGTCCCGTGCGGGCCCTGAGGTAGCCCGTGGGTGGCTGTGGTGTCCCGAGTGTTCCCTGATCAAATCCGTAGGATCTGCAGTAAAAAACCCTCCTGAGAGGACGTGGCGGCGACAGTCTGGGCTGCACGCAAGCTGGGCCTGACCTGGCTCGCGAGGGGCTCATGAGGGGAGGCAGCTGAGGCAAAGTGGCAATCAAAACGCGAGAAATTTCTCGAACGAGACTAAGCACCCCTTCCCCGAACACACGCAAATCTCAAATTCAAATCCAACTTAAATCCAGCGGGGGAAAGTGACGACCAAAGGGAAAAGCAATGAAAGCAAACAAAAGGCCGCGTCCGGCACCTAATCTAGTCTTGGACGTCTTCTCACCAGCGCGGAGCTAAGTGCTGCCACTGGGCGTGGGAGGGAGCCCCAGGGCCTGAGGCCGGCACCCCTGAGACTCCGGGGCGTGTACAGCCCCAGTCATTATTACGTGAGAGTGTCACGGGGTGGCGAGCTTCACAGGAACTGGGCCTTCTTTACAGGTACCGGCCTTGCTTCATATCGCCAGACGAGGGCCCCGCCTTGCGCCACACTCTAGTGCCATCAACGACGACAGGAAATCAGGACACCGCCGATGGGGTAGAGCGGTCGCCAGCAGTTCCCCCGACGACCACGGGTCCTCTGCCAGGGGCAAGCCCTGAGGCACCTCCCCAGCAGAGGGCCTACCTCCTGAGAACACCTTGCTCCGAACGCCGCGGTGGTGATGTCAGATCTCGGCCCCTCTCCTGCAGCCCCCTGCGCCCTCCTCCCGAGGGGTAGGAGACTGTGGGAGCAGGGCAGCTGCTCGCTGTGGCGACCTGCACCTCCTGCGATCCATGATTAGCGTATGCCTGCTCCTGAGGAATTAGCGGTACCCGATAATCGTTGCCTCCAGCGTGGCCAGTGGGTCTGTCCCGGGACTCCTGGAAGAGCTCAGCTTCTGGCGCCTTGTCCCCCAGCTTGGGCTGAGGAGCGACCCTTGTTCGCCCTCGTGAGGGTGTCCTTGGTCCATCATGAGGGGCACGTATTCTTCTGGCACCTTCATCCCGAAGGCCATGTCGTAGTGCTCCGCGTGCCACGCTAGCTGCTTGACATGCCCACTGTGGGGTGGTAGCGCAGCTGTCCACTGGGGCCATGGGTCGCGTCGAGTCCTTCTTCTTCGTGGACCGGGAGCGGGGGCAGCGTCACCGCCGGTGTTGGGGAACGTAGTAATTTCAAAAAATTTCCTACGCACACGCAAGATCATGGTGATGCATAGCAACGAGAGGAGAGAGTGTGATCTACGTACCCTTGTAGATCGACAACGGAAGCATTTGGTTGATGTAGTCGTACGTCTCCACGGCCCGACCGATCAAGCACCGAAACTATGGCACCTCCAAGTTCTAGCACACGTTCAGCTTGATGACGATCCCCGGACTCCGATCCAGCAAAGTGTCGGGGAAGAGTTCCGTCAGCACGACGGCGTGGTGACGATCTTGATGTACTACTGTCGCAGGGCTTCGCTTAAGCACCGCTACAATATTATCGAGGACTATGGTGGAAGGGGGCACCGCACACGGCTAAGAATATGATCACGTGGATCAACTTGTGTGTCTCTGGGGTGCCCCTTCCTCCGTATATAAAGGTTCAAGAGGGGGAGGCCGGCCGGCCATCATAGGGCGCGCCAGGAGGAGTCCTACTCCCTCCGGGAGTAGGACTTCTCCCCCAATCCTAGTTGGAATAGGATTCGCGAGGTGGGAAAAGAGGGAGAGAGAAGGAGGGGGGCGCCGGCCCCCTCTCTCCTTGTCCTATTCGGACTAGGGGCGAGGGGCGCGCGGCCCAGCCCTGGCCGCCTCTCCTCTTCTTCCACTAAGGCCCACTAAGGCCCATATAGCTCCCGGGGGGTTCCGGTAACCTCCCGGTACTCCGGTAAAATCCCGATTTCACCCGGAACATTTCCGATATCCAAACATAGGCTTCCAATATATCAATCTTTATGTCTCGACCATTTCGAGACTCCTCGTCATGTCCGTGATCTCATCCAGGACTCTGAACAACCTTCGGTACATCAAAACGTATAAACTCATAACATAACTATCATCGAAACCTTAAGCGTGCGGACCCTACGGGTTCGAGAACAATGTAGACATGACCGAGACACGTCTCCGGTCAATAACCAATAGCGAAACCTGGATGCTCATATTGGTTCCTACATATTCTACGAAGATCTTTTATCGGTCAGACCGCATAACAACATACGTTGTTCCCTTTGTCATCGGTATGTTACTTGCCCGAGATTCGATCGTCGGTATCCAATACCTAGTTCAATCTCGTTACCGGCAAGTCTCTTTACTCGTTCCGTAATACATCATCCTGCAACTAACTCATTAGTTGCAATGCTTGCAAGGCTTAAGTGATATGCATTACCGAGAGGGCCCAAAGATACCTCTCCGACGATCGGAGTGACAAATCCTAATCTCGAAATACGTCAACCCAACATGTACCTTTGGAGACACCTGTAGAGTACCTTTATAATCACCCAGTTACGTTGTGACGTTTGGTAGCACACAAAGTGTTCCTCCGGCACATGGGAGTTACATAATCTCATAGTTATAAGAACATGTATAAGTCATGAAGAAAGCTATAGCAACATACTAAACGATCGGATGCTAAGCTAATGGAATGGGTCATGTCAATCAGATCATTCAACTAATGATGTGATCCCGTTTAATCAAATGACAACTCTTTGTCCATGGTTAGGAAACATAACCATCTTTGATTAACGAGCTAGTCAAGTAGAGGCATACTAGTGACACTCTGTTTGTCTATGTATTCACACATGTATTATGTTTCTGGTTAATACAATTCTAGCATGAATAATAAACTTTTATCATGATATAAGGAAATAAATAATAACTTTATTATTGCCTCTAGGGCATATTTCCTTCAGTCTCCCACTTGCACTAGAGTCAATAATCTAGATTACACAGTAATGATTCTAACACCCATGGAGCTTTGGTGCTGATCATGTTTTGCTCGTGGAAGAGGCTTAGTCAACGGGTCTGCTACATTCAGCTCCGTATGTATCTTGCAAATCTCTATGTCTCCCACATGGACTAGATCCCGGATGGAATTGAAGCGTCTTTTGATGTGCTTGGTTCTTTTGTGAAATCTGGATTCCTTCGCTAAGGCAATTGCACCAGTATTGTCACAAAAGATTTTCATTGTACCCGATGCACTAGGTATGACACCTAGATCGGATATGAACTCCTTCATCCAGGCTCCTTCGTTTGCTGCTTCCGAAGCAGCTATGTACTCCGCTTCACATGTAGATCCCGCCACGACGCTTTGTTTAGAACTGCACCAACTGACAGCTCCACCATTTAATGTAAACACGTATCCGGTTTGCGATTTAGAATCGTCCGGATCAGTGTCAAAGCTTGCATCAACGTAACCGTTTACGATGAGCTCTTTGTCACCTCCATATACGAGAAACATATCCTTAGTCCTTTTCAGGTATTTTAGGATGTTCTTGACCGCTGTCCAGTGATCCACTCCTGGATTACTTTGGTACCTCCCTGCCAAACTTATAGCAAGGCACACATCAGGTCTGGTACACAGGATTGCATACATGATAGAGCCTATGGCTGAAGCATAGGGAACATCTTTCGTTTTCTCTCTATCTTCTACAGTGGTCGGGCATTGAGTCTGACTCAACTTCACACCTTGTAACACAGGCAAGAACCCTTTCTCTACTTGATCCATTTTGAACTTCTTCAAAATCTTGTCAAGGTATGTGCTTTGTGAAAGTCCAATTAAGCGTCTTGATCTATCTCTATAGATCTTTATGCCTAATATGTAAGCAGCTTCACCGAGGTCTTTCATTGAAAAACTCTTATTCAAGTATCCCTTTATGCTATCCAGAAATTCTATATCATTTCCAATCAGTAATATGTCATCCACATATAATATCAGAAATGATACAGAGCTCCCACTCATTTTCTTGTAAATACATGCTTCTCCAAAAGTCTGTATAAAACCAAATGCTTTGATCACACTATCAAAGCATTTATTCCAACTCTGAGAGGCTTGCACCAGTCCATAAATGGATCGCTGGAGCTTGCACACTTTGTTAGCTCCCTTTGGATCGAAAAAACCTTCCGGTTGCATCATATACAACTCTTCTTCCAGAAATCCATTCAGGAATGCAGTCTTGACATCCATCTGCCAAATTTCATAATCATAAAATGCGGCAATTGCTAACATGATTCGGACAGACTTAAGCATCGCTACGGGTGAGAAGGTCTCATCATAGTCAACCCCTTGAACTTGTCGAAAACCTTTTGCGACAAGTCGAGCTTTGTAGACAGTAACATTACCGTCAGCGTCAGTCTTCTTCTTAAAGATCCATTTATTCTCAATTGCTTGCCGACCAACAGGCAAGTCAACCAAAGTCCATACTTTGTTCTCATACATGGATCCCATCTCAGATTTCATGGCTTCAAGCCATTTTGCGGAATCTGGGCTCACCATCGCTTCTTCATAATTCGTAGGTTCATCATGATCTAGTAGCATGATTTCCAGAACAGGATTACCGTACCACTCTGGCGCGGATCTCACTCTGGTTGATCTACGAGGTTCAGTAGTATCTTGTCCTGAAGTTTCATGATCATTATCATCAGCTTCCTCACTAATTGGTGTAGGTGTCGCAGAAATAGGTTTCTGTGATGTACTACTTTCCAATAAGGGAGCAGGTACAGTTACCTCGTCAAGTTCTACTTTCCTCCCACTCACTTCTTTCGAGAGAAACTCCTTCTCTAGAAAGGATCCATTCTTAGCAACGAATGTCTTGCCTTCGGATCTGTGATAGAAGGTGTACCCAACAGTCTCCTTTGGGTATCCTATGAAGACACATTTCTCCAATTTGGGTTCGAGCTTACCAGGTTGAAGCTTTTTCACATAAGCATCGCAGCCCCAAACTTTAATAAACGACAACTTTGGTTTCTTGCCAAACCATAGTTCATAAGGTGTCGTCTCAACGGGTTTTGATGGTGCCCTATTTAACATGAATGCGGCCGTCTCTAAAGCATAACCCCAAAACGATAGCAGTAAATCAGTAAGAGACATCATAGATCGCACCATATCTAGTAAAGTACGATTACGACGTTCGGACACACCATTACGCTGTGGTGTTCCGGGTGGCGTGAGTTGCGAAACTATTCCGCATTGTTTCAAATGTATACCAAACTCGTAACTCAAATATTCTCCTCCACGATCAGATCATAGAAACTTTATTTTCTTGTTACGATGATTTTCAACTTCACTCTGAAATTCTTTGAACTTTTCAAATGTTTCAGACTTATGTTTCATTAAGTAGATATACCCATATCTACTTAAGTCATCTGTGAAGGTGAGAAAATAACGATATCCGCCACGAGCCTCAATATTCATCGGACCACATACATCTGTATGTATGATTTCCAACAAATCTGTTGCTCTCTCCATAGTACCGGAGAACGGTGTTTTAGTCATCTTGCCCATGAGGCACGGTTCGCGCGTACCAAGTGATTCATAATCAAGTGGTTCCAAAAGTCCATCAGTATGGAGTTTCTTCATGCGCTTTATACCGATATGACCTAAACGGTAGTGCCACAAATAAGTTGCACTATCATTATCAACTCTGCATCTTTTGGCTTCAACATTATGAATATGTGTGTTACTACTATCGAGATTCATCAAAAATAGACCACTCTTCAAAGGTGCATGACCATAAAAGATATTACTCATATAAATAGAACAACCATTATTCTCTGATTTAAATGAATAACCGTCTCGCATTAAACAAGATCCAGATATAATGTTCATGCTCAACGCTGGCACCAAATAACAATTATTTAGGTCTAATACTAATCCCGAAGGTAGATGTAGAGGTAGCGTGCCGACCGCGATCACATCGACTTTGGAACCATTTCCCACGCGCATCATCACCTCGTCCTTTGCCAGTGTTCGCTTAATCCGTAGTTCCTGTTTCGAGTTGCAAATATTAGCAACAGAACCAGTATCAAATACCCAGGTGCTACTGCGAGGTCTAGTAAGGTACACATCAATAACATGTATATCACATATACCTTTGTTCACCTTGCCATCCTACTTATCCGCCAAATATTTGGGGCAGTTCCGCTTCCAGTGACCAGTCTGCTTGCAGTAAAAGCACTCAGTTTGAGGCTTAGGTCCAGACTTGGGTTTCTTCTCTTGAGCAGCAACTTGCTTGTTGTTCTTCTTGAAGTTCCCCTTCTTCTTTCCTTTGCCCTTTTTCTTGAAACTAGTGGTCTTGTTGACCATCAACACTTGATGCTCTTTTTTGATTTCTACCTCTGCAGCTTTCAGCATTGCGAAGAGCTCGGGAATAGTCTTATTCATCCCTTGCATATTATAGTTCATCACGAAGCTCTTGTAGCTTGGTGGCAGTGATTGGAGAATTCTGTCAATGACGCAATCATCTGGAAGATTAACTCCCATCTGAATCAAGTGATTATTATACCCAGACATTTTGAGTATATGCTCACTGACAGAACTGTTCTCCTCCATCTTGCAGCTATAGAACTTATTGGAGACTTCATATCTCTCAATCCGGGCATTTGCTTGAAATATTAACTTCAACTCCTGGAACATCTCATATGCTCCATGACGTTCAAAACGTCGTTGAAGTCCCGATTCTAAGCCGTAAAGCATGGCACACTGAACTATTGAGTAGTCATCAACTTTGCTCTGCCAGACGTTAACATCTGGTGTTGCTCCAGCAGCAGGCCTGGCACCCAGCGGTGCTTCCAGGACGTAATTCTTCTATGTAGCAATGAGGATAATCCTCAAGTTACGGACCCAGTCAGTGTAATTGCTACCATCATATTTCAACTTTGCTTTCTCAAGGAACGCATTAAAATTCAACGGAACAACAACACGGGCCATCTATCTACAATCAAACATACATAAGCAAGATACTATCAGGTACTAAGTTCATGATAAATTTAAGTTCAATTAATCAAATTACTTAAAGAACTCCCACTTAGATAGACATCCCTCTAATCTTCTAAGTGATCACGTGATCCAAATCAACTAAACCATAACTGATCATCACGTGAAATGGAGTAGCTTTCAATGGTGAACATCGCTATGTTGATCATATCTACTATATAATTCACGCTCGATCTTCCGATCTCAGTGTTCCGAGGCCATATCTGCATATGCTAGGCTCGTCAAGTTTAACCTGAGTATTCTGCGTGTGCAAAACTGGCTTGCACCCGTTGTAGATGGACGTAGAGCTTATCACACCCGATCATCACGTGGTGTCTGGGCACGACGAACTTTGGCAACGGTGCATACTCAGGGAGAACACTTTTATCTTGATAATTTAGTGAGAGATCATCTTATAATGCTACCGTCAATCAAAGCAAGATAAGATGCATAAAAGATAAACATCACATGCAATCAATATAAGTGATATGATATGGCCATCATCATCTTGTGCCTGTGATCTCCATCTCCGAAGCACCATCATGATCACCATCGTCACCGGCGCAACACCTTGATCTCCATCGTAGCATCGTTGTCGTCTCACCAATCTTATGCTTCCACGACTATCGCTACCGCTTAGTGATAAAGTAAAGCATTACAGCGCGATTGCATTGCATCCAATAAAGCGGCAACCATATGGCTCCTGCCAGTTGCCGATAACTCGGTTACGAAACATGATCATCTCATACAATAATATTTAGCATCATGTCTTGACCATATCACATCACAACATGCCCTGCAAAAACAAGTTAGACGTCCTCTACTTTGTTGTTGCATGTTTTACGTGGCTGCTACGGGCTTAAGCAAGAACCAATCTTACCTACGCATCAAAACCACAATGATAGTTTGTCAAGTTGGTGCTGTTTTAACCTTCGCAAGGACCGGGCGTAGCCACACTCGGTTCAACTAAAGTTGGAGAAACTGTCACCCGCAAGCCACCTATGTGCAAAGCACGCCGGGAGAACCGGTCTCGCGTAAGCGTACGCGTAATGTCGGTCCGGGCCGCTTCGTCCAACAATACCGCCGAACCAAAGTATGACATGCTGGTAAGCAGTATGACTTATATCGCCCACAACTCACTTGTGTTCTACTCGTGCATATAACATCAACACATAAAACCTAGGCTCGGATGCCACTGTTGGGGAACGTAGTAATTTCAAAAAATTTCCTACGCACATGCAAGATCATGGTGATGCATAGCAACGAGAGGAGAGAGTGTGATCTACGTACCCTTGTAGATCGACAACGGAAGCGTTTGGTTGATGTAGTCGTACATCTCCACGGCCCGACCGATCAAGCACCGAAACTACGGCACCTCCGATTTCTAGCACACGTTCAGCTCAATGACGATCCTCGGACTCCGATCCAGCAAAGTGTCGGGGAAGAGTTCCGTCAGCACGACGGCGTGGTGACGATCTTGATGTACTACTGTCGCAGGGCTTCGCTTAAGCACCGCTACAATATTATCGAGGACTATGGTGGAAGGGGGCACCGCACACGGCTAAGAATATGATCGCGTGGATCAACTTGTGTGTCTTTGGGGTGCCCCTGCCTCCGTATATAAAGGTTCAAGAGGGGGAGGCCGGCCGGCCATCATAGGGCGCGCCAGGAGGAGTCCTACTCCCTCCGGGAGTAGGACTTCTCCCCCAATCCTAGTTGGAATAGGATTCGCGAGGTGGGAAAAGAGGGAGAGAGAAGGAGGGGGGCGCCAGCCCCCTCTCTCCTTGTCCTATTCGGACTAGGGGAGGTGCGTGCGGCCCAGCCCTGGCCGCCTCTCCTCGTCTTCCACTAAGGCCCACTAAGGCTCATATAGCTCCCGGGGGGTTCCGGTAACCTCCCGATACTCCGGTAAAATCCCGATTTCACCCGGAACACTTCCGATAATCTAACATAGGCTTCCAATATATCAATCTTTATGTCTCGACCATTTCGAGACTCCTCGTCATGTCCATGATCTCATCCGGGACTCCGAACAACCTTCGGTACATCAAAACGTATAAACTCATAACATAACTGTCATCGAAACCTTAAGCGTGCGGACCCTACGGGTTCGAGAACAATGTAGACAAGACCGAGACACGTCTCCGGTCAATAACCAATAGCGGAACCTGGATGCTCATATTGGTTCCTACATATTCTATGAAGATCTTTTATCGGTCAGACCGCATAACAACATACGTTGTTCCCTTTGTCATCGGTATGTTACTTGCCCGAGATTCGATCGTTGGTATCCAATACCTAGTTCAATCTCGTTACCGGCAAGTCTCTTTACTCGTTCCGTAATACATCATCCCGCAACTAACTCATTAGTTGCAATGCTTGCAAGGCTTAAGTGATATGCATTACCGAGAGGGCCCAAAGATACCTCTCCGACGATCGGAGTGACAAATCCTAATCTCGAAATACGTCAACCCAACATGTACCTTTGGAGACACCTGTAGAGTACCTTTATAATCACCCAGTTACGTTGTGACGTTTGGTAGCACACAAAGTGTTCCTCCGGCACACGGGAGTTACATAATCTCATAGTTATAGGAACATGTATAAGTCATGAAGAAAGCTATAGCAACATACTAAATGATCGGATGCTAAGCTAATGGAATGGGTCATGTCAATCAGATCATTCAACTAATGATGTGATCCCGTTTTATCAAATGACAACTCTTTGTCCATGGTTAGGAAACATAACCATCTTTGATTAACGAGCTAGTCAAGTAGAGGCATACTAGTGACACTCTGTTTGTCTATGTATTCACACATGTATTATGTTTCCGGTTAATATAATTCTAGCATGAAGAATATACTTTTATCATGATATAAGGAAATAAATAATAACTTTATTATTGCCTCTAGGGCATATTTCCTTCAGCCGGTCCGGTGCCAACAGCTTCGCTGGCGTTGGGGTAGCCTTGGAGCCCGCGGGCGCGCGCGGAGCCCCCGCGTGGTCCGCCCTGGGCTTGAGATAGGAGCTGGGTGTAGAAGGGGTGAGCCCCTGAGGCGGCGAAGCCCAGGAGCTCTGCCACCTGCTCCAGCAGCACGTCGTGGCCGCCCTCCAGAAGCCTGCGCTGCAGCAGCTGTCGGGCCACCGTGAGCGCGACCCTCGAGTTCGCCTGCTCCCGGCGGCTGTACGGTGTCATGGTCGCGGCGTGACTAGAGGCCCTTGCTGCCAACCGCGCCTGCCGCGGTGTGAGAGTTGTCGAAGCCTGTCCGCGTCGCCCGCAGCCCGCAGTGCCCTGCGGACCGCGAGCTGCCTGGGGCACGGGGTCGCCCGAGGCGAGTGGTTCTGCATGGGCGGGCCACGCCGCCCATGGATCTGGGTTGCCCGCCTGGTCGCCGGACATGGTGACGACGACGCGACGGGACACGAAGCGGTAGAAGGTGGATTCCGGTGCACCCCTACCTGGCGCGCCAAATGTTGGATTTCGGGTTCCGGCAGACCCTTGAGGTTTGAACACTGGGGTGCGCGTGGAGATTTCGCGTCTACCTACCTACACCCCTCCGCGTCGCTAAGATCTAAGCTATGGAAAGAACGGCACAAGAGACACAGGGTTTATACTGGTTCGGGCCACCGTTGTGGTGTAATACCGTACTCCAGTGTGTGGTGTGGTGGATTGCCTCTTGGGCTGATGATGATGAGCAATACAAGGAAGAACATCCTCACGAGGGTCTGTCCTTGGCTGAGGGGATGAACTGCTAGGAGGAGTTCAGTCACCCTTTTCTCTCTTTCTCTTCTCGATTCCGATCCCTCTACCCTGTGGGTGGCTAGTCCTATTTATAGGCAAAGGCCCTGGGCCTCTTCCCAAATATTGAGCGGGAAGGGCGCCAACAATTGGCCATTTTAAAGGGGAACATCTGGTACACTTATCCTGACTAAAGTTGGTCCTCGCCTGCCAAAGGCTCTGGTGGTGACGCTGGCTTGGGCTCCACAATGACTTCCTCCCTGCCGTTGGAATGGTCTTGGTCTCGTTGCACCGAAACGGATGCCTTTGCTTGATGCTCTCGCCTGCGCTTGCTCCCTTTGCACCAAATAGGAAAGGAGGACACTGCGCGGGCTGGCGCCCGCCTGGCACCCTTGGTCGTCATGGCTTGCGTCACAGGCACCTCGTGAGGTACCCCGCCTTGATCTCTCTGCCTCCTCACGAGCCAGCCTGATGAGGCCGTGCCTGAGGAAGCTCCATGTCGTCCGCCCTGCGAGGCTTGGCCCCTCGCGAGGGTCTTGGGGTCTGTGTTGATGAAGACGGGCCGTGCTGGGCCCCCTTTGAGCCACGACGCAGGCCGCAGGCAGGCAAGTCTGGGGACCCCCATTCCCAGAACGCCGACAGCGTCCGCAGGCACTGACCGGTCATGCCTTATATTTCGTCCTCCACACTCGTGTCCCTCATATCCGAAACCTCAAAACCATGCAATTCATGCAACGCTACGTAAAACACATGATCATAGCATAGTCCATCGGATTAGCCGGACAAAAGAAACATGATTCATCGGAGTTCAACGGCAGCGAGCAGTGCAAATCATACTACAAACTTATGAAACATGGATAAAATATAAACAGAATGAGGAAGGGTGGAGAAAATCACCATTTCCTCGCCGGTCCTGCTCCTTCGCATGGCGGGCTGCCTTCGCCTTCGCCGCCACTCCTTTGTTGCCTCGCGCTCCGATAACTCGATGGTGAGTCGGAGCACCTTGGCATTCTTGCGGCGGAGGCACTGCGCATCCATCTCCGCCGTCGTGAGCGAGCGGCGGAGGACAGAAGCGAGGAGCGCTGCCTCAGGATCAGCCGGTCTGCACGCGGACATCGACTCGGACACCGCTGCCCTCTCCCTCACCCGCTGTTGCTCGCGCCGCGCTGCTCGTGCCTCCGACTCGGGCATCCGAGTGTGTGCCAGCCCCGCTGCTGGCACGAGGACCCAACGGTAACTGGGAACCACCTCCGGAGTAGAGGGTGCTGGTGGTGGGCGACGTATCTGGAGGAGAGGAGCGGAGTGGCCGGAGCTGCGCGCCAGGCGGGAAGGGCCGGCGACGTCGCCGATGCTGTGTCGACGGGCGCCGGGCACTAAGAAGTGGATCCGCCGCTGCCGGATCCGCCTTGGTCGACGACCGAACGCCTCAATGTGATGCGGAGGGCGACCTCCTCCACATCGTCGGGGTCCTCTTCGTGCAGCAGGCTAGACCAGTCGCCGTCGGAGCCGGAGTCCCCACCGGAGGCAGTGCTGCTTTGGTCACCGACCATCGGATGCGTTTGGAAGGGATCGAAAGTGGAGTGGACGGAGAGGGGAGTGAAGTGGAGTTCAGATTGACTACGGTCTAGTGTTTTCCGAACGACGATATTTGTGGGGCAGGCGTGGGCCAGGCTGGGCCAAGTCGACGTGACGGGCGTGCCCGGACGCGCCCGTGCTGCTCCATATCCGCCTCATATTTGGGCTGAATATGAGGGGTGCCGGTCAGCCCGGGCGTTTGAGGACGGTTTGAGAGACCTGATTGGGTTGAAATTTCATGATCGGTTAGTGACCGGGCTGTCTGCTCGGACGTTTGAGACGGGTTTGAGAGGTTTGGTTGTAGATGCTCTTAGATACTAGGATGCATTACGTGCTCACGGTTGAAGCATTGATATGGCCACTGTTTTGGAATATAGAAGCGCGTATATACATATTAAGAGCATCTCCAAACAGACGCGCGGTCACTCGGCGCGCTAAAAATCTTCTACAACGCCGAAGTAGCGCGATGTCCAGCAGGCACGCTAAATTACATCGCGCCTAGCACAAATAACATTTTCCATTAAACATATAACTAAACAAGATCAAACACATATAAGATAAATCAACAATAAATAGTTCCAATTTTTATTACAACTCTAAACAATAGTTTATTTTCCAATATAACAAATAGTTCATGAACAATGTAACAAATAGTCAACAATACAACAAACTTATAACATCAAACTAGTTTTGTCATCCATTCCATGACCACCACTCCTCGACTAGATCCTTTTGAATGTCATCATGCGTTTCGGCACGTCGAATGGCATGATAGGAGGCAATAAAGCGGGCCACCCTCACAGCCCTCCTCCGCACTCACACGGGTTGTCCCAACAACTCATACCGAGAATAGCCTAAATCTTTGCCCACGCTCATTCTCGATGATCATGTTACGCATGATCAGACAAGCGTTCATGATGTACCAAAGGATCTTTTGATCCCAAAATCTAGCCGGTCCTCTCACAATAGCAAATTGGGCTTGCACCAAAGGATCTTTTGGTCCCAAAATCTAGCAGGTCCTCTCACAATAGCAAATTGGGCTTGCAAAATCCCAAAAGCTCTCTCCACATCTTTCCTAGCCGCCGTCTGAGCATAGTGGAAATCAAGATTTTTCTTACCTTGCGGTGCCGTCAACGGCTTCACAAATGTTTGCCACCTTTGGTAGATGACACCCGCAAGATAGTAGCCATAGTTGTATGCATGGCCATTTGCTACAAACTCCACCAGTGTAGTTTCACCATTTGCAATCTTATTCATGAGTGGTGGTCCATTAAGAACATTGATGCCATTCAAAGATCCAGGCATTCCGAAAAAGCATGCCAAATCCAAGTCTCCTGATCGGCCAGCGCTTCAAGGATTATAGTGGAACCCTTTTTTCTGGCCGTGGAATTGTCCATGCCATGCCTTAGGATAGTTCTTCCAACTCCAATGCATGCAATCTACTGAGCCAAACATACCTGAGAACCCGCGAGCTTTGTTCATCTCCAAAAGCCTTGCGATGTCTTCAGCATTGGGAGCTCTCAAATATTCTGGACCGAACACATGCACAATACCGGCTGCGAAGCGCTTGACACACATGATGGATTAACTCTCACCCATGGCCAAGTGGTCATTAAGTAGATTCGTCGGAATACCGTATGCCAACATACGCAAAGCGTCTACCACCTTTTGAAAGGTGCTATGCCCGAGTTCTCCGGCAGCATTCCTCCTTTGCTAAAAAAACTGATCATGGCTCGCCAGTTTCTCCGCAATGTGTTTGAACAACTCGATGCTCATCCTAAAACGACACCGAACGTAGGACTCAGGGTATGTGGGATTCTCCACAAAATAGTTCCTCATCAATCTGTTGTGGGCATCAATCCTATCCCTCCACAATTTTCGACGACCGATAACCGAACCACCGTGCTTCGGTTTTTTGTTGACGTGCATAGCTAGGATCATTACGATGTCCTCCTCCTCTTGAAGATCAAATTCTTCGTCGGAAGAATGGTGGGATAAAATCATATACAAAGTTGAATTTAAACTAATTTCAAACTACAAACAACATGCACCAAATTCATCTACAAATATAAAACTTAGCAATATATACCTTGTAAGTGTTTTGTCGAACACCTTGTGGGCGGCGAGCTGCAAACGGCCACCGGCCGCTGTTCGTCGGAGTCAGCAGTGGCGACGCCGCTCAAGGGGCAGCAGCGAGGAGAGAAGGTGGAGGAAGCAGCGGCGGCGGGCGGGGATAGGCGGGGGAGGCGTAGACGGGTCGCCAGAGCGAATGGGGAAGGTGCGGGCGGTGGCGCCAACGCCTGGAGGTTGGTGATATTTGCGCGCCCGATTGCCATGTCCAGTGCGCGGCAGCGGGCGCACCAAATAAGCCGTGCGTGATGCCGTTTTCCCCGGCGCACCGAACCTTCTTTGCTACACACGCGATTTTAGCGCGTCTGCTAGAGCACTGGTTTCGGTCACGGGTGCACAAAATAGTCGTTTTTTACAGCGCGCGACTAAGATAGCGCGCCTGTTGGAGATGCTCTAAGAAACACGCTACAGTAAAAGTTGAAGCATGTCAAAGAAACTACCAATGCATATATCTATGAAATTGAAGCAAATTTAATTCACAATAAATTATAGATGGGTTTCGGCCTATATAAGACAACAATTCCTGGTTAATCTTTAATCCCATGTACGTGTATGGCTAGTGGTGGGAAGTTTGGTACCATAGTGCTAGTGGAGGAAGAGTTGAACCCCTTTATAAGGGTTACTCTACCACATGCCATTGGAAGCTTGAGAACAGGAGATGTACATGCAAGCTCCTCCTCCACCACCTGCCTCACCCCGATGACACGGGTTGTGGAAACGAGCCGAGCTCACACATATGTGCTTTATTTTTGTTGGTTAGAAATGGTTAATTAATCGCTAACATAAGTGCCACTGTCCAAACGTTGGACTGTGGCTTGTTTGCGGACTTGGTTGTGGGCCTAAGCCCAGGCCCATCTACCTTATGGACTATATAAGGTGGCGTTGGCCAGTGCAGCCAACACACTCACTCCCTCCTTGTGCAACCCTAGCCATCATCTACTGTTCCTCTCATTGTGCTACGTCCGACGATCCCATCCCGACGACCACATGCATGATTGGTCGGCAGAGCAGGTTCCTCCGGAAACCCGTCCTTCCACTAGTAGAAAAAGGGCCTAATGTGAAGCACATTAGTCTCGGTTTGTAGCAGAACCGACACTAGTGTGACCATTAGTGCCGGTTCCAACGGCTAGGCGGGCGGTGCTCATTAGTACCGGTTCGTGGCGAACCTTTAGTAACGGTTCGTTCCACGAACCGGTACTAAAGAGGTGGTGGCAGGCTATTGACAGCTTGGGGCCCCCACCAACACCTTTAGTACCAGTTTATACCACGAACCGGTACTAGAGATGTCATCGGCTTCACTATCATCACTTTCTTCTCTACTGAGTTACCAGACTCATATATCTAGAAAGTCCCACTTCGGACAAACCGGAGGGAATCTTTGTAATAGTTAATTAGGGCACTTATGTGTTTCAGCATTTAAAACGCGAAGAAATATTATGTCCAAAGTTATTAAATGCATGAAAAATAGCAAATGAAGGGAGAAAATGGTTGAACATTGATGATGTGCCTTTGAGTGGTGCATAAAGAACACACAAAATGTCTGGAGTTAAAATAAGTTATTAAAAATGAAGGAGAGGCGCAGTGCTCACCTGCACTTTGGTTAGCTCCAGGCCTTGATAAACTGCAGATAGCTCCATGCAATCTACATCATTTCCTCAAGGCCTGGAGCTAAGCAACGTGCATGTGAGCATTGCGCCTCTCCTTCATTTTCTTCGTCTCTGCACTCAAGGCTTATAAACCGCTGCGAGTCCCTCTCGCTTGACGAGGTGGGACTAAATTTTAGCCACCGCCAGGACAAGGCCTTTAGTCCCGGTTGGTGGCTCCAACCGCGACTAAAGGACTTCATTTGCTATTTTTCATGCATTTAATGATTTTTTTGAGCTAAATGGCCCTGAAATTGAAAAGCATTACAAATGAACCCTGAAAAGGTTAAAGTTGGCATGGTATCATCATTTCACCCACATAACATGTGCTAAAAAGTTGAGAGGGTTACGACAAAAACTGGATGCACTTCGTGTACAAAATGGATAATCTCTTTCGAAGTATTAGGGTTTCAGACGAAACCTCGTCTGTTACAAAGGCATTTCATTTTTTAACTTATTTCACCTCCAGACCTTTTGTGCATTCAATATGCGCCAGTCGAAGCCATGCCATCAACTTTCAACCCATTCTCACATCATTTGCTTTTTTTTATGCATTTACTGATTTTTTTGAGCTAAATGACCCTCAAATTGAAAAGCACTACAAATGAACTCTAAGAGGTTGAAAGTAGGCATGGTATCATCATCTGATCCACATAGCATGTGCTAAAAATTTGAGAGGGTTACGGCAAAAAATGGATACACATCGTGTACAAAATGGACAATCTCTTTCGAAGTATCAGGGTTTCAGACGAAAACTCGTCTGTTACAAAGGCAATTCATTTTTTTGAACTTATTACAACTCCAGACTTTTTGTGCGTTCAGTATGCACCATTCAAAGCCACATCATCAACTTTCAACCCTTTCTGACATCACTTGCTATTTTTCATGCATTTACTATTTTTTTAGCTAAATGACCCTGAAATTGAAAAGCGCTACAAATAAACTCTGAAAAGGTTGAAAGTTCGCATGGTATCATCATCTGACGCACATAGAATGTGCTAAAAAGTTGAGAGGGTTATGGCAAAAACTGGATGCACTTCGTGTATAAAATGGACAATCTCTTTCGAAGTATCAGGGTTTCAGACGAAAACTCGTCTGTTACAAAGGCATTTCATTTTTTTAACTTATTTCAACTCCATACTTTTTGTGTGTTCAGTATGCGCCATTCAAAGCCACGTCATCAATTTTCAACCCTTTCTAACTTCATTTAGTATTTTTCATGCATTTACTAATTTTTTGAGCTAAATCACCCTGAAATTGAAAAGCACTACAAATGAACTCTGAAAAGGTTGAAAGTTGCATAGTCTCATCATCTGACCCACATAGCATGTGCTAAAAAGTTGAGAGGGTTACGGCAAAAACTGGATGCACTTCGTGTACAAAATTGACAATCTCTTTCGAAGTATCCGAGTTTCGGACGAAAACTCATTTGTTACAAAGGCAATTCATTTTTTAACTTATTACAACTCCAGACTTTTTTGTGCGTTCAGTATGCACCATTCGAAGCTACGTCATCAACTTTCAACCCTTTCTGACACCATTTACTATTTTTCATGCATTTACTGATTTTTTTGAGCTAAATGACCCTGAATGAACCTGAAAAGGTTGAAAGTTGGCATGGTATCATCATCTGACCCACATAGCACGTGCAAAAAAGTTGAGAGGGTTACGGCAAAAACTGGATGCACTTCGTGTACAAAATGGACAATCTCTTTCGAAGTATCAGGGTTTCGGACGAAAACTCATCTGTTACAAAGGCAATTCATTTTTTAACTTATTACAACTCCAAACTTTTTGTGCATTCAGTATGCACCATTCAAAGCCATGTCATCAACTTTCAACCCTTTCTGACATCATTTGCTATTCTCATGCATTTACTGAATTGTTTGAGCTAAATGACCCTGAAATTGAAAAACACTATCAATGAAATCTAAAAAGGTTGAAAGTTGGCATGGTATCATCATCTGACCCTCATAGCATGTGCTAAAAAGTTGAGAAGGTTATGGCAAAAACTGGATGCACTTCGTGTAGAAAATGGACAATCTCTTTAGAAGTATCAGGGTTTCAAACGAAAACTCATCTTTTACAAAGGAATTTCATTTTTTAAATTATTTCAACTCCAGACTTTTTGTGCGTTCAGTATGCGCCATTCGAAGCCACATCATCAACTTTCAACTATTTCTGACTTCATTTAGTATTTTTCATGATTTACTGATTTTTTGAACTAAATGACCCTGAAATTGAAAAGCCCTACAAATGAACTCTGAAAAGGTTGAAAGTCGGCATGGTATCATCATCTAACCCACATATCATGTGCTAAAAAGTTGACAGGGTTACGGCAAAAACTGGATGCACTTCGTGTATAAAATGGACAATCTCTTTCGAAGTATCAGGGTTTAAAACGAAAACTCGTTTGTTACAAAGGCATTTCATCTTTTAACTTATTTCAACTCCAGACTTTTTGTGCGTTCAGTATGCGCCATTCGAAGCCACGTCGTCAACTTTCGACCCTTTGTGACTTCATTTAGTATTTTTCATGCATTTACTGATTTTTGAGCTAAATGACCCTAAAATTGAAAAGCACTACAAATGAAATCTGAAAAGATTGAAAGTTGGCATGGTCTCATCATCTGACCCACATAGCATGTGTTAAAAGGTTGAGAGGGTTACGGCAAAAACTGGATGCACTTCATGTACAAAATGAACAATCTCTTTCGAAGTATCAAGGTTTGAGACGAAAAATCGTCCGTTACAAAGGCATTTCATTTTTTAAGTTATCACAACTCTAGACTTTTTGTACATTCAGTATGCGCCAGGCGAAGCCACGTCATCAACTTTCAACCCTTTCTGACATCATTTGCTATTTTTATGCATTTACTGATTTTTTGAGCTAAATGACCCTGAAATTGAAAAGCACTACAAATGAACTCTGAAAATGTTGAAAGTAGGCATGGTATCATCATCTGACCCAGATAGCATCTGCTAAAAAGTTGAGAGGGTTACAACAAAAACTGGATGCACATCGTGTACAAAATGAACAATCTCTTTCGAAGTATCAAGGTTTCAGACAAAAACTCGTTTGTTACAGAGGCAATTCAATTTTTAACTTTACAACTCCAGACTTTTTTTGCGTTCAGTATGCACCATTCAAAGCCATGTCATCAACTTTCGACCCTTTTTGACAGCATTTGCTATTTTTCATGCATTTACTGATTTTTGAGCTAAATGACCCTGAAATTGAAAAGCACTACAAATAAACTCTGAAAAGGTTGAAAGTTGGCATGGTATCATCATCTGACCCACATAGCATGTGCTAAAAAGTTGAGAGGGTTACGGCAAAAACTGAATGCATTTCATGTACAAAATGGACAATCTTCTTTCGTGTACAACAAAAAACAACTCAGAAATAAATAAAAGGGAATAAATGAAGCAGACAAATTTAAACTATTCAAATTTGAAAACTACAGGCACTAATAGAAAGTTTGTAATTTTTTATACCTAAAGCAAAAATATTCACAAAGAAATTCTAAATACAACAAAAAACAACTCAGAAATAAATAAGAGAAAATAAATAAAGCAAAAAAGAAAAAAAGAAAAAACTAAATAAAAAAGCCCGCCTACTGGGCCACAGCGGCCTGCATATGACTAGAAACCCAACCTATAGTTGGGCCAGGATGCAGGCCCGCAAGACCAGTAGGCCCAACAGGGCAACGCAACATAGGTAGGCCCAGAAGGCCTGCTTTAGAGAGGAGTTCGAAGGAGCAACTGCGGCTGGGTTTATAAATCAGTGCGGTTACCCTTCGCTCGGCGAGGTGGGACTAAACTTTGTGCACCACACCTAGGCTAGCGCACAACCATTATTACCGGTTGATGGCTCCAACCGGTACTAAGGGGGGGGGTCTTTGGTATCGGTTGCAGCCATGACCCGGTACTAAAGGTGGTCACTTCCCGCCGCTTGGCCTGGCCAAATTTGACCTTTAGTAGCGGTTGGTGGCTCCAACCGGTACTAAAAGGTCCGACCTATATATACAACACTTACAAATTTTTTAGTTTTCTTCTCTTCTTCCTCTGCTTCAACCTCGATTGTCGCCGTCGCCCGTCCCCGTCGCCACCCCGTCGCCGCCCCCGTCGCACACGATCGTCGTCACCGTCCCCATCGCCGCGCCCGTCCCCGTTGCCGCGCGCCGCCCCCGTCCCCGTCGCCGCGCCAGCCCGTCGCCACCCCCCGTCGCCGACCCCGTTGCCTCGCATCGCCAGCCGGCGCCCCGCTGTAAGACGGCCCTTGCCGCGCCATAGCCGCCTGCACACACAAAGTACACACACACAAAGACAGATTTGTCTTAATTATTTTCTGTTTTTAGTTTTTTATACTTTTAGTTTATATAAATGTTAGATTAATGTAAAATTGTTAGATGAATTAGATAGAGATGTTAGATATTAATGTCAAATGTTAGATGAATTAGATAGAAATGTTAGATATTAATGTCAAATGTTAGATGAATTAGCTAGATATTAATGTTAGATGAGTTAGTTTTTTATACTTTTAGTTATAGATGAATTAGATATATTAATGTTAGATGAATTAGTTTTTTATACTTTTGTAAAATGTTAGATGAATTAGCTAGATATATTAATTTTAGATGAATTAGCTAGCTAGCTAGATATCATATGTTATGTCACATTTGCATATAGAATTTGCATATAGGAAATCACAATCCGATCATTTAATTTTTTTACATTTGCATATAGTATTTGTTCTCGACGTCAACCATGCCGGCCCGCATCCTCGCCGTCGACCCTTTCGCAACACAAAAAAGTTGCAACTAGTTAAAATTCTATTTGAGATTTGAATTAGTAAGTGCTTAGTTGAATTACTAAGAAAATTAATAAGTTCTTAGTTGAATTAGTAAGTGCTTAGTTGAATTAGTAAGAAAATTAATTATTTTTATTTATAGTAAGTGCTTAGTTGAACTAGTTGAATTAATAGAACTAGTTTATTTTTAGTAAGAAAATTTAGGTATATGAGATTTGATGATCTAATTAAAATTTTACTATAGAACTAGTTTATTTTTAGTAAGAAAATTAATATAACTAGTTTATTTTTAGTAAGTTTTTAGTTGAATGATCTAATTAATTAAAATTTGACTCGGTGGAATATGCAGGCTTTGTAGAGTAGAATTAGGGTATTTAGTTATACTTCTTAACCAAATGAAATGTTCGGATTATAAGATATATTGAAATGTTTTTGTCAGTATTGAACCATTGAAATGCAATGAGCACCAGTTTATGCTCATGTACGAAGTGTTGATTCATTTTCGAGTGACCTATGTTTTGCCGGAGTGTTGATTCATTTCCATTCCGGCCTAAAGTCAACCTGTTGCATATTGAGTAATAGTACATGATCTGTGTGTTGAGTTTCCTGGTAGTTGCCTTCGATCAATTTTCAATTAATGTTTCAACTATGAACATGGAAATGTCTGACGACGAAAAGGATTTCGGTATGTGCGAATATTGCAAAGACGAGTACGACCTGTGCGACAGAAATTTCCTAGTTGATGGTAGGCGCTTCAGCATCAAGCTGGATGAGACCTTCGAAGTGGATACAGTAAGTCACAACCACAAGTCTTTTTTTTCGTAATTAAGCATGACTTCTGCTTCGTGTGCTTAAACTTATAATTTTAATTTTTTTACTATTCTACTAGCGTATCCCCTGCCATGCAAGAATTTTTGTCTTGGATAAGATTGATTTCAGTCCTATGGAAACTATGGAGGTTAAGAGAGTTCACTTGAGGACCGAGCATGGTTATACTTTCGACGCAAAATTATACAATGCAGACACCTACACCTATTTTGAATGCAAAAATTGGAGAATACTATGCAAGGCTTATGCATTTGAGCCTGATATGCTTATCACATTTGATATTCGTCCAGAAGATGATATTGAAGGTAATATTGACATCTGGATCGATGTGCAGACGCCTCCAGTTCTACCATTATGTGAGTTTCTCAACCATATTTATGTCTTTGATATTGTTTATGCAAAAATAGTTGACAACTAATTTCTATTGACAACTTATTCCCATTCAAGCAAACATGTCCGACGCTTGGTAGACATGACCTACCACTGTCCCGGGGCTGAACTAAACTACGAGGAGATAAGTTAGTATGTTTCATGGCTTGAGGATCTTGATGCTGTCAAGACAAATTATTTTCCTGGACTTGAAAATCTTAGTACTCAAAATGTGCGACCAATAGTGTTCGTATTGAACTACGGTCACATCTATTTAGGAAAGATGGTAAGATTTTTACTATTGGTCCTCAGTGCATCTTTTGCTTACATTATTTTTAAGCTAAACTTCATTGCTAAGTATGTTACTATGATGTTCTTCAACAGGGACTCCCGATCATAGTTGTGCCTCATTGGATCGATACTAAAGGTCGCATGGCAATGGTTAGCTTACGGCCAAGACATCCTACATTGCACATGAGTGCATTCAAGATTTCTAAAACCGAGCAAGTCTTAGTAGTGAAAGACTGGAGCAAAATTGTGAAGGATCGTAGAGAAGTACTAGGGGGAAGCAATCAGAAGCGCATCCCACAATTAGGAGTCAAGTTCATCTGCATGCTCCAATATGATGAATCAGGAGTGCTACACATGTTCTCTGCTATTTTACCTGAGAGAGAGAGAGAGAGCAGCAGGAGTGATTAGCTAGCTAGAATGAGTTTGATGATGATGATGTGTTACACTATGACTGTGATGATTAAGTAGCTAGTGTTGGTGGTAATGACTATGATGATTATTATTAGCTAGTTTTGGTGGTGATTAGATAGCGGTAATGACTATGATGATTAAATAGTAGTAATGAGTATGATGATTCTAGTGTTGTTGGTGATGATATGATGCAAGAGTTTTTACATTAATATGATGACGACGATGATGATGAGTTATTATATCATTGGGTGAAAGAATCGTGGATTAGTTTCAAGTGGATGGATCCTACGTGATCAAGTAATGGATTATCGTGATAATCCATGACTTGATCACTTAGGATCCATATCCACTTGAAACTAATCCGCGGTTCTTTCACCTAGTGATTTAATAACTCATTATAATGTAAAAACAATCTCTAAATTGCTACTGAACGTAAATATGCCTCGCCCGTATTTGTATATACCAAATTGTATATATATATATATATATGTGTGTGTGTGTGTGTGTATGTGTGAATGGTGGTGCGAGACATTCGATGATATATATATATATATGATCGGTTCTATGAGAAATTCTATTTATATATATGCATAACATGTACAATATGTAGTATCGTAAAATACGAGCAAATGAAAAAAATTAAATGAAAAACACAAAATTAAAGGAAAAATAAATAATTAAACCAAAACCCCTAAACCTTTTAGTACTGGTTGGTGTTACCAACCGGTACTAATGGTCTCCCCGCCCCCGGCGCTGGCTCGTGCCACGTGGTGGCCCTTTAGTGGCGGTTCGTGTTGAACCGGTACTAAGGGGGGGCTTTAGTCCCCACCCTTTAGTGCCGGTTGCTAAACCATCACTAAAGGGCCTTAGGAGCCGGTGCTAAAGCCCGGTTCTGCACTAGTGTTCGAGATCTTGCCTAGGAGAAGACGATAAGATTTTTGGGGAGCATCTCGGTGCGACTGCTCCCGATCACTCCCCATCTCCGTCTCCCTCTACTTCAACTACTTCCCCTACATTGACTCCATGACCAACGCCATCGCCGCCAAGAAGAAGGTCACGGAAGAGACTGAAGCCGTTACGTCCGCTGCGGCCTTAGCCTGGCCTACGAGAGGGTATGATTCATTTGTCCCCTACTTGCTCGTTCATGTGCTAGCCATATATGTTCTGTTCATAGACGACCCGACTCTATGCCATATCCTTGCTCACATGTTTAGGTATTGGTATGAGCTCCATACCGTGGATGACATGTTTATTGCTTACTCATGGATTATATTAATCGAAGAAGTGCTAATATTTCCAGCAATCCAAAAACCTTATTTTAGGCACTTTTTGATTCAAGGCTTTGCTGCAATATTGAAGCCGGTCCCGTTTATGGGAACACATTTTAAGAGTTGACAGACAAAGACCACCTTGTGGCTCACAACTATGAACATGTACTGGGTCGGTGGTGCGGTTCCCAATGGAACGATTGATCCTAAAAAGGAGTAGGCGTTTAGGGAAGCAACCATCATCTTTGTGGGAGCCGTTCTGAGTGTGATCGGAGACAAGTTGGTTGACGCATATCTCTGATACGTCCGTTTTGCATCATGTTTTCATACAGTTATTTATAATGTTTTTATGCACAATAAAACTTTATGGAGTAATTCTAAGGCCTTTTCTCTTATAATATGTAAGGTTTACACAAAGAGGGAGAATACCGGCAATTAAAATTCTGGACCTAAAAATGCTATGTCAGAGATACCTATTCTGTACATCTCCAAATGAGCAGAAATTTTACGGAGAATTATTTTGGAATATATAGAAAATACTGGAGCAAATAACTACCGAAGCAGGGCCACCTGGTGCCCACAATACACCAGGGCGCGCCCTGGTGGGTTGTGGGCAGCCCAACCCATCTTCTGGTATATAAGGTCTTTTGACCTAGAAAAAAATAAGGAGAGAACTTTCGGGACGGAGCGCCGCCGTCTCAAAGCAGAACTTGGACAGGAGCACTTTTGCCCTCCGGCGGAGCGATTCCGCCGAGGGAACTTCCCTCCCGGACTGGGAAATCAAAGCCATCATCATCACCAACAACCCTCTCATCTTTGGGAGGCGAATCTTCATCAACACCACCATCTCATCTTAAAACCCTAGTTCATCTCTTGTGTTGAATCTTTGTACCAAAACCTCAGATTTGTAACTGTGGGTGACTAGTAGTGTTGATTACATCTTGTAGTTGATTACTATATGGTTTATTTGGTGGAAGAGTATATGTTCAGATCCATTATTCTATATAATACCCCTTTGATCTTGAGCATGAATATCATTTGTGAGTAGTTACTTTTGCTTGAGGTCACGGGAGAAGTCATGTTGCAAGTGATCATGTGAAGTTGATATGTGTTTGATATTTTGATGATACGTATATTGTGATTCCCTTAGTGGTGTTATGTGAACGTCGACTACATGACACTTCACCATGTTTGGGCCTAAGGGAATGCATTGTGTAGTAGTTATTAGATGATGGGTTGCTAGAGTGACAGAAGCTTAAACCCTAGTTTATGTGCTATTCTGTAAGGGACTGATTTGGATGCATATGTTTAATGCTATGGTTAGATTCTATCTTAATACTTTTCTCGTAGTTGCGGATGCTTGCGAGGGGGTTAATCATAAGTGGGAGGTTTTTTCAAGTAAGAACAACACCCAAGCACATGTCGACCCACATATCAAATTATCAAAGTAGCGAACGCGAATCAAACTAGCATGATGAAAGTGACTAGATGAAATTCCCGTGCCTTCAAGAACACTTTGCTTATTATAAGAGACCATTTTGGCCTGTCCTTTGCCACAAAAGGATTGGGCTACCTTGTTGCACTTTATTTACTGTTATCATTACTTGCTTGTTACAAATTATCTTGCTATCAAACTACCTGTTACCGACAATTTCAGTGCTTGCAGAAATTACCTTGCTGAAAACCGCTTGATTTCCTTCTCCTCGTTGGGTTCGACTACTTATCGAAAGGACTACGATTGATCCCCTATACTTGTGGGTCATCAAGACTCTTTTCTAGCGCAGTTGCCGGGGAGTGAAGCACTCTTGGTAAGGGGAAGTCGGTAAGGACAAAATTATATCATGTGCTGAAACTTATTGTCACTTGTTACTATTGAAAACCATCCTTTGAGGGGTTTGTCCGGGGTATCTTCACCTCGAACGGAAACACAAAGAGTTGCCCCTCAACCTACTGCACCTACTGATAATATTAGCTATGAAATTCCTTCGGGTATGATAGAGCAAGTACTAGCTAATCCTTATGCAGGGATGGAACTAAACATCCTGATATGCATTTGATATATGTGGATGGAATTTCTAGATTATTTAAGCTTGCAGGTTTACCTGGAGATGAAGTAAAGAAGAAGGTTTTCCCTTTATCTTTGAAGGGAAAAGCATTGACATGGTATAGGCTATGCGATGATATTGGATCTTGGAACTGGAATCGATTGAAATTGGGATTTCACCAAAAGTTTTATCCTATGCATGTAGTTCATCGTGATTGGAATTATATATATAATTTTTGGCCTTGTGAAGGAGAAAGTATCACTCTAGCTTGGGGGAGGCTTACGTCAATGCCATATTCATGCCCCAATCATGAGCTCTTGAGAGAAATTATTATTTAGAATTTTTATGCTCGGCTTTCTCGTGATGATCAATCCATGCTCGATACTTCTTGTACTGGTTCTTTTATGAAGAAGACTATTGAATTCAAGTGGGATCTTTTGGAAAGGATTAAACGCAACCCTGAAGATTGGGAACTCGAAGAAGGTAAGGAGTCAGGTATTAAGCTTGAGTTTGATTGTGTTAAATCTTTTATGAATACCGATTCCTTTCACAAGTTTAGCACTAAATATGGACTTGACTCTGAGATATATAGTAGCCTCTGCTTGTGAATCATTTGCTACTCATGTTGATATCCCTAAGGAGAAGTGGTTTAGATATCACCCCCCTATTAAAGAAGAAATTAAAGAACCAGTTATAGCCAAAGATGAGACTATCATTTACAATGTTGATCCAGTTGTGCCTACTGCTTATATTGAAAAACCACCTTTCCCTGTTAGGATAAAGGAACATCCTAAGGTATCAACTGTGGTTCACAAAAGTAATATTAAAGCACATAAACCCTCTGAACAGATTAAAGTAGAGCCTAGTGTTGCTACGGTTAAAGATCTCTTGGTCGGAAATATTGATGGGCATGTTATTTACTTCTGTGATGAAGCTACTAGAATTGCCAAACCAGATGAAAACGATAAACATAGACATGTAGTTGGCATTCCTCTTGTCTCAGTTAAAATTGGAGATCATTGAGATCATGGTTTATGTGACTTGGGTGCTAGTGTGAGTGCTATTCCTTTTACTTTATACCAAGAAATTATGAATGACATAGCACCCGCTGAAATAGAAGACATATATGTTACTATTAAACTTGCTAATAGAGATACCATCACACCACTTAGGATTGTTAGAGATGTTGAAGTCTTGTGTGCGAAAATAAAATACCCTACTGATTTTCTAGTGCTTGGTTCCTCATAAGATGACTTTTGTCCCATTATCTTTGGTAGACTTTCTTGAACACTATCAATGCTAAGATAGATTGTGAAAAAGAAACTGTCAGTGTTAGTTTTGGTGATGTGTCTCATGAATTTAATTTCTCTAAGTTTCATAGACAACCTCGTAATAAAGAATTACCTAGTAAGGATGAAATAATTGGTCTTGCTTCTATTTCCATGCCTCCTACTGATCTACTAGAAAAATGTTTGCTAGACCATGAAAATGTTATGCACTTGCATGAAAGAAATGAAATAGATAAATTATTCTTTGCACAACAACCTCTCCTTAAACACAATTTGCCTATTGAAACTCTAGGAGGTCCTCCTCCACCTAAAGGTGATCCTGCATTTGAATTAAAGCAATTTCCTGACACTTTTAAGTATGCTTATCTTGATGAGAAAAAGATATACCCTATTATTATTAGTGCTAAACTTTCAGAACATGAAGAAGAGAGATTATTAAAAATTCTGAGGAAGCACCGTGCTGCTATTGGATATAATCTTGATGATCTTAAGGTCATTAGTCCCACTCTTTGTCAGCACAAGGTTAATCTGGAACCTGATGCTAAACCTGTTGTTGATCATCAACGATGATTGAATCCTAAGATGAAAGAAGTGGTAAGAACTGAAATACTAAAGCTTCTGGAAGCAGGTATAATCTATCCCATAGCTGATAGTAGATGGGTAAGTCATGTTCATTGTGTCCCTAAAAAGGGAGGTATTACTGTTCTTCCTAATGATAAAAATGAACTTATCCCATAGAGAATTGTTACTGGTTATAGAATGGTAATTAATTTTAGAAAATTAAATAAATCTACTAGAAAAGATCATTACCCTCTGCCTTTCATTCATCAAATGCTAGAAAGATTATCTAAGCACACACACTTCTGTTTTCTTGATGGATATTCTAGTTTCTCTCAAATACCTGTTTCACAACCTGATCAACAGAAAACCACCTTTACTTGTCCCTTTGGAACCTATGCTTATAGATGTATGCCTTTTGGTTTATGCAATGCACCTGCTACATTTCAAAGATGTATGAATGCTATATTCTCTAATTTTTGTGAAATGATTGTTGATGGTTTTCATGGATGTTTTTGCCGTTTACGGAACTTCTTTTGATTATTGCTTAAGCAACCTTGATCGAGTTTTGCAAAGATGTGAACAAACTAATCTTGTCTTGAATTGGGAGAAGTGTCACTTTAGGCTTAATGAAGGCATTGTCTTGGGACATAAAATTTCTGAACGAGGTATGATGTGGGCATCCATGTCATAGCTGAGAGTTTCAAAATAACTACATGCTCATCTGATCATGCGAACAAGAAGCAGATTATTTGTGTTGGAAAAATCCCTATTGAGCTTGTTGCACCAGATGAAGTTAAGCCAACATTTAGAACTCCATGTGCTATACACACGTTGTGGTAGGAAATATACAAGTCAAGTTTGATTCGGTTTGGTATAGGTGCAGTATACTTGATTCAAGTCTTTGGTCTAGTACTAGTTACGTGGTTATCTTAGTCTCCTAAGTCTCAAGTCTTTGGCAGACATCATTAATATGCCGGCAACGAATTCTACACCACCACAGACTGCTCCGGCTGCTCCACTGCATTATGCACCACCAGCTCGCGACGGACATGCCGACGTGCATGATCGCCGTTTGGCGGCACACGCTCATGCTGGAGAGGATGGTCTCGATGATGGCGTTGACCAGGCGGGATACGCGCCACGACCACGACACTATGAGCCTCGTCCTGAAACTTCCGTTCGTGGTGGAGTGCATGACCGAGTTGGTCAAGCTGTGCGTGTGCCTTTGGATGATGGAATTGGGCGCATAAAAATTTCAATCCCTTCGTTCTCCGGCAAGTGCGAACTAGAAGGCTATTTGGAGTGGGAGATGCGTGTTGATCAAATTTTTGATGCCCATCATTATAGCGAGGAGAAGAAAGTTCAACTTGCTGGAATTGAGTTCACCGGTTATGCGCTAATTTGGTGGAATCAAATTTGTCGTTCAAGACATCGGCCGACGACTTGGCGAGGTATGAAAGAATTCATGAGGCGACGTTTTGTTCCTGAGCACTATAAAAGAGATATGTACAACAAGTTGCAGCGGCTCTCTCAGGGTAATATGAGTGTTGATGAATATTACAAGGAGATGGAATTGCTTATGATACATACAGGGACAATGGAGGATCCGGAGGCGACTATGGCACGTTTCTCTAATGGTCTAAATATTGAGGTGCAGGATCGTGTTGAGATGGTGGTCTATTACAACATACAAGATCTCGTGCACCAAGCTGTGCGGGCGGAACAACAGATTATGCGACGCCAAGTCAGCACAGTTCCTAGTACCACTTTGAACACATGGCGACGCTCGCAACATAAGAGTGAGGATGTCGGTCCTAGCTCTAGGACAGCGACATCTAATCGCCCTCAAGCTTCCGTGCAAAAGGATGCTTTAAAATCAGGATTGCCGAGAGTTGATTCTAGTGCGCAGTCAGCCACACGTACTAGTAATATAGAGTGTTTCAAGTGTGGAGGAAGGGGGCATATGAGACGTGAATGTCCTAATGAGAAAAGAGTGTTGCTCACAAGAGATGGCTATGCATCCGCTAGTGATGAAGAGGCAGTTTCTGACACTTCTAGTGCAAAATCTGAAGATGTTGAAAATGTGGTTGCGAGTTTTGAAGCTGCTGAATCATATCCGTCTTTGATGGTACAGCGAGTGCAAGAGGATCGCATTGAGGACAAGGGTCAACATTGGAATATTTTTCAAACTCAATGCCAAATCAACAACACCAATTGTAAGTTAATTATAGATGGAGGAAGCTAAACCAATGCGGTCAGCAAGGGATTGGTGGAAGCTTTGGGGTTACCTGCATGGAAGCACCCACAACCACACTGCATCGAGTGGTTATATCAGTCCGGCAGACTAAAAATTACTCATAAGGTGCGTCTCAATTTTTTGGTTGGTGACTATACCGACACAGTGATTTGTGATGTTTTACCGATGGATGCATATCATTTGTTGCTGGGGAGACCTTGGCAATATGATCATCATGCCACACATGATGGAAGGTCCAACACTTATTGTTTTCGGAATGCCAGAAGA
The DNA here is from genome assembly GCF_002162155.2 of Triticum dicoccoides. NCBI lineage: Eukaryota > Viridiplantae > Streptophyta > Magnoliopsida > Poales > Poaceae > Triticum > Triticum dicoccoides. Next base: position 686,044,250 of record NC_041384.1, read on the forward strand.
CAATATGTGCTACAACCGATGTTTGCTAATGCTATTAAGGAGGATGATATTCTTTCAGTAAAGAAGGAGGTCTCTAAAACCACCACGCAGCCGAGGATGGCTTCGTTCCAAGGAGGAGGGGATGATGTGGGCATCCATGTCATAGCTGAGAGTTTCAAAACAACTACATGCTCATCTGATCATGCGAACAAGAAGCATATTATTTGTGTTGGAAAAATCCCTATTGAGCTTGTTGCACCAGATGAAGTTAAGCCAACATTTAGAACTCCATGTGCTGTACACACGTTGTGGTAGGAAATATACGAGTCAAGTTTGATTCGGTTTGGTATAGGTGCAGTATACGTGAGTCAAGTCTTTGGTCTAGTACTAGTTACGTGGTTATCTTAGTCTCCTAGGTGATTAAGATGGCCGGATAATTAATTAGTTAAATTCCTTGGTTAGTTTGAATAGGAGATAGAGTCCGTATCTATCTTGGGTGCTTTAGTCGGTTTGGTCAGATTGGTGTCGCCTATATAACAGGCAGGCTTCGGCCGTGTATCCAGTTTTTTTAGTTTTTGGTTTTTCTGAGATTGAAATAAAGCAGAAAATTCCCAGTCGGGGGACACCATGTACTGCGTTTCTGCAATCTTTTGAGGGATCGACTGCTGCTGCGTTGAGGCTGCTGATCTTGCCGCAGATTGGTTATTGTTCTTGTTAGATAATAGCAAGGGCTGAAATCTCTTTCTACCTAATCATTTACTTTGAGTATGTTATTTTTCTAGTTATCACAGATTGTTCTGGTATGCCGTGACGACTACAATACTGTGAAAGATCGGGCCGCGACATGCACGAATTAGTGTCTTGCTAGTTTAGTCATTATCAAGGTATTGAGGTGGATAAAGCTAAAGTTGATGCAATTGAGAAAATGCCATGTCCTAAAGATATTAAAGGTATTCGCAGTTTCCTTAGTCATGCTGGTTTCTATAGCAGGTTTATTAAAGACTTCTCTAAAATTTCTAGGCCTCTTACTAATCTTTTACAAAAGGATGTTCCTTTTTTATGATGATTGCATAGAAGCCTTTGAAACACTTAAGACAACCTTAACTTCTACACCTATTGTTCAACCACCTGATTGGAACTTGCCCTTTGAAATTATGTGTGATGCTAGTGATTATGATGTTGGTGCTATTTTAGGACAAAGAGTTGATAAAAAATTAAATGTTATTCATTATGCTAGTAAAACTCTAGACAGTGCCCATAGAAATTATGCTACTACTGAAAACGAATTTTTAGCATTTGTGTTTGCTTGTGATAAATTCAGATCTTATATTGTTGATTCCAAAGTAATTGTTCACACTGATCATGCTGCTATAAAATATCTTATGGAAAAGAAAGATGCTAAACTTAGACTCATTAGGTGGGTTCTCTTGCTATAAGAATTTGATTTACATATTGCTGATAGGAAATGAGCTGAGAATCCCGTAGCAGATAACTTGTCTAGGTTAGAAAATCTATCTATATCTATCTATACCTATAATAATTACAGACTCCCCAGAAATTACCACGTTAATTAGAAATTACCGGCCATCCATCTGATGGGACGAGTTATAAAGGTGCAGATCAAGCGATGTAATCCTTGCAATCTAAGAAAAAACAACGTAGGGTAACTAATTATGTTTTCTACCAAACTCTTCCACGTGTGATGGAAAATAATATCTCCCATGAAGATTTGTTCCATAAAGAAACATGAGCCTGCTCTAGAAACCCTAGTGCTGTCCTCTTCATGTCATCCTCAACTTACAAGTTTCATACTCGACTGCCTTGAGGAAGACGTGCAGCCTGGACTAGATGGCCTCCCATGCGGGACTGCATGCTGGCCTTTCCCATCGCGAGCTAGCGTGCCTGCTGGATGTTGACATCTAATCTGGAGTCCTCTAATCAGTACTACATGCACAGCTGCACGGCAACGGTGCCGCCGCAAGAGCATGCACATGCTTGACTTGATTTGTTGGGACACGCCATGTATATGATCTTGCTTTGAGGTAGGCCATACATGCTTGGTTTTTTTTTGAGAAAAATACATGCTTGGCTTGATTTGTTGGGAGTTCTCTAGGAAACCTAATAAAGTGTTATATGGTAGACGAATGAACTCCCATAATATAAATTAAATTACACAATAAAGTGTTTCATGACCGTGTACCTTTTCTGCATTTTTGTTTGTATATTAGTTATATGGAAGATTGTCGGTGTACAAAAGTAGGGGCACACCTTTGTACCCCTTTACTTGTGCGCGGGTAGTCAGAGCCACGCACCACAGCCACACCAAGCAGGGCAAGGGAGGGAAGCCGGAGAGAAGCCGAAGCACAAGACAAGCAAGATGACGCCAAGGCCAAGAATACAAGGAAGCAGAGGGGCGGAGCGGGTTCCCCCAGCAAGACCCTTGCCGGGGCCAGTCTCAGCGGCCCCGGCAAGACCCTTGCCGGGGCGGCTCGCCCCCACCTGCGGAATGCGCCACCCCTGAGCCCACGGTTTCCAACACCATCAACTACGTTGGGCCAGGGCTCGGGAGGCACCTCCGTGGTGGTATGCAGATCTTTGTGAAGACAAGGAATGTTCAAGATCAGATGAGGATTGGAAGACAACGGTCCTCGGCAAGATCCTTGCCGAGGAAAGCCACAAGACTCCCGACAAGATCCTTGCTGAGGACGACGGTGCGCCACGGCAAGACCCTTGATGGGCCACCCGACAAGGCCCTCACCAAGGGCGTCAGCGGGGCCACTGCCAGGCTCGCACCAACCAAGTCTCCACCGCCGTTCGCATGCAGCTGCCAGCCCAACCAGCTGGGCGGGCACCTGCATGGCAACATGCAGCTTCCAAGCCAACTCAGCACACGCATGCGTGGCGGCATGCAGATCTTCGTGAAGACCCTACCACCGCGCCACCTCAGCTACCTGCCTGCCTACATGGCGCCGCATGCGTCGCTAGCCAGGGCGCGTGTCGAAGCGAGGAGGAGCGGCGACGGACGGGACGGGCCTTGTTCTCGTCCCCGATAAAGCGAGGGGACACCTAAGCTACGCATTAAATGCGTCTTGTCCTGTAATACGAGCGATAAGCTCATAGCACTGTAGGCCTTTTCACCTCCTGTGTGCCACTGTGGCAGCCCCTTTCGACTATAAAAGGAGGCCCATGGCGTACTGGAGAGGGATTCGGCTCCTGGAAACCACGCATCCACCATAGCTAGTTCGAGAGCTCAAGAACTCTCTGAAATACATCCACCAAAGAAGGACTAGGGTATTACGCATCCTCGCGGCCCGAACCTGGGTAAACGATCCTTGTGCTGATTACTACTCCTGCTCTTCTTGCAACCTTGCGCCCCGACAACCGTAGTAGGGATTCTTGTAATCCCATAGGTGTCATTTCCCACCGACATCTTTGGCGCGCCAGGTAGGGGGAGCAATTGTGAGAATCTGGTCTAGTAGTTGGCCTAGTAGTTTTTCATCGCCATGGCTCCAAGAAGGAAAAAGGGCGCCGCCTACGAATGCGAAGGACGCCAGTGCGGCAACAGAAAAGCTAAGTCATTCAGAGCCTTGAGTTATTTCCTTTTATACATAAGGTTATCGTCCTCGAAGATCTTGCCCATGTATGAAAAACCTGCACGTGAAGGGGCCCTCCCGCAATTGGCTACGCCCTTGTTCTGTTTCGAGTGCGCTCAACAGCTCAAGCGGCCGCGTCGAGAGTGGTAGGGTAGCCTTCCGCACGTGGCAACGCTCTGGATTCTGACTCGAGTCAAGCTCGACAGTTCGGGCGGCCATGCTAAGGGCGGTAAGGTGGTTTGCCCAGCAGCAAGCACACCCGGCAGGCCAATGGGGATCCGTCCCCAAGACGCCGCCCTGGGTTTACACGCCTGCAGGCCTACCCAGTTATGTAGGTTGGACATACAAGGGAAAATCGAATAGGAAAATAACATGCATAATATCAAGAGTACTACAGAGTTATATTACATCAAATTGTTGCTGCGGTTCTAACTAAAGATAGAAATTGTCTTGACCATGAACCTGCAGCGATGATAAGAAATGGGGTGGCTAATCCCGGCGCTGGCCCTCCACCCTCAGAATTCCACCGACACCACTGATGACGGGCTTGATGCACTCCCTGAGCGGCGCGAGGTCAGTACCCTCCGGCAAGCTCTCCAGCGCGGCGTTGAAGTCGAGGTCGGGGTGCCAGTATGCCACCTTGGCGAGAACCTTGGTCATGGCGCCCTGGCAAAGCCTCCGGGCCTCGTCGGCCAGCGAGGCCGCCCGGTTGGCGTGACGCTGCTCCAGGGCCCCGAGAACACACACAAAGAACAAGGTTAGCTTGGCGTTGGTGGTCGGCTGCGCTCTGGGCCGTACCTCATGTTTGGCATCCCCATAGCGGCCAGCTACGCGGTGATCCTGCCGGCGACATCCTCGAGATGGCCGATCCAGCGTTTCATGCCCTCCTTGAAATCCTTATGCTCGGCGGCCTCGTTCTTCTGCAGCTGCTTCTCGGTCTCCAGCTTCTTGGCCAGGGTCCCCTCCCGGGCTTTGGCCTCCTTGAGCATCCCCTCGAGGCCCTCCAGCTTCAGCGTGAGGTCCTTGATGGACTTGTTGGCCTCTGAGAGCTCCCCGTCCCTGCTGATGGCCGCGCCCTGCCCCTCCGTCAGGGCGCCGTTGAGTGTGTCCTTCTCCTGGGACAACTTCAGGGCCTAGTCCTTCAGCCCGTCCCGCTCCACCTCCAGCTCCTTCACCTTATCGGCATGAACCAGAGCCTGGGCATCGAGCGCCTCCCGGTGCCCCCGCTCCAGCTCTCGGGTCTGCTGCACGACAAGCTTCTGTTGGGGAACATTGCAGAAAACAAAAAATTTTCCTACAGTTTCACCAAGATCCATCTAGGAGTTCATCTAGCAACGAGTGATCGGATTGCATCTACATACCTTTGTAGATCACGCCCGGAAGCGTTCAAATAACGGGGATGAGGAAGGCGTACTCGACATGATCCAAATCACCGGAGATCCTAGCGCCGAACGGACGGCACCTCCACGTTCAACACACGTACGGTCAGCGTAACGTCTCCTCCTTCTTGATCCAGCAAGGGGGAAGGAGAGGTTGAGGAAGATGACTCCAACAGCAGCACGATGGCGTGGTGGTGGTGGAGTTGCAGTACTCCAGCAGGGCTTCGCCAAGCACTATGGAGGAGGAGGATGTGTTGGAGAGGGAGAAGGAGGCACCAAAGGCGTGGATTGAGAGGCCTTCCTTCCCCCACTATATATAGGGAGCCTAGGGAGGGGGCGCTGGCCCTAGGAGATCCAATCTCCTAGGGGGGCGGCGGCCAAGGGAGGAATCCCTCCTCCCCAAGGCACCTAGGAGGTGCCTTCCCCCTTTGGGACTCTTCCCTTCCTTATCTCTTGGCGCATGGGCCTCTTGGGGCTGGTGCCCTTGGCCCATATAGGCCAAGGCGCATCCCCTACAGCCCATGTGCCACCCCGGGGCAGGTGGCCCCACCCGGTGGACCCCCGGGACCCTTCTGGTGGTCCCGGTACAATACCGGTGACCCCGAAACTTGTCCCTATGGCCGAAATAGCACTTCCTATATATAATTCTTTACCTCCGGACCATTCCGGAACTCCTCGTGACGTCCGGGATCTCATCCGGGACTCCGAACAACATTCGGGTTACTGCATATACATATCCCTACAACCCTAGCGTCACCGAACCTTAAGTGTGTAGACCCTACGGGTTCGGGAGACATGTAGACATGACCGAGATCGCTCTCCGGTCAATAACCAACAGCGGGATCTGGATACCCATGTTGGCTCCCACATGCTCCTCGATGATCTCATCGGATGAACCACGATGTCGAGGATTCAAGCAACCCCGTATACAATTCCCTTTGTCAATCGGTATGTTACTTGCCCGAGATCCGATCGTCGGTATCCCAATACCTCGTTCAATCTCGTTACCGGCAAGTCACTTTACTCGTACCGTAATGTATGATCCCGTGACCAGACACTTGGTCACTTTGAGCTCATAATGATGATGCATTACCGAGTGGGCCCAGTGATACCTCTCCGTCATACGGAGTGACAAATCCCAGTCTTGATCCGTGTCAACCCAACAGACACTTTCGGAGATACCCGTAGTATACCTTTATAGTCACCCAGTTACGTTGTGACGTTTGGTACACCCAAAGCACTCCTACGGTATCCGGGAGTTACACGATCTCATGGTCTAAGGAAAAGATACTTGACATTGGAAAACTCTAGCAAACGAACTATACGATCTTATGCTATGTTTAGGATTGGGTCTTGTCCATCACATCATTCTCCTAATGATGTGATCTCGTTATCAATGACATCCAATGTCCATAGTCAGGAAACCATGACTATCTGTTGATCAACGAGCTAGTCAACTAGAGGCTTACTAGGGACATGTTGGTGTCTATTATTCACACATGTATTACGATTTCCGGATAACACAATTATAGCATGAATAAAAGACAATTATCATGAACAAGGAAATATAATAATAATGCTTTTATTATTGCCTCTAGGGCATATTTCCAACAGTCTACCACTTGCACTAGAGTCAATAATCTAGTTACATTGTGATGAATCGAACACCCATGGAATTCTGGTGTTGATCATGTTTTGCTCTAGGGAGAGGTTTAGTCAACGGATCTGCTACATTCAGGTCCGTATGTACTTTACAAATATCTATGTCTCCATCTTGAACATTTTCACGAATGGAGTTGAAGCGACGCTTGATGTGCCTGGTCTTCTTGTGAAACCTGGGCTCCTTGGCAAGTGCAATAGCTCCAGTGTTGTCACAGAAGAGTTTGATTGGCCCCGGCGCATTGGGTATGACTCCTTGGTTGGTGATGAACTCCTTCACCCAAATTGCTTCATGCGCTGCCTCCGAGGCTGCCATGTACTCCACTTCACATGTAGATCCCGCCACGACGCTCTGCTTGCAACTACACCAGCTTACTGCCCCACCATTCAAAATATACACGTATCCGGTTTGTGACTTAGAGTCATCCAGATCTGTGTTGAAGCTAGCGTCGACGTAACCTTTTACGACGAGCTCTTCGTCACCTCCATAAACGAGAAACATTTCCTTAGTCCTTTTCAGGTACTTCAGGATATTCTTGACCGCTGTCCAGTGTTCCTTGCCGGGATTACTTTGGTACCTACCTACCAAACTTACGGCAAGGTTTACATCAGGTCTGGTACACAGCATGGCATACATAATAGACCCTATGGCTGAGGCATAGGGGATGACACTCATCTCTTCTATATCTTCTGCCGTGGTCGGACATTGAGCTGAGCTCAATTTCACACCTTGCAACACAGGCAAGAACCCCTTCTTAGACTGATCCATATTGAACTTCTTCAATATTTTATCAAGGTATGTGCTTTGTGAAAGACCTATGAGGCGTCTTGATCTATCTCTGTAGATCTTGATGCCTAATATATAAGCAGCTTCTCCAAGGTCCTTCATTAAAAAACTCTTATTCAAGTAGGCCTTAATGCTGTCCAAAAGCTCTATATCATTTCCCATCAAAAGTATGTCATCTACATATAATATGAGAAATGCTACAGAGCTCCCACTCACTTTCTTGTAAACGCAGGCTTCTCCATAAGTCTGTGTAAACCGAAATGCTTTGATCATCTCATCAAAGCGAATGTTCCAACTCCGAGATGCTTGCACCAGCCCATAAATCGAGCGTTGGAGCTTTCATACCTTGTCAGCATACTTAGGATCGACAAAACCCTCCGGCTGCATCATATACAATTCTTCCTTAAGGAAACCATTAAGGAATGCCGTTTTGACGTCCATTTGCCATATTTCATAATCATAGAATGCGGCAATTGCTAACATGATTCGGACGGACTTCAGCTTCGCTACCGGTGAGAAAGTCTCATCGTAGTCAACCCCTTGAACTTGTCGATAACCCTTAGTGACAAGCCGAGCCTTATAGATCGTCACATTACCATCCGCGTCTGTCTTCTTCTTAAAGATCCATTTATTTTCTATGGCTCGCCGCTCCACGGGCAAGTCAGTCAAAGTCCATACTTCGTTTTCATACATGGATCCTATCTCGGATTTCATGGCTTCTAGTCATTTGTCAGAATCCGGGCCCGCCATCGCTTCCTCATAGTTCGAAGGTTCACCGTTGTCTAACAACATGATTCCCAAGACAGGGTTGCCGTACCACTCTGGTGCGGAACGTGTCCTTGTGGACCTACGAATTTCAGTAGGAGCTTGATCAGAAGTATCTTGATCATCATCATTAACTTCCTCTCTAGTCGGTGCAGGCACCTCAGGAACATTTTCTTGAGTTGCGCCCTTTTCCGGTTCATGAGGTAATACTTCATCAAGTTCTACTTTCCTCCCACTTACTTCTTTCGAGAGAAACTCTTTCTCCAGAAAGGATCCATTCTTGGCAACAAAGATCTTGCCTTCGGATCTGAGGTTGAAGGTATACCCAATAGTTTCTTTAGGGTATCCTATGAAGACGCATTTCCGACTTGGGTTCGAGCTTTTCAGGTTGAAGTTTCTTGACATAAGCATCGCATCCCCAAACTTTCAGAAACAACAGCTTAGGTTTATTCCCAAACCATAATTCATACGGTGTCGTCTCAACGGATTTCGACGGAGCCCTATTTAAAGTGAATGCGGCAGTCTCTAAAGCATAGCCCCAAAATGATAGCGGTAAATCGATAAGAGACATCATAGATCGCACCATATCTAATAGAGTGCGATTACGACGTTCGGACACACCATTACGCTGAGGTGTTCCAGGCGGCGTGAGTTGTGAAACTATTCCACATTTTCTTAAGTGTGTGCCAAACTCGTGACTCAAGTATTCTCCTCCACGATCTGATCGCAGGAACTTGGTTTTCCTGTCACATTGATTTTCAACCTCACTCTGAAATTCCTTGAACTTTTCAAAGGTCTCAGACTTGTGTTTCATTAAATAGACATACCCATATCTACTCAAGTCATCAATGAGGGTGAGAACATAACGATAGCCACCGTGAGCCTCAACACTCATTGGACCGCACACATCAGTATGTATGATTTCCAATAAGTTGGTTGCTCGCTCCATTGTTCCTGAGAACGGAGTCTTGGTCATTTTACCCATGAGGCATGGTTCGCACGTGTCAAATGATTCGTAATCAAGAGACTCTAAAAGTCCATCTGAATGGAGCTTCTTCATGCGTTTGACACCTATGTGACCAAGGTGGCAGTGCCACAAGTATGTGGGACTATCATTATCAATCTTACATCTTTTGGTACTCACACTATGAACATGTGTAGCATTATGCTCGAGACTCATTAAGAATAAACCATTCACCATCGGAGCATGACCATAAAACATATCTCTCATATAAATAGAACAACCATTATTCTCGGATTTAAATGAGTAGCTATCTCGTATTAAATGAGATCCTAATACAATGTTCATGCTCAAACTTGGCACTAAATAACAATTATTGAGGTTCAAAACTAATCCCGTAGGTAAATGTAGAGGTAGCATGCCGACGGCGATCACATTGACCTTGGAACCATTCCCGACGCGCATCGTCACCTCGTCCTTCGCCAGTCTTCGCTTATTCCGCAGCTCCTGCTTTGAGTTACAAATGTGAGCAACTGCACCGGTATCAAATACCCAGGAGCTACTACGAGTACTGGTAAGGTACACATCAATTACATGTATATCACATATACCTTTCGTTTTGCCGGCCTTCTTGTCCGCTAAGTATTTGGGGCAGTTCCGCTTCCAGTGACCACTTTCCTTGCAATAAAAGCACTCAGTCTCGGGCTTGGGTCCATTCTTTGGCTTCTTCCCGGCAGCCTGCTTGCCGGGCGCGGCAACTCCCTTGCCGTCCTTCTTGAAGGTTTTCTTACCCTTGCCTTTCTTGAACTTAGTGGTTTTATTCACCATCAACACTTGATGTTCCTTTTTGACTTCTACCTCTGCTGATTTTAGCATTGCAAATACTTCAGGAATGGTCTTTTCCATCCCCTGCATATTGAAGTTCATCACAAAGCTCTTGTAGCTCGGTGGAAGCGACTGAAGGATTCTGTCAATGACCGCGTCATCCGGGAGATTAACTCCCAGTTGAGTCAAGTGGTTATGCAACCCAGACATAGTGAGTATGTGCTCACTGACAAAACTGTTTTCCTCCATCTTACAGCTGAAGAACTTGTCGGAGACTTGATATCTCTCGACCCAGGCATGAGCTTGGAAAACCATTTCAGCTCTTCGAACATCTCATATGCTCCGTGTCTCTCAAAACACTTTTGGAGCCCCGACTCTAAGTTGTAGAGCATGCCGCACTGAACGAGGGAGTATTCATCGGTACGTGCCTGCCAAGCGTTCATAACGTCTTGTTCTGCAGGGAGAATAGGTGCGTCACCCAGCGGTGCTTGTAGGACATAATCTTTCTTTGGTAGCTATGAGGATGATCCTCAGGTTCCGGACCCAGTCCGTGTAGTTGCTGCCATCGTCTTTCAGCTTAGTTTTCTCTAGGAACGCATTGAAGTTGAGGACTACGTTGGCCATTTGATCTACAAGACATATTGTAAATATTTTAGACTAAGTTCATGATAATTAAGTTCATCTAATCAAATTATTCAGTGAACTCCCACTTAGATAGACATCCCTCCTGTAATCTAAGTATAACATGATCCGAGTTAACTAGGCCGTGTCCGATCATCACGTGAGACAGACTAGTCAACATCGGTGAACATCTTCATGTTGATCGTATCTTCTATACGACTCATGCTCGACCTTTCGGTCTTCTGTGTTCCGAGGCCATGTATGTACATGCTAGGCTCGTCAAGTCAATCTAAGTGTTTGCATGTGTAAATCTGTCTTACATCCGTTGTATGTGAACGTTGGAATCTATCACACCCGATCATCACGTGGTGCTTCGAAACAACGAACTGTCGCAACGGTGCACAGTTAGGGGGAACATTTTCTTGAAATTATTATGAGGGATCATCTTATTTACTACCGTTGTTCTAAGCAAACAAGATGCAAAAACATGATAAACATCACATGCAATCAAATAATAATAGTGACATGATATGGCCAATATCACATAGCTCATTTGATCTCCATCTTGGGGCTCCATGATCATCTTGTCACCGGCATGACTCCATGATCTCCATCATCGTGTCTCCATGAAGTTGCTCGCCAACTATTACTTCTACTACTATGGCTAACATGTTTAGCAATAAAGTAAAGTAATTTACATGGTGTTTCTCAATGACACATAGGTCATACAAAAAATAAAGACAACTCCTATGGCTCCTGCCGGTTGTCATACTCATCGACATGCAAGTCGTGATTTGTATTACAATAGCATGAACATCTCATACATCACATATATATCATTCATCATTCATCACAACTTTGGCCATATAATATCACAAAGCACTTGCTGCAAAAACAAGTTAGACGTCCTCTAATTGTTGTTGCAAGTTTTACGTGGCTGAAATAGGGTTCTAGCAAGAACGTTTTCTTACCTACGTTAAAGCCACAATGTGATCTGTCAACTTCTATTTACCCTTCATAAGGACCCTTTTCATCGAATCCGCTCCAACTAAAGTGGGAAAGACAGACACCCGCCAGCCACCTTATGCAACTAGTGCATGTCAGTCGGTGGTACCGGTCTCACGTAAGCGTACGTGTAAGGTTGGTCCGGGCCGCTTCATCCCACAATACAGTTGAAGCAAGATAAGTCTAGTAGCGGCAAGAAAGTTGACAACATCAACGCCCACAACAAATTGTGTTCTACTCGTGCAAGAGAACTACGCATAGACCTAGCTCATGATGCCACTGTTGGGGAACGTTGCAGAAAACAAAAAAAATTCCTACGGTTTCACCAAGATTCATCTAGGAGTTCATCTAGCAACGAGTGATCGGATTGCATCTACATACCTTTGTAGATCACGCGCGGAAGCGTTCAAAGAACGGGGATGAGGAAGGCGTACTCGACGTGATCCAAATCACCGGAGATCCTAGCGCCGAACGGACGGCACCTCCGCGTTCAACACACGTACGGTCAGCGTAACGTCTCCTCCTTCTTGATCCAGCAAGGGGGAAGGAGAGGTTGAGGAAGATGACTCCAACAGCAGCATGACGGCGTGGTGGTGGTGGAGCTGCAGTACTCCGGCAGGGCTTCGCCAAGCACTATGGAGGAGGAGGATGTGTTGGAGAGGGAGAGAGAGGCACCAAAGGCGTGGATTGAGAGGCCCTCCTTCCCCCACTATATATAGGGAGCCTAGGGAGGGGGCGCCGGCCCTAGGAGATCCAATCTCCTAGGGGGGCGGCGGCCAAGGGAGGAATCCCTCCTCCCCAAGGCACCTAGGAGGTGCCTTCCCCCTTTGGGACTCTTCCCTTCCTTATCTCTTGGCGCATGGGCCTCTTGGGGCTGGTGCCCTTGGCCCATATAGGCCAAGGCGCACCCCCTACAGCCCATGTGGCCCCCCGGGGCAGGTGGCCCCACTCGGTGGACCCCCGGGACCCTTCTGGTGGTCCCGGTACAATACCGGTGACCCCGAAACTTGTCCCGATGGCCGAAATAGCACTTCCTATATATAATTCTTTACCTCTGGACCATTCCGGAAATCCTCGTGACGTCCGGGATCTCATCCGGGACTCCGACATTCGGGTTACTGCATATACATATCCCTACAACCCTAGCGTCACTGAACCTTAAGTGTGTAGACCCTACGGGTTCGGGAGACATGTAGACATGACCGAGATCGCTCTCCGGTCAATAACCAACAGCGGGATCTGGATACCCATGTTGGCTCCCACATGCTCCTCGATGATCTCATCGGATGAACCACGACGTCGAGGATTCAAGCAACCCCGTATACAATTCCCTTTGTCAATCGGTATGTTACTTTCCCGAGATCCGATCGTCGGTATCCCAATACCTCGTTCAATCTCATTACCGGCAAGTCACTTTACTCGTACCGTAATGCATGATCCCGTGACCAGACACTTGGTCACTTTGAGCTCATTATGATGATGCATTACCGAGTGGGCCCAGTGATACCTCTCCGTCATACGGAGTGACAAATCCCAGTCTTGATCCGTGTCTACCCAACAGACACTTACGGAGATACCCATAGTATACCTTTATAGTCACCCAGTTACGTTGTGACGTTTGGTACACCCAAAGCACTCCTACGGTATCCAGGAGTTACACGATCTCATGGTCTAAGGAAAAGATACTTGACATTGGAAAACTCTAGCAAACGAACTATACGATCTTATGCTATGTTTAGGATTGGGTCTTGTCCATCACATCATTCTCCTAATGATGTGATCTCGTTATCAATGACATCCAATGTCCATAGTCAGGAAACCATGACTATCTATTAATCAACGAGCTAGTCAACTAGAGGCTTACTAGGGACATGTTGGTGTCTATTATTCACACATGTATTACGATTTCCGGATAACACAATTATAGCATGAATAAAAGACAATTATCATGAACAAGGAAATATAATAATAATGCTTTTATTATTGCCTCTAGGGCATATTTCCAATAGCTTCTCTACCTCCTCATCCTTGGCGCGGAGTTTGGCGTCAAGATCTGCCTCGCGTTTGGCGAGGTCCTCCTCCTAGGAGTTCAGTGCGGACTCGTGCTGGGTCCGGGTGGCCTCGGCAGCGGCGGCCAAGTTCTTCGCCGTCTCTTGGGCCTTTTCGACGTCGGCCAGCTTCATGGTGAGCTCCACATCATGCTTGGCCAGCTCGCCCTGGGCAGCCTTCAGCTCGTCGCGAGCCTGGCGGAACCAGTCCCGCGTCTCGGTGACGCGCTCTTAGTGGTACACCTCCGCCTTCTCCACCACCACCATCCTGGATCTAGCTTTGTCTAGGCAGGCATGGTGGAGCGCCTGGAGCCTCCGGAAGTTGGCACCCATGGCCTGGAGTAGCCGCTCCTCCTGGGAGCCGTCGCCACCAACGCTCGGCTCGTCGACGACCTCGAGTCCGGCGGAGGCGAGCACTTCGTCGTCGAACACCTCTCCCTCGACGGTGTCCCTGGTGCTCGATGTGCCGGGGAGGTGGACAAAGAGATCGTCGCTCACCTTTAGGTACTTGCCAGAGCCGGAAGCAGTGGAGGAGGAAGGCTGGTCATCGACCACCTCCTCCTCGGCGGTGGCCTTGCCGGCCTCCTCGGCGGTAGCCTTGCCGGGCTGCCCGGCAGGCCCTTTGGCGGCGTCCTCGGCGGCGTCCCTGGTGGCCTCCTCGGCGGCGATCTTCTCGGCCTCCGCCGCGGCGTCCTTGGCCACGTCCTCGATGAGGGTGTCCAGGTCCTCCCGGTCCGTCGAGAGAGGATCTGGATATCAAGAAGATGGTGGGGTAGAGCCAAGATCAAAGATTCAAAAAGAAGAGAAAAAACAGGGACGAAGGGCGAACGAGTTACCAGTGCCAGGCTGGGAAGCAGAAGTCCCCTCCCCGCCAACATTTGGCGCCGAGGCGAAGCCACAAGCGCCCAAGTTCTCCTCCTACTCCATGTGCGTGGGCTCGGTGCTTGGCGCCCTTGTCGGGGACGCCCCTCGGGGCGGCGTGGTCAATGGGGGCGGCATGTTGTGAGTAGCCCTCTACGGCTCCTCCTACTGCTGCTCTCCTCCTGCATACCCGGCAAGGTCAGCACCAAAGTATCATACCCCTGACACATGTCGACGAGGGGAGAGTAATGAACTTACGCTGGGGGCTGTGCCGGGGGCTGCTCAATACCACCAGTGGCGCCCTCGAAGTACCAGCCAGGGGCTGGCCGCCTGCCGAGGCCTTGGCCCTCTTCACCCTCTGGGCCAGCGTCTCCGTGTCCCTGCAAAGACGAAGACAAGTCAAGACAAGTGGCACAGATTGAGGAAACAGGGATGGCAAAAAAAGGCAGGATGCTTACGCGTCATCCACCTCCTCCTCTATTGCCTTCCTCTTCCTTCTGGGGCTAAGTGACTCGAAGTTAAAGGTGACCCCCGCGTCGACGTCTGCCAGAGGAGGGGAGGAGGGTGGAGTCTGGATGCGCTTGGACGAAGAGGAGGCGGATGCTTTCTTCTTCGCCATCATGGCCTTGACCACCTTCTTCGCCACCGCGGCCCTCATCTGACGCACGGACTCCTCCGGGGATTTCGGCCACCGCGCGGCCTTGACAGGCCGTACCGGCTCGCCGGAACTGGCCCGGCATAGGACCCACCCTGTCCCCGTGGCCGGAGGGTCAACAACCCCGGCCTCCTCCTCCGACGACTCGTCAGCCGCATCCTCAACCAGAGGAGCCTCGGTGCCGGTGCTGCTGGCCCCCCAGCTGCCACCGCCGACCGGGCGAGCTCCTCCTCCTTCGCGACCGTCGCAGCCTTGTCCTCCACACCACCGGTGTTGCCGGCCTCCTCGGCAAGCTTCGCCTCCATCGCCCTGGCGGCGATGTAGTCCAGCTCCGCCTGGGTGGTGTCCTGGACAAGCTGCCGCTCAGTGTCGGCGTTGACGTATCCCTCGTGCAGTGTGTCGAAGAACTGCTGCACCTGGATGTCCTCCGGCTTGACCCAGCTCGGGTCAGGGCCATGCGCGATGCAATCCAGCATCATGGCGATGATGTCGGTCCGGCTTGAATTATTACACAGTGGGACCACTCCCGCCGGCAACTTGAACAAGGGCCCCTTGAAGACTTTGCCGGCCTTCGTGGCAGCCCTCGCGACCTTGCCGGTCCGCTCGACCTTGCCGTCACGGCCCACATCGAGCTGGAAGAGTCGGTGGCAGAAATGGGCATGCCCCATCACCATGAAATTGGGGTCAAGGCCGGGGCGAAGCCGCATGATGTCAACGGGGTTCGTGAAGAGCCAGGCCGGCCTCCCCTTGTTGTGCAGTGGAGTGATCCGGCGACGGATGAAGTCTACCCCGATCATCTCAAGGGTGAGCCCGGCCTCGGTGAGCCAAAGGATCCTGGTGGTGGCGATCGTGAGCTTCTCGTCGTCGGCATCAACGTCGCTCCAATCGCTTCTGTGGACCGATGGTGCCCGGCAAACTTCGCAGAACGCCGGCGGGTCCTTCTCTTCAATCCAGCACCACCGGCCCCACCACTCTTCCCACCTCTCCTTCATGGAACCATCCGGGTACGTGATAACCCACAAGTATAGGGGATCGCAATAGTTTTCGATAAGTAAGAGTGTCGAACCCAACAAGGAGCTAAAGGTAGAACAAATATTCCCTCAAGTTCTATCGACCACCGATACAACTCTACGCACGCTTGACGTTCGCTTTACCTAGAACAAGTATGAAACTAGAAGTACTTTGTAGGTGTTGTTGGATAGGTTTGCAAGATAATAAAGAGCAAGCAAATAAAAAGTAGGGGCTGTTGTAAGTAAAGAAGCAATAAAGTAAATATAGCGAGTGTGGAAAAGTGGTGGTAGGAGTTGCGAAATTGCCCCTAAGCATTTGACTACTTTACTAGACCGATAGCAAGTATTATGTGGGAGAGGCCACTGCTAGCATGTCATCCCTGACTTGGAATTCTATGCACTTATGATTGGAACTATTAGCAAGCATCCGCAACTACTAATGTTCATTAAGGTAAAACCCAACCATAGCATTAAGATATATTGGCCCCCCTTCAATCCCATATGCATTAATTTCTATGCTAGGTTGAAGCTTCTGTCATTCTTGCCCTCCAATACATAGTCCTATCAACATACAACTAACCCTAGGGTGTGATCCATGTACGCAATCATATGATGGGCACCAAAGGATAGCAACATAACCACAAGCAAATTAAATCAATCATAGCAATTCATCAACCACCGATAGGACAACGAAAATCTACTCAGACATCATAGGATGGCAACACATCATTGGATATTAATATGAAGCATAAAGCACCATGTTCAAGTAGAGGGTACAGCGGGTTGCAGGAGAGTGGACCGTTGTAGATAGAGGGGGGAAGGTGATGGAGTTGTTGGTGAAGATGGTGGAGGTGTTGGAGTAGATCGCGGTGATGATGATGATGGCCACGGCAGCGTTCCGGCACCACTGGAAGAGAAGGGGAGAGGGGCCCCTTCGTCTTCTTCTTCCTTGGCCTCCTCCCTAGATGGGAGAAGGGTTTCCCCTCTGGTCCTTGGCCTCCGTGGCATGGGGAGGGGCGAGAGCCCCTCCGAGATTGGATCTGTCTCTCTGTCTCTCTCTGTTTCTGCGTTCTCAGATTCTTCCCTTTCACCGTTTCTTATATTCCCGGAGATCCGTAACTCCGATTGGGCTGAAATTTTGATACGATCTCTATCCGGAAATTAGCTTTCTTGCGGCGAAAGAAGGGCATCAACCGCCTTACGGGGTGGCCACGAGGGTCAGGGGCGTACCTGCCTCCCCAGGGCGCGCCCCCTACCTCGTGGGCCCCTCGAGCATCGTCTCATGTGGATTCTTCTTCCCAAAAATCATATATATTCAAAAAAAAACTCTCCGCCAGTTTTTATTCCATTTGGACTCCGTTTGATATGGATATTCTGCGAAACAAAAACCATGCAACAAACAGGAACTGGCACTGGGCACTGGATCAATATGTTAGTCCCAAAAATAGTATAAAAAGTTGCCAAAAGTGTATGAAAGTTGAATAATATTGGCATGGAACAATCAAAAATTATAGATACGGCGGAGACGTATCAGGATCCCCAAGCTTAATTGCTGCTCATCCTCGAGTAGGTAAATGATAAAAAAATAATTTTTGATGTGGAATGCTATCTAGCATAATCTTGATCACATATCTAATCATGGCATGAATATTAAGATACGAGTGATTCAAAGCAATAGTCTATCATTTGACATAAAAACAAAAATACTTCAAGGCTACTAATAAAGCAATCATGTCTTTTCAAAATAACATGGCCAAAGAAAGTTATCCCTACAAAATCATATAGTCTGGCTATGCTCCATCTTCACCACACAAAATATTCACATCATGCACAACCCCGATGACAAGCCAAGCAATTGTTTCATACTTTTGACATTCTCAAACCTTTTCAACTTTCACGCAATACGTGAGCGTGAGCCATGGACATAGCACTATAGGTGGAATAGAATATGATGGTGGAGAAGACAAAAAGGAGAAGATAGTCTCACATCAACTAGGCGTATCAACGGGCTATGGAGATGCCCATCAATAGATATCAATGTGAGTGAGTAGGGATTGCCATGCAACGGATGCACTAGAGCTATAAGTGTATGAAAGCTCCAACTGAAACTAAGTGGGTGTGCATCCAACTTGCTTGCTCATGAAGACCTCGGGCATTTGAGGAAGCCCATCATCGGAATATACAAGCCAAGTTCTATAATGAAAATTCCCACTAGTATATGAAAGTGATAACTCAAGAGACTCTCTATATGAAGAACATGGTGCTATTTTGAAGCACAAGTGTGGAAAAAGGATAGTAGCACTGCCCCTTCTCTCTTTTTCTCTCATTTTTTTTATTTTTTTATTTTTTTATTTTTTTGGTGGGCTTCTTTGGCCTCTTTTTTTTATTTGGGCTTCTTTGGCCTCTTATATTTTTTTGTAAAGTCAGAAGTCCCATCCCGACTTATGGGGGAATCATAGTCTCCATCATCCTTTCCTCACTGGGGCAATGCTCTAATAATGATGATCATCACACTTTTATTTACTTACAACTCGATATTCCAACTCGATACTAGAACAAAGATATGACTCTATATGGATGCCTCCGGCGGTGTACCGGGATGTGCAATGATCTAGCGTAGCAATGATATCAAAAAACGGACAAGCCATGAAAACATCATGCTAGCTATCTTACGATCATGCAAAGCAATATGACAATGAATGCTCAAGTCATGTATATGATGATGATGGAAGTTGCATGGCAATATATCTCAGAATGGCTATGGAAATGCCATGATAGGTAGGTATGGTGGCTGTTGTGAGGAAGGTATATGGTGGGTTTAAGGTACCGGCGAAAGTTGCACGGTACTAGAGAGGCTAGCAAAGGTGAAAGGATGAGAGTGCGTATAATCCATGGACTCAACATTAGTCATAAAGAACTCACATACTTATTGCAAAAATCTATTAGTCATCGAAACAAAGTACTACGCG
This sequence comes from Triticum dicoccoides, assembly GCF_002162155.2. NCBI lineage: Eukaryota > Viridiplantae > Streptophyta > Magnoliopsida > Poales > Poaceae > Triticum > Triticum dicoccoides. Next base: position 686,063,367 of record NC_041384.1, read on the forward strand.
CATGCTCCTAGGGGGATAGATTGGTAGGAAAATACCATCGCTCGTCCCCGACCGCCACTCATAAGGAAGGCAATCAATAAATACCTCATGCTCCAACTTCGTTATATAACGGTTCACCATACGTGCATGCTACGGGAATCACAAACCTCAACACAAGTATTTCTACAATCCACAACTACCTACTAGCATGACTCTAATATCACCATCTTTATATCGCAAAACTATTGCAAGGAATCAAACACATCATATGCAGTGATCTACAAGTTTTATGTAGGATTTTATGACTAACCATGTGAATGACCAATTCCTGTCATCTCTCTAAATAGATATAAGTGAAACAAGAGAGTTTAATTCTTTCTACAAAATATATGCCCACGCTCTAACAAATATAAGTGAAGAACAAGAGCATTCTACAAATGGCGGTTTTCCATGTAAAGAGAAACAGACAATCCAAACTTCAAATGATATAAGTGAAGCACATGAAGCATTCTATAAAGCCATACTCAAAAGATATAAGTGAAGTGCAATGAGCATTCTATAAATCAATCAAGGACTATCTCATACCAGCATGGCGCATAAAAGAAAAAAATGAAAACTAAATGCAAAAGACGCTCCAAGATTGCACATATCGCATGAACGAAATGAATCCGAAAACATACCGATACTTGTTGAAGAAAGAGGGGATGCCTTCCGGGGCACCCCAAGCTTAGATGCTTGAGTCTCCTTGAATATTTACTTGGGGTGCCTCGGGCATCCCCAAGCTTGAGCTCTTGCCTCTCTTCCTTCTTCTCACATCGAGACCTTCTCGATCATCGAACACTTCATCCACACAAAACTTCAACAGAAAACTCGGTAGGATCCGTTAGTATAATAAAGCAAATCACTACTCTAAGTACTGTTGCAAACCAATTCATATTTTGTTTTTGCATTGTGTCTACTGTAATATAACTTTTTCATGGCTTAATCCACTGATATGAATCGATAGTTTCATCAAAACAAGCAAACTATGCATCAAAAACAGAATCTGTCTAAAACAGAACAGTCTGTAATAATCTGAACATTCACCACACTTCTGGTACTTGAAAAATTCTACCAAAATTAGGAAAAATAAAAACTTTGTATAGGAAGGCAGTGCAAAAATAATCAGAACCATTTGACGTTCCACCTAAAAATGTAAAATCACGCACTACAGCCAAAGTTTCTGTCCTGCACCGTACAAACCATCAAGCAAATGTAAACATCCTAAAGGCAAACCTTGGCACATTATTTTTATAATACAATGGAATTGTACAAGGGGATAATTATTTTTGTTGAAAAGTTTCTGTAATCAAGATTCACAAAGTTGCCGTGAGCATGAACAAAGTTCAAGGAGCTCTCCCACTTCAACAGTGCTTGTCTTTCTCACTTTCACTTTCCTTTTTGAAAAGTTTTGGGTTCCCCTCTTTAATTTTTTTGTTTTTAAACTATATGAAAGCACTCAACAGAAATAAATGACTCTCTAAAAAATTCCGGGTTGTCTCCCTGGCAGCGCTTTCTTTAAAGCCATTAAGCTAGGCATATAGTGCTCAAGTAGTGAATCCACCCGGATCCCAAGGTATATCAAAGCCAATTTTAATTAACAATGATTTGTAATTTAGTAGTGAGCACAAAGCAACATATATCAAGCAATTACGAAGTCTAACTCTCTTCCTATGCATCGGCATGTCATAAAAGAACAATTCATGCACACCTAGTAAAGGCCAATGCATAGTATAAACAATTTCTTGCAATTTTATCATATTGGAAACATAGAGAGGTGGAGATATAGTTCCTCTCTCATAATAATTGCAAGTAGGAGTAGAAAGCACATGCATATTATATTCATCAAAATCATCATGTGTATTAGTAAAAGGCAACCCATCAATATAATCCTTAATAAGTGCAAACTTCTCTGATATAGTGTAGTCGAGAGAATTCAAAAAGATAATAGGACTATCATGCGTGGGTGCAATAGCAACAATTTATTTTTTTATCATAAGGAACTATAGCAAGTTCATCTGCATAAGCATAATTCATATTGGCATCTTGGCCACAAGCATAGCAAGCATCATCAAAAAGGGATATTTCAAGAGAATCAAAGGGATCATAGGAATTATCATAATATTCATCCTTCGGTAAGCATGAAGGGGAATTAAACAATGTATGAGTTGAAGAGTTACTCTCATTAGAAGGTGGGCACGGGTGATCAATCCGCTCTTCCTCCTTTTGTTCTTCGCTCTCCTCCTCATCTTTTTCATCCAATGAGCTCACAGTGTCATCAACTTCTTCTTCCATAGATTCCTGCAAAATATTAGTCTCTTCTTGGACAGAGTATTCCTTAATATATTGTTTAACATAGGTATTATAAGCATAATTATCATAGCAATATTTAAGTATAGCAAAAAATTTAGATTTGTAAAAAGTACCATCATACTTTTCAATGAAAGAAGCAATTTCATAAGCACCCTCAAAAGCAACAAATTCTTCAATTTGTTGAACATCATAGTAACTATAAACACCTTTAGCATAAGAAGATAAGATTCCATTATCAATAAAATCACATTGGTAGGGAAGGTGTTTCTTACAGTTTTCAGAACAACAAGTAAAATCATATAATTCACATAAATTCCAAGCATAGCATTGCAAACGTTGAATTTGACTCCATAATAATTTCCCTTTTTCAGATATACGGTGTCGCACATAACAAGCATGCTCATCTAAAGATTTTACCTCAACTAAGCTAGTTGGGGTTTCGGCACGAGCACATAGGGATCGAAGATGATCCAAGTAATAAGCTTGAACAGTGCGATAGATTTTGATTGGTTCTTCAACCATTGGTTCAGTAGGTACAACTAATTTTTTTGGTATTTTGCGTTTCCTACCCATAACTAAAGATAGAAAACAACTAAGAACAACAAATAAAAATTACTTAGTGATAAAGCAAACAAGCACACACGAGAATATTCATCCCACGCTATTGCTCCCTGGCAACGGCACCAGAAAAAGGTCTTGATAACCCACAAGTATAGGGGATCACAACAGTTTTCTATAAGTAAGAGTGTCGAACCCAACGAGGAGCTAAAGGTAGAACAAATATTCCCTCAAGTTCTATCGACCACCGATACAACTCTACGCACGCTTGACGTTCGCTTTACCTAGAACAAGTATGAAACTAGAAGTACTTTGTAGGTGTTGTTGGATAGGTTTGCAAGATAATAAAGAGCAAGCAAATAAAAAGTAGGGGCTGTTGTAAGTAAAGAAGCAATAAAGTAAATATAGCGAGTGTGGAAAAGTGGTGGTAGGAGTTGCGAAATTGCCCCTAAGCATTTGACTACTTTACTAGACCGATAGCAAGTATTATGTGGGAGAGGCCACTGCTAGCATGTCATCCCTGACTTGGAATTCTATGCACTTATGATTGGAACTATTAGCAAGCATCCGCAACTACTAATGTTCATTAAGGTAAAACCCAACCATAGCATTAAGATATATTGGTCCCCCTTCAATCCCGTATGCATCAATTTCTATGCTAGGTTGAAGCTTCTGTCACTCTTGCCCTCCAATACATAGTCCTATCAACATACAACTAACCCTAGGGTGTGATCCACGCGCACAATCATATGATGGGCACCAAAGGACAGCAACATAACCACAAGCAAATTAAATCAATCATAGCAATTCATCAACCACCGATAGGACAACGAAAATCTACTCAGACATCATAGGATGGCAACACATCATTGGATAATAATATGAAGCATAAAGCACCATGTTCAAGTAGAGGGTACAGAGGGTTGCGGGAGAGTGGACCACTGTAGATAGAGGGGGAAGGTGATGGAGATGTTGGTGAAGATGGCAGAGGTGTTGGAGTAGATCGCGGTGATGATGATGATGGCCACGACAGCTTTCCGGCGCCACCGGAAGAGAAGGGGAGAGGGGGCCCCTACGTCTTCTTCTTCCTTGGCCTCCTCCCTAGATGGGAGAAGGGTTTCCCCTCTGGTCCTTGGCCTCCATGGCATGGGAGGGGCGAGAGCCCCTCCGAGATTGGATCTGTCTCTCTGTCTCTCTATTTCTGCATTCTCAATTCTTCCCTTTCACCGTTTCTTATATTCCCGGAGATCCATAACTCCGATTGGGCTGAAATTTTGACACGATATCTATCCGGAAATTAGCTTTCTTGCAGCGAAAGAAGGGCATCAACCGCCTTATGGGGTGGCCACGAGGGTCAGGGGCCCGCCTGCCTCCCCAGGGCGCGCCCCCTACCTCGTGGGCCCCTCGAGCATCGTCTCGCATGAATTCTTCTTCCCAAAAATCATATATGTTCCAAAAAAAATCTCCGTCAGTTTTTATTCCATTTGGACTCCGTTTGATATGGATATTCTGCGAAACAAAAAACAAGCAACAAACAGGAACTGGCACTGGGCAGTGGATCAATATGTTAGTCCCAAAAATAGTATAAAAAGTTGCCAAAAGTATATGAAAGTTGAATAATATTGGCATGGAACAATAAAAAATTATAGATACGACAGAGACATATCAGTACGCTCCCTTGGACCTTGGGATCTAGGTGATGCAACAAGAAATGGCACCCCCCGTTTGGATCGGAGGGAAGAAGTAGTGCAGGAAAAGCGCCGTGTTGGGGTGCACCCCAACGAAACCTTCACAGAGGTGCGTGAAAAGGGCCATGCACGCCACAACATTTGGGGTAAAATCCAAGAGGAGGAAGCCAAAGGTGTGCATGATGTCGCTGAAGAAATCGGAGAAGGGAGGACAAAGCCCGCAGGAAAAATAGTCGACAAAGAAAGGTTACCGATTCGGGGCAGCCTCGGCGCAGTTGGCAGGGATGACACGCGTGGCTGGGTGCCCCGTCTTCTCTCCCCCCGTCTTCACCCCATGCAGGGGCTTGAAGGCATCCCGGAGCTCGAACACATCAACTGTCGAGGGGAAGTAGGCGGACTGCATCCGCTGCACCGCCAGCGCACTCTCCGGCGGCTCCGTCGCTCCGACATCCTTGGCCACTCCCTTGCCCTTGGTGGATTTGGGCGCCATGGTGGCTGGGGGAGGGGGGCAAAATAGAGGATGGCGGGAATGCAATGGCGGCAAGCAAGAGCGAAGCTTAGGAGGTAAGGAGAAGGGGGCGGCGGCTCTGAGATTGGAAGAAGGCGCGGAAGGGGTAAAGTGAGCAGCGCGCCCGTGGTTATTCCTTTTTACGGGGAAGGCGCGGGCCGCCTCCTTTCCCATTAACCGCGACATGATGCATGCGTGCGAAAACCGCATCACGCATGACCCCCACGTCACCCACGACCCTCCACGTCGCAAGCGGGTCGTGGGGAAGTGCAGCAGACGAGCAGTTACTGTGGTAAAATCCGCCCCTCCTGCCCACGCACCGTTCTGGGCCTGGCCCAACAACGTGTCGCACTTATGAGTGGCCCATGCCCGGGGCTCCTGTCGGTGTACAAAAGTAGGGACACACCTTTGTACCCCTTTACTTGTGCGTGAGCAGTCAGAGCCACGCGCCACGACCACACGAAGTAGGGCAAGGGAGGGAAGCCGAAGAGAAGCCAAAGTACAAGACAAGCAAGACGACGCCAAGGCCAAGAACACAATGAAGCAGAGGGGCGGAGCAGGTTCCCCGGCAAGACCCTTGCCGGGGGCAGACTCAGCGGCCCCGGCAAGACCCTTGCTGGGGCGGCTCGCCCCCACCAGCGGAATGCGCCACCCTTGAGCCCACGATTTCCAACACCATCAACTATGTTGGGCCAGGGCTCGGGAGGCACCTCCGTGGTGGCATGCAGATCTTTGTGAAGACAAGGAATGTTCAAGATCAGATGAGGATTGGAAGACAACGATCCTCGGCAAGATCCTTGCCGAGGAAAGCCACAAGACCCCCGGCAAGATCCTTGCCCGGGACGATGGCGCACCACGGCAAGACCCTTGCCGGGCCACCCGGCAAGGCCCTCACCAAGGGTGTCAGCGGGGCCACTGCCAGGCCCGCACCAACCAAGTCTCCACCACCGTTCGCATGCAGCTGCCAGCCCAACCAGCTAGGCGGGCACCTACGTGGCAACATGCAGCTTCCAGGCCAACTCAGCACATGCCTGCGTGGCGGCATGTAGATCTTCATGAAGACCCTACCACCATGCCACCTCAGCTGCCTGCCTGCCTACATGGCGCCGCATGCGTCGCTGGCCAGGGTGCGTGTCGAAGCGAGGAGGAGCGGCGACGGACGGGACGGGCCTCGGTCTCGTCCCCGGTAAAGCGAGGGGACACCTAAGCTACGCATTCAATGTGTCTTGTCCTGTAATATGAGCAATAAGCTCATAGCACTGTAGGCCTTTCCACCTCCTATGTGCCACTTTGGCAGCCCCTTTCGACTATAAAAGGAGGCCCATGGCATATTGGAGAGGGATTCGGCTCCTGGAAACCACGCATCCACCATAGCTAGTTCGAGAGCTCAAGAACTCTCTGAAATACAGCCACCAAAGCAGAACTAGGTATTACGCATCCTCGCGGCCTGAACCTGGGTAAACGATCCTTGTGCTGATTACTACTCCTTCTCTTCTTGCAACCCTGCGCCCCGACAACCATAGTAGGGATTCTTGTGATCCCATAGGTGTCGTTTCCCACCGACAAAGATCTTTTGTTCAGATAGAAAAGTAAAAAGGGTAAGTGACTACAATATCTTATTCAGCCAACGATGTCACGCATCAATGTGTTTGGTTTGGGACACCTCAAGTTTGATCGGAATCATCAACCATTAATCCAGTGCTTACTCTTTGTTTTATCACGGAACAACTTCCATCCATTGTGAGTCTTGATTTTTCTTCTTCAATTTTAGGGAGGAATTGTTGATCAGTTGTTTTGTTCTCTACATCGGAGAAGGGCAAGAATACTACATGTAAAATCTTTGAATATGAGGTTGATATATTCATAGAATTATGCATTACATAAAGTTAGTTTATCTGAAATGGAGTATATAGTATTCGACGTTAAATTTCTAAATCATATTTATGTTTGTAAAAACCATTAAACTTCTTGCACATTACTCAATGGTTAAAACTTTTGGCATATACCATAACTGGTTGATATTGGTAGACCTCAATGACCACACATTTGCGGTATAGATTTAGCATCCGAGATCACATCTATTTCTTCTCCAAATTACTTGAGTTTAGGTCACTTCTACAATCAAATTTATCATTAAATCTACAGGTTGGCCAGATTTTATCTAATTTCTACAATTATATTTCCCTATAAATGATTGATTCCGTACAGACAAGCTTATGTCAACAACTTGGGCTCATTAAATCAACGGTCCATATTATTTTCCTCCTACTACTATGGGTTTTTTGAGTTTTTACTTTTTCTAGTGATTATGATGTCATTGTGTTATTATCTATTCGTAGTAGCTAGATTTTGTCAGATGCTTTCTAAGTAGTGTTCCTTATTTCATAGTTTAGCAAAAAAATGCTTTTGTGGCTGCTTTATTTCTTTGTCATAAAAAGAAGAGGAAGAAAATAGTCTTTTTACATTGTTGATTGTAGACAAATAAATGCATGGAATATTTATTAAATTATAAAATAAACTGTTTCATGACGTATACCTGGATTTAGCCTGGGTTTGTCACTGTGGATTCTCATGCTCCCATTTTCTCCCAGCAACATTTTGTCTATATTAATGTTTCTTTGAACCACTCTTTTCATACGTTGATTGTCAATTTCACACACCTGAGTATATAATAGACAAATCAAAACACAATTTATCCACCTTTAACTGAGCCTCATAGAACACAACAATGTTTTAAAATTCCCAATATGCATTTTATTGGATAATTATGAAGGATAGAAGGAATACTATTTAAATTTTCTAGATATCACAAAATAAACTTGATTTTTATGTGCATATTTCCCGTCCAAAAAATTGCAAGTAGAGTCAATGTCTTTAGTTATGTATAATGCTAGCCCGTGCGAATGCATGGGTTGATGACTAGTATCCTTAATGACCCACTTCCTATTGATGATAGTTTTCCTGATGAACAACTACCTGTCATAAATTTTTCTCATAACACTTCTTGATATGCTGACTATGCTAATTACATTGTTGCTAAATTTATACCACCTAGTTTCACATACCAACATAAGAAAAATTCTTCTATGACCTAAGACATTACTTTTGGGATGACCCACATCTTTACAAAGAAGGAGGAGATGGTATTATTAGACGTTGTGTACCTGAGCATGAACAGGAACGAATCCTATGGAAATGTCACTCCGAAGCCTATGGAGGACATCATGCGGGAGATAGAACTGCTCACAAGGTATTGCACTCTAGTTTTTATTGGCCTACTCTTTTCAAGGATGCCCTTAAGTTTGTCTTGTCTTGTGATGAATGTCAAATATTTGGTCATATCGGTAAGCCTATGAATTATTCACTTGTTGTTGAACCAATTGATGTTTGGGGTTTTGATTATATGGGACCTTTTCCTTCCTCTAATGGTATACACATATTTTGGTTGCTGTTGATTATGTTACTAAGTGGGTAGAAGCTATTCCAAGTAGTAGTGTTGATCATAACACTTCCATTAAAATGCTTAAAGAAATTATTTTCCCAAGGTTTGGAGTCCCTAGATATTCAATGAATATGGTGGTTCACACTTTATTCATGGTGCTTTTTGTAAAATGCTTGCTAAGTATGATGTTAACCATAGAATTGCATCACCCTATCACCCTCAATCTAGTGGCCAAGTTGAACTTAGCAATAGAGAAATAAAATTAATATTACAAAAAATTATCAATAGGTCCCAAAAGAATTGGTCTAAGAAACTAGATGATGCACTTTCGGCCTATAGAACAACTTAAAAAAATCCTATGGGCATGTCTCCTTATAAAATGGTTTATGGAAAAGCTTATCATTTGCCTCTTGAGTTAGAACATAAAGCATATTGGTCAATTAAAGAACTCAATTATGACTTCAAACTTTCCAGTGAAAAGAGGTTTTTGATATTAGCTCACTAGATGAATGGAGAACCCAAGCTTATGAAAATGCCAAACTATTCTAAGAAAAAGTTAAAAGATGGCTTGACAAAAGAATCCAAAAGTTGGAATTCAAAGTGGGAGAATATGTTCTTTTGTACAACTCCCGTTTTAGATTTTTTGCAAGAAAACTTCTTTCCAAATGGGAAGGACCATATATTATCGAAGAAGTTTATTTCTCTGGAGCTATCGAGATTAATAATGCCGAAGGTACTAACCCGAAGGTAGTCAATGGACAAAGAATTAAGCACTATATCTCAGGTATGCCTATTAATGTTGAAACTAATATTATTCAAACCATGACACCGGAACACATAAAATAAACCTTCCAGAACCATGAAAATGAAGAGGTATGTGATACGTAAGTAAACAAACTCCAAAAAATCCGCAAAAATATCTTCTGTCAGTTTTGGAATATTAGAAAAATAGGAAAAATAAGAAATAACCGGGAAGGCAACCGAGGTGACCACGATACACCAGGGCGCGTCTGCCCCTCCTGGCGCGCCCTAGTGAGTTGTGGGGCCCTCAGGCACCTTCCCGAATCCATTTTCCTTCCATATGCTTGTTTCCCAAGATAAAAAATCTTTATATATATACCCCCGAACGATTTGACCACCGCATCGCAGAAAAATCTTCTATTCTTGTTTCGTGCTGTTTTCCTGTCAGATCTAGATCGCAATGGCTCCACCAAGATCCTCCAAGGACAAGTTCTTTGAGAAGATCATCAACCCTTACCTACCATAGGTGATGAGGCACCCTCAGGCCATTGAGATGCATGAGGGGCTGCTCCACATCCGGGATGTTCAGGGGCCCAAGAGGACGAGGAGTGTGGAGGCCAGGCTCGAGGCGGTGGAACAAGACATCTTCAAGTGCCAAGGGATGGTGGAGCATGGAGTCAACGCCAATCACTCCATGATCATGGAATTCACCCGTGATCACATGGTGGATGGTCGGTGAGGGAGTCCTGGATTAGGGGGTCCTCAGCTGTCCGGACTATGTGACATTTGCCGGACTGATGGGCCATGAAGATACAAGACAGAAGACTCTCTCCCGTGTCCGGATGGGACTCTCCTTTGCGTGGATGGCAAGCTTCGCATTCGGATATGAAGATCCCTTTCTCTGTAACCGATGATACGTATCCAACGTATCTATAATTTTTGATTGTTCCATGCTATTATATATTCTATTTTGGATGTTTAATGGGCTTTATTATACACTTTTATATTATTTTTGGGACTAACCTACAAACCGGAGGCCCAGCCCAAATTGCTGTTTTTTGCCTATTTTAGTGTTTCATAGAAAAGGAATATCAAACGGAATCCAAACGGAATGAAACCTACGGGAGAGAGATTTTTGGAACAAACGTGATCCAGAGGGACTTGCGTGTGGTCTCCTACTGGATTGATACCTTGGTTCCCAAAAACTGAGGGAAATACTTATGCTACTTTGTTGCATCACCCTTTCTTCTTCAAAGGGAAAACCAACGCAGTTCTCAAGAGGTAGCAAGAAGGATTTCTGGCACCGTTGCTGGGGAGGCTTACACCAAGTCAAGTCAAGATTTGATCTCCCGTCAACGAGCCATTTCTGGCGCCGTTGCCGGGGAGTCTATGCACAAGTCAAGACATACCAAGTACCCATCACAAACTATTATCCCTCGCATTACATTATTCGCCATTTTCCTCTCATTTTCCTCTCCCCCACTTTACGCTTGCTGTTTTATTCGCCCTCTTTTCCGTTTGCCTCCTTTTCGCTTGCTTCTGGTGTGCTTGTGTGTTGGATTGCTTGCTTGTCATGATGGCTCAAGACAATACTAAATTGTCTGACTTTTCCAATACCAACAACAATGATTTTCTTAGCACTCCGATTGTTCCTATTACCAATGCCGAATCTTGTGAAATTAATGCTGCCTTGCTGAATCTTGTCATGAAAGATCAATTCTCTGGCCTTCCTAGTGAAGATGCGGCTACACATCTAAACAACTTTGTTGATTTGTGTGATATGCAAAATAAGAAAGATGCGGATAATGATACTGTTAAATTGAAACTATTTTCTTTTTCGCTTAGAGATCATGCTAAAACTTAGTTTTCGTCTTTGCCTAAGAATAGTATTGATTCATGGAACAAGTGCAAAGATTCTTTTATCTCTAAGTATTTTCCTCCCGCTAAAATCATCTCTCTTAGAAACGATATTATGAATTTTAAGCAACTTGATCATGAACATGTTGCACAAGCTTGGGAGACACTACAAAAAAAAGACACATCCGTGACATTTTGGGCCGAACAATTTTTTTTCTATCATACATATGACACTTCTATGACGATAATTGTGACAAAACCCGGTATCATCATAGATGTGGTGGGATCCTACTTCTATGACAAAAAATCATGACAGAAAATGGGCTTTTCGTCTTGGGCGGGCCGGAGACGCAGCTGCATGACATTCTTTGGGCCGTCCATGACAGAAAAAACCGTGGTAGAAGCGAGGGAGAGGAAAATTTTGGGGAGTTCCCGGTTACGGTGGGAGGTCGGGGGCCGAGCGATGCCGGTTTCTCTCGTACACGTACGCGCATGTGTGCGAGGCGTTGGCTCTAATTGAACCCGAGAGAGGCGTTGGGCTCTAACTGAACCCGAGCGATTGCACTGCAGGCTACGCGTTACTGAACCCGAGCGATCGATCGATGGCTGTTAACTGAACCCGATCGAGCGATTCCTTCGCTACTGCTGCTAACTGAAGCCGATTGATGCTGCCTTTGGGATGAACAGT